>NC_080783.1:197384169-197684348 GCF_028018385.1 Neofelis nebulosa
GTGATGGGGAGCTTCTATCATAAATATGACTAGGTGGATGGATGAATGGATTTAACTCATTAACTCAACTAGAATTAAGCACCTTTCTATGTTCTCTGTGATGAGCACGGAACAAGACTAACACGTCCTCTGCTTATAAGGAGCTTAGCGCTAGTGAGGAAACAAGAAGTAGGCAAACGCCCAAATAAATAAAACAATCACAAATTAAGAGAGATGATGGGGGTGCCTGGGTGGCTCAGTCAGTTAAGCATCTCTTTGTTTCAGCTCAGGTCATGATCTCACAGTTTGTGAGTTCGAGCCCCAGGTTGGGTTCCACACTGACAGTGTGAAACCTGCTTGAGATTCTCTCTCCCTCTCGCTCTGCTGCTCCCTCGCCCCCCACTTGTGCTCTCTCTCTCTCTCTCTCTCTCAAAATAAATAAACTTTAAAGAAAGAGACGAAGGACACACAAAGCATGGTATGAGGAAGAATGACTGGGGCATTATTGGGGGTATGAGGACTCTCTCCCTGGCTCCTTCTGTTCCAGCCATGTTGGCCTTCATGCCAACCAGAAGGTTTCAACCTTCTTTGAAACCACCAGGCACACTTAGAGCTTTTGCATTGGCCGTGGCTTCTGCTTAGAAAAGATTGTCCCTGGTTATCTACATGGCTAACTCCCTCATCTCCTTAACGCTTTACATAAATCCCATCTTCTCGGTGAGGTCCCTGACACCACTGTTTAACATTGGATCACCTCTCCACCCCTACACCCATCTGCACTTATGCTAACGGTACTTAGCCCTTATACCTTCTAACAAAACTTAACTGTGTTTACAGTTTATCTGCTTCCCCTTGTAGAATATAAGCACTAAGAGAGCAGGGATCCTTCTTCCGTTCACTGAATGGTGTGTGGCACATAGTGTAGTGAGTGTAGGTGCTCAAAAATATTTGTTGAATGAATGTAAATAACACCCCCGAGGTCACGCAGCTGGGAAGCAGCATGGCTGTGATTTGAATCGAATTTTTTTGTTTTGGTTTTTGTTCCAAAGCTATAGAATCTTCTTTCTAGGGCTGTTATGAGGCTCAAGTGAGTTCGCATGTGTCAGTCACTTAGCAGAGTGCCTGGTACAAAGGTCAATGTACCATGAACCTGAGCTATCATCATAATCACCATTATTATTATTATTATTATTATTATTAATGCTCCCCTCTCCTCCTGGGTCATTTTCCTTTTTATTTTTATTTTTTAATGTTTATTTATTTTTTAGGGAGAGAGCAGGGGAGGGGCAGAGAGAGAGAGGGGAACAGAGGATCTGAAGTGGGCTCCATGCTGACAGCAGAGAGCCCCATACAGGGCTCCAACCATGAGATCATGACCTGAGCCCAGGTCTGACACCTAACTGACTGAGTCACTCAGGCACCCACTGGGCTCATTTTTCTAAATTCCATAATAGTTCAGTCAGCTTTTTGGGGTGGAACTTCAGACCTAATTTTGGCAGACACACTGACATGAGCCCCAGGAAAGAAAAACCCCCCACATCTCTTGCCAGCTCAGGTAGCAGGGAGCCAGGCCCCTGCAGGACCCAATCCTCTATGTGGCCCCACCCACTTTGTAACTGACCTGAAATTGTTCTCCCACAAGTGCAAACAACATAGGCTTCCTGTGTTTTAAGAAAGGGGAAGTCCAGTCAGCAATTTACCTTGAGTCATTTGTTTCCAGAAGGAAGCCTCCGCAACTGGCAAAAGGTAGGAGGAGGAGGAGGACTGCCAGAAAAGAGAAAGGAGGCCTGGCTTCTAGGAGTGCACCCACTTCTCAGCTGACTACAATGAGCAAGCCCTCTCTCTGTCCTTAATTTTCTCACATGGAAAATGGGACAATGATCTTCAATTCACCTGCTTCTCTGCACAGTACTAGCATGGATGTGGGAGCACATGTGAGTGTGTGTGTGTGTGTGTGCGCGCACGTGTGAAGCGCTGGGAATATGAAAGCACTATGCCATTGGGAGGGCTTGCAGTGGCCTCTAAGTCCAGAATTAAAAATACACAGATCTGTGTTCAAATCCTGCCTCTATCACTTTCTAGCCGTGTGCCCCTGGGCAAGGAATGGAACCTCTCTGAATCTTGGTTTCTTTTCATATAAAATGGATCCTTGGTTTCCTCAGCTGTAAAACGACAGCTTAACTCCTAATCTGGCTTTGAGGGTTAAATGAACTATGCACATCAAGAGCCAGGAAGGACCTAGGCTCAGAGCAAGCTCTCAGGAACAGTGGTTCTTGTTTTTAATCCTCGATGACCTCTCACTTCCTCCCCTCTGCCCTCTATGCTGTCTTGTTCAGCTCTGGCTGTGCTCAGGACAAAACCCCTTGTCAGATTGCTTCTAATAGACCCTCTCCCACACCTGTGAGGCCACACAGAATTGTTAAAATGGAGGATAATTTTATTTTTATTTTTACTGATTACACAAATAGTCCATGGCAAAAAAAAAAAAAAAAAAAAAAAAAGTTTTAAGCAAATAAGTAAAAAGAAGAAAATAGAGATTACATGTAACTTTACCCAGAGATAATCACTATCAATGGTTGGGCGAAATTTTCTTCCTGATTTCTTTTTAATACATGTATCACAGGATTTTAAATGCAAGTTTCCTGTCACTTTGCATTTAGAGCGGAGGCAACAAATGCCAAGGACCACCCAGACAGGGCATGCCAGAAGGATGGAGAAACTGGTTCTACCCGAATTAACCCATCACCTACCTCTTGTCACCATGGAGTGTGTTTGTGTTAGAGAGAGAGAGAGAGAGAGAAACTGAAATAGACACAGACACAGAGATACAGAGACAGAAGAGAGGCTGGTTGTGGGGGGATTTCTTTTGGACAGGGCTGTTGATTATTGTCTGGTCCCCACTGCAACAATCCCCTCTACCCAGAGAGGAGGGATGAAGGTGTGCCTCCTCCTCACTTTAGGGTGGAGGGATTTAGAGACCGTTTGGCAAGTTTGTGCCTCAGGGGTCCATGGGCCAGAGAAAGGCAAGGCTAAGGCAACAGCCCCTCTTCTATCACCTCCATTCCCCCAGCAGAGAGATGATCATGCTGACTGAATTGTGTCTGCTGAGTTGTCTGCCTCCCCAACTTGACCTGTATCCCCTGCCCCTGCAGGAGGCATAGCACCTAGCTGATGCTTGATAAATGTTCTGGTGAACAGAGGAAAGACTGTTGGAGCCACACAGATCCAAGTTCAAATCCTGCCTCTGCCACTTTCCAGCTGTGCTCCCTTTGGGGAAGTCACATCATCTCTGTAACCTCATTTCCTCACTTGTAAAATGAAAATAACTGAGTGTGTGTTCTTTTTTTTTTTTTTTCAACGTTTTTTATTTATTTTTGGGACAGAGAGAGACAGAGCATGAACGGGGGAGGGGCAGAGAGAGAGGGAGACACAGAATCGGAAACAGGCTCCAGGCTCCGAGCCATCAGCCCAGAGCCCGACGCGGGGCTCGAACTCACGGACCGCGAGATCGTGACCTGGCTGAAGTCGGACGCTTAACCGACTGCGCCACCCAGGCGCCCCCTGAGTGTGTGTTCTTAATAACACAGAGCTTTATTTTCCCCTGAGCCGTCATTTTATTCTGACACAGATCAGAGGTGCCCCCCGACAGGACCTTCGTACCTTCCCTCAGCCATGGGCCCACTGGTGGGGGTGCAGGGGTGCCGGCAAGCACAGTGGGCATGGGCTGTCAGTAGCCAGAGCCGGGGACCTGGGCCAAGCCTGTTCTAGCTCCTTCTTGTGGGAACAGAACCCCATCTGCTCCTCTAGGAAGATCTGTTCACTCAGAGGGTCGATGCGGTCCAGCTGCTGGAAGGGGTGAGCCAGGAAGCTGCTGGGGTCAGGCCACCTGTGCTCCAGGGCCCTCAAGGCCAGGCTGTACAGTGGGGCCAGCAACAGCTATAGCTTCTGCTCCAGCACATCCACCCTTGACCGAAGCCGCCGCACCTCCTCCTCTACCGCACTGTCCGTTCCTGTTGTGGGGTTCAGGGCTACCCTGGGGGTCCCTCTCTTGGGCAAACAGAGCACACCATCTGCTGATGGGCCGTGCCCTTCCCGACACTGGCAGCAGTAACTACCCATGGTGTTGACACACCACGGGGGACAGGTGCCCCCTCCAGCACTGCATTCATCCACGTCTGTCTGGCAGGTGTCGCCCTGCCATCCTGCAGGGCGGTGACAGCAGCCTGGCTGGACACAGTTCCCCCCGTTCTGCCACAGTGGCTGGCATATCGCTGCTCCACGGGCCCTGGGGAGACTGCTGGTCCTCTTCCAGCCAGGGCAGCAGGCATGGCGAAGCCTGGCGGAGGCTGGCCCAGGGCCGCGGTGGTAGGCAGTCCTGTAGATGGTCCAGTAGGTGCTGCAGGCTCAGAACTGTCACAGGTGGTGGGGCGCCTGGGTGGCTCAGTCGGCTAAGCGTCCGACTTCGGCTCAGGTCACGATCTCGCGGTCCGTGAGTTCAAGCCCCGCGTCAGGCTCTGTGCTGACAGCTCGGAGCCTGGAGCCTGTTTCAGATTCTGTGTCTCCCTCTCTCTGACCCTCCCCCGCTCATGCTCTGTCTCTCTCTGTCTCAAAAATAAATAAACATTAAAAAAAAAATTAAAAAAAAAAGAACTGTCACAGGTGGTGAGGAAGGGTTGGTACATTCGCTACACAAAAGTCTCGACTCGGGGCCCTTGGGAGCCCCGATGGCACACACCCTGTGGCCAGGCCGGTAGACATGCTCAGTGCCACCCACTGCCAGCACCGAGAACGACAGCGGAAGTAGCTCCCTGGAGTCACACAGGCCCCATGTTTGCAGGTGGGATGGCCTTCTCCTCAGGGCGGCTGCTCCAGCCAAGAGCACACTGAAAACCAGAGTGTTTATTGAAATGAGATCAAGCATTGGCACATAGTAGGTCTCCCAACAATGATGAACGTATAAAGACACAGCAGTCTTGGAAATTGCACACTGGCAGGCCCTCCTGAGAATTTCCCGTCTGAGCTGATGCAGTGCTGGAACTTCCGGATCTTGGTTTCCTTCCCTGCTCCTTCCTCAGTCACCACCACCATCATCATCATTAGCAGCAGCAACAGCTGCCGGTCGTATGGCAATTTCCAGAAATTCTATGACTTGGTCTCATGTAAATCCACCAATAATCCTGTGAGGTCTGTATATAATTCCTATTCCACAGAAGGCATCTAGGCCTAGAGAGGGTGTATGACTGGCTCAAGGACACAGGGATTTGAGGCTTGAGGGCACTGCTTTTGACCTTCCTTAAATGAACTGATTTACTATGTATTCAGTACCCACTGTGTGCCAGGCACGTCAATTAGCAGCATGGCTCCTGTCCCCTCACAGATGAGTCGAGAGGACAGGCATGCAAGGCAAAATGGTACTTATAACTCTGCACGGCAAGTGCTGCCCATGAAAACCCCAGACAAGAGGACAATTTCTTTTTTTGTGGGGGGGGGGGGCAATCAGTTGGAGAGCAGATCCAGTCCACTTTTTTTTTTTTTTAAATCTCTGTGGCTTTGGGCAAGTCCCTTCACTTCTCTGGGCCTTGATTTCTTCATCTGTAAAATGGGGACTATGAGGAATGCCTCATATAGGAGATTATGACTCTCTCACACAATCACTGCAGAGATAACAGACATAATGCATATGTGTGGCACAGGGGCACAAGCAAGAACTTGGTGAATTGTAGCTGGTTCTTCATTATTGCAACCTAGATGTGAGCCAGGGGCCGCCTGACCCCTTGAGATCCTCACAAGATGAGCCCAAGCACCCACTGCAAAACCCTCTTCAAGATTACTGCAAATTCCTGGGACACTTGATCTCTCCTGACCCAGCGCCTGCTTCAGCCTGTACTGTCTTTGGTCAACATTATACCAAAATAGATGTAAAACTTGGCCCCCTCCACTATTTCCACAACACCCCAATCTAGGCAGCCTCAGTGAGTATGGGAGGCTTTTTTTGAAGGTTTCCAGGGATGGGAGACCGAGAAGGGCATCACATCATAGTTACAAAAAACCTCAGGGTGAACTAAAAATAACTTGGTTCCCTAGATGGCCTCAGCCTTCTCTTATGCTTCCTTTTCCATTGTCCCCAGCCCTTCAGCCTTGGGACAGCTGCCATAGTTTGCCTATTGTCTCCAATTCCCTCTTCCTAAGGAGCTCTCCAATTTCCATTCCGGGCATTATCCCACCGTGGGAAGCCTTAGAGATTGGAAGCCTTGGCTCTCCCTCCTATCTCTCCCTCACCCAGCCACCCACGACACCCCCATGAGTAAAGCACCACAGGGTGCCTTCCCCGCCTTCTCATAGCCCCCACAGGAAGGGAAAAAATGTTTGCAATCATTCCTGGTAGTTGATGCTGGTGGGTGGGTGACCCTGGCTAGCTGCTGGCTGCAGACCTGCCTCCCCCATTTTTAAGACCCAGTCCTCCAGTTTCTGGTAGATTCTCTTGAGTGCTCGGTAGCTTAAAACATCCAGTGTCATTTTAGGAAAAAATTCAAATCCTAGTCCACTTTCTTGTTGCCTCCACGGCAGCTGTGTCTCAGAGCTTCAAGAACAAACTTTCACCTTCAACAGTTTTTCAGTGTTTTCCCAACCAAAGCCATCCTCTTCTCTAGGACAGGAAGTCACATGCTGAGGATCTGTGAGCTGCAACTGGCCTGCAGGGATGTTCTTAAGAAATCAAATCAACACTTAAAAATTCAAAGATTAAACATGAAAATCTGGATTTGTGGCATTTCATGTAAACTCGTAATATCTGTCATCGTAGGACCCACATTCCTCCCAAGGAGCATGTTGGCCTGAATGGAGAGCAGAGTCTCTGCCCTTTAGTCAGGTTTTTCTTGTGCTGTCACCCACTGGCCTTATTTCTCCTGCTTGATCCCTGTAGGCTTTCAACTTTGTGACCTTTGCTAAAGGGCATTTCGGCACCGGTTTCCACCCTCCACTGCGTTATTACAATCAAATTGGGCCTATAAATGTGCTAGGTTCGTAAAGGGTACCCTAGGCAGAAGATACGGCAACAGTGGTCACTTAAGTATGCAATCGGTGACTGTTCCTGGAAGGGCAAGGGGTCCGGAGGAACCGGGTCTCTGGGCTAGGGGGCTGTAAAGGGTTAAACTGGGGCTTGGTTCTGTAGGGCCTTAATGCTCTCTTACAGGACACTGGGAGCCAGTGTGGGGTTTAGAGCAGGGACACAGCATGGGGTGTGCATATGAGAAAAGGGGCTGGGCAGCTCGTGAACGGGATGGACTGAAACCCTCCCATCCCTCTGAATGTCCCCCCAGAAAGCCCAGCGAGAGGCTGAGGCCGTGATCCAGGAGGGCCCGGGACGCTGCGGCCAGGAGCGGCGGTGGGAATGGCTAGGACGATGGCAAGGGAGGGACTCTGGAGACAGCCTTGCGCGGGAACGGGTACGCCTGACCTTGACGGAAAACGCTGCAGGCGCCGCGGCCGCAACGCGTTCGTCTATCCCCCCCTCCCCTCCCCTGCGCCGCAGCGGACTGCGGCGGAATCCCGGCCCCTCGCCTCCGCGCCCTCCCGCGCCGCTGCGGCACGCGAGGGGCGGGGGCGGCGGGGTGGCGGGGATGCCCGTCTTCCCTGGAAGGCCGGAGAAGGGGGTGGGGGAAGGAGGCCGGTCACGTGGCGCCGCCACCAGGCGCAGCCCGATTGGCGGTTCCGCAGCCCTGCCTGCCCGACTGCTCGGATTTCCAGGCACGGAGCAGCCCCTCCTGCGTGTCCGGGCTCGCAGGGGATGCTCTGGCCCAGCGACGAGCAGGGTAGGGCGGGGCCCGGGCTCTCTGTCCTGTTAACCGCTGCCAGGTCCCTGGCTTCTCGCCGAGATCCTCACTGCAGCTTGGGAGGTCTGATTATTGTCTCAGTGAACACATCCCTTCTCTGCGTCTCTCCTGCCTTCCCCTATCTGTCCCTTTTCCTACCGGGCTACCTGGAGGCCAGCTTTGCGAGGACTGGCTGAAGCAGGTTTGTGTTACTTGCCACAATGTTGCAGCTTTGGGCGAATCAGTTAACCTGGCTGGAAGTGGGGAAGATTCAAATAGAAATCCCACAGACACTCTTCCTCTCTCTTTGCTCCTCCCCTGCTCAGGCTTTGTCTCTCTCTCTCTCTCTCAAATAATAAATAAACATTAAAAAAAAATTTTTTTAAAGGGCGTGCCTGGGTTGCTCAGTTGGTTGAGCCTCCGACTTCGGCTCAGGTCATGGTCTCGGGGGTTCGTGAGTTCGATCCCCGCGTCAAGCTCTGTGCTGACAGCCCAGAGCCTGGAGCCTGCTTTGGATTCTGTGTCTTCCTCTCTCTCTCTGCTCCTCCCCTGCTCACGCTTTGTCTCTCTCTCTCTCAAAAATAATAAGGAAACATTAAACAAAAAATTTAGAAATCCCACAGACACCTCAAGTCCCGCACATCTAAACCGACCGCAGTCTCTCCCGAACTGCTCCTTTGTTTCGCCATCTGTTTTAAGCAAAAACCCAATAGCCACATCCATCTTGCTATCCCCCATCAAATTTATGACCGAAACCTATTAAATTTACCTCCAAAATATTTCTTAAACCTCAGAACCGGGTATTTTCCCTTAGGATTTATCCCAGTTTATACTGTATGTTTATTTGTGTGATTGTTGTTGAACAGTAAGCTCCATGAGAACAAGGACCTTGTCGTTTTGCTCATCACTGTATCACCAACACAGTACCGGCACGTACTAGGTGCTTCATAAATTTTTATTAAATGAATAGATGCACGGCAAGTCCCGTGCTAGGTACTAGCCGTGGAAGGGACAACAGAATTTAAGGTGAGACACACAGTTCTATCCTCAAGAAGTCATCTGTGTAACAAACGTGCCCTGGGGCCTTCTCTATGTTAGGCCAGTGCACAAGACGAGTAAGACACCATTTCCACCTTTCATCTAGGGGGACCACACATGACCAACCTAAACAACAATAAGACTCTGGTATTGGAGGGGTCAGGTGTGGTGGTATATAATGACCTCTAGAGTCAGAAAAGTCCAGGGTTTGGAATCTAATGATCTGGCTTCCCAGGCCAGCTTTGTCTCCTTCTGGCTATGTGACCACAAATCTCCTCTCTCTCAAAGGCTCCATCCTTTCATCTTAAAAATGGGGGATAATAATACTATCTAAGAGACATGAACAAGACAAACGAACACGTTAAGTGCCAGGTTTTACAACAATGTCAGGTATGGGTGGGCAACTATACCTCCTACTTTGCCTGAAAGAGACCAGTTGACACCTGTTGAACCAGGGCAGTTAATTAATAACAGCGTTCCTGGGGGCACGTGGGTGGCTCAGTTGGTTGAGCTTCTGACTTTGGCTCAGGTCATGATCTCATGGTTCTTGAGTTGGAGCCCCACGTCAGGCTCTGTGCTAAAATCTCAGAGCCCGGAGGCTGCTTCAGATTCTCTGTCTTCCTCTCTGCCCCTCCCCCACTCACGCTCTGTCTCTCTCAAAAATAATTAAACATTAAAAAAAGTAATAGTAATAGCATTCCTGAGGCTCCTGGGAGGCTCAGTTGGTTAAGTATCTGACTTTGGCTCAGGTCACGATCTCATGGTTTGTGAGTTCAAGCCCCACATCGGGCTGTCTGCTGTCAGCACAGAGTCTGATTCGGATCCTCCGTTCCCCTCTCTCTCTAACCCTCCCTGCCCCTGAGTGCATGCACTCTCTCTCTCAAAAATGAATAAACATTAAATAAGAAAAAATAATAGTGTCCCCGTTCGTTCTCAAAAGTGTCCTGGGCTTGGACAGTAAATTATATGGTCATCCTAGTAACAGGTGTGATACTAGAGTTATCTACACTGTGCCCTGGGGACACAAAGGTGGGAGGGTGGTGGGGCTGACTGTAGAAAGGGGGGCTGTGACCATGGAAATGAGCCTGGAAGTATGCATGCCATTACACCAAGTGAAGAGAGACGGGAAGGGCGTAAGAGGCAGAGGGACCAGCATCTGCAAAGGAAGCAAAACTTGGTAATTCTGGGTATGCCTAGATAGCATCCAGAAGGCCAAATGGTGCTCGTTTTGGCAGCATATATACTAAAATTGGAACGGCACAGAGAAGATTAGATGGCCCCTTGCACAAGGATGTCACACAAATTCGTGAAGCCTCCCATATTTTTAAGGGGCGCTTGGCCGGCTCAGTCGGTAGAGCCTGTGGCTGTTGCTCTCCAGGTTGTGAGTTCCAGCCCCATGTTGGGTGTAGAGATTACTTAGGAAAAAAAGGCCAAATAGCTCAATTCTAAGAGGCATGGAAGGAGATGAGGCTGACAGTGGGAACTGTAGAAGGGACTGGCATGAGTTGGTGGCTTTACAAAAGAGTCTAACTGAGGAGCTGGGGCCAAAGTCCAGACAAGAGAAATAATGAGGCCTGAAGCCAAGAGAGGTTCTAGAAACACTTTAGAGGTTAACTGGACTTGGGGGGTTGGAGGACAGGTCAGGGGCAGGAGAACGTCTAGGGGAATGGAGAGGCCACTCATTGAAGGAGGTGGGGAGGAAGGGCCAGGAAACCCAGGAGACAGGAGGTGACCCAGACTGGACTGCCTAAAGTAGGGGTCATAAGAACTAGGGGTCACTTCTGAGGCGAGGGGAAGGAGCTGGGGCCCAGTTGGTATTCAGGTGACATCTGAATAAAAATTACCTTTCAAAGCAACCTTGAAAGGCAAGAGAAAGCTCAAAAATAGAGGCTCAAGAAAAGAAAGAGCTGATTTTGCAGACCAACCTCATTGTACATATCGCTCTCCTTGATCAAAATGTTCCCACAATGCCCTGCTGCATAACAGAATAAAAGCTGAGGTCCTCAGCCTGGTCTTCAAAGCCTCTAGTGACCTGGCCCCAACCTATCTCTGGTGAACGTTTCATATTTCACCTGGTCACTTTTGGCCCCTCCCTTCTTCTGAAAACAAGAATTGCTCTTCCCCTGGCCTAACATATGGTCCAGGTGGGAACTATCAGTCATGGCATCCCGTTCCCTATGATCAAGGGTGTGAGTGAGCATGTGACCAAGCCTGGTCAGTCAGAATCCTCCTGCAGGATTTTGGGGATTTGGAACAAAGGGAAGAGAATTTCTCATCTCTCTGGTGAGGGAGCTAGAAGGCATGAGCTGGGGATTGCTGTTGGGCACAGTTCCAGCCTAGAGAGGAAAATGGTCTGAAAAGCCACAGTAGGGAGATGAGAGGGTTATTGTTTAATAGGTACAGGGTTTCAGTTGGAGAGATAAAAAAGTTCTGGAGATGCATGGTAACAAAAGTTGCACAAACAATGTGAATATACTTCATGTCACTAACTGCACACAGAAAACTGGTAAAAATGCAGGGCAGCTCGGTGGCTTAGTCCATGAAGTGTCCGACTTTGGCTCAGGTCATGATCTCACGGTTTGAGAGTCCGAGCCCCGCATCGGGCTCTCTGCTGTCATCTTGAAGCCCCCTTCAGATCCTCTGTCTCCCTCTCTCTCTCTTCCCCTCCACCATGCTTGCTTGCTCTCTCTCTCTCAAAAATGAACACTAAAAAAATTGGTAAAAATGACAGATTTTATGTAAGGTATACTTTACCACAGTTAAAAGGAGGAGGAAGAGGAAGAGAAGGAGGGGGAGGAGCTTCCAGGCAGAGAAGCAAAGATGAATGATGGGAGGAGTGCAGGTGGTTCCCTGGCTGCAGTTGGTCCTTGGGCCCCTTTGCTGCAGTGCTTGTCTCAAAGGATTGCCTGAGTCAACCTCCTCTTTTAGGATCAGCTAGTTCATGTTGGGTTTCTCTTCCTTGCATCCAATGGAGTCATAACACAGAGGCTTTCCATTCTCTCTTCTCTCTCGCATCCTTTCAGACATTCTCCACTCTTGTCACATGCTGCTGTCCACACTCGTCAGACTGATCCTGTGTTTGTACTCCTATGCCTTTCCTCCAGACTCCCTCTGCCCTTTCCCCTACTGACAAGTGTCAACTCCCTACTCGTCATTTGAGACCCAGCTCAAAGGGCTCTTCCTCGGAAAGCCATCCCTGACTACCCCGAGCAAGGCTTGCCATTGCCCTCCTCTGGCCTGTCCATGTCTTTGTCACCTAGTATCCCAATGACCTGCTTTCCTGTCTGCAACCCTCATTAGGCTCTGTTTTTCATCTCCATGATCCTAGTGCCTGACAAACAGCCTAGCGCAAGGAATCATAAATGTTTACTGAATGAGTGAAAAATGAGTAAGAATCCTTCTTTCTCTCGTGCCATCCCCCTGAGTCACTACTCAGTCTCCACCAAGTGGAGACACAGGAAAAAAAAAAAAAAAAAAAGTAGGAGGAATTGCTTTAGTCCCTCGATTCAAGGGTGATGGATCCAGGAGGGAAGAAAACCCAGTAGGAAAGGAATGGGGCCATTGCAAAGTTCAATGGCATTTATGAGAGGTCAGCTTTCTGCCAAAGCACTGATGGTGGCAGCTTTGAGCTGAGGCAGAGTTTGTTTGGACGCCAGTGCCAAGACAAGCAAACATTCAGTGTTGAGCTTTTCAGCAAGCTTGGATTCTGACAGCTGTGTGGGGAGAAACAACTAAAAGCCGTCTGGGTCTGCCCGGAATCAGGAGTCCCTGTCTCCTTCAGACACAATCTGACCCAAGGAACAAGGCAGCCTCTTCTCTACCCTTCATCCCCACCACAGGCACACACCTCCTTGAAGGGACCCTGCCACTGATCAGGACATTTGGCACTGAGGACAGAGTAAAAAACAACTCTAGGGAGCTGTGGCTTTGATAATATGGCTTACTAAATAGTCCATGGCTTCCCCCCTACAATTCCCAGCCTGCCTTGCCATTAGATTCGGCTTGTGTGACAAGGTCCGGTTAAGAGTCTGTATGGAAGTAATGAGTGTCATTTCCAGGCTGAAGTCTTTCATTGCCAGTACATTACCTTCTATGTAGCAACCTTTCCCTTATTGAGGCAATCCTGAAAGCCTTGTATTGAGATTGTAGCAGTGGCCTGGTTCTCTGAGTTACCCAGTGGAGCAGAGGATCCATATGCTGGAGAGCACCTTGAGCCACATCAGGCTTTGCATGAGTGACAAAAATAAACCTTTGTTGGGTTAAGCCATTGAGCCATTCGGGTTCTTTGTTACCATAGCAGAGCCTAGCCTATTCTGACGAATATATAGAAATTAATTGTCGTTTTAGCCATCCAGGAGCAAACCTCCTTACTTGAGGAGAAACATGCCCCCTCCTTATGGTATTGGTCACTTCTCTCTTCTTTCCTGACTTCTCAGCAGCAGTTGTCACAATTGACAATCGAAACATTTCCTCTTGGTGTCTGTGACATCACGCCTGTCTGGTTTTTCTCCTCTCACAGTCCCTGCTTCTCAGTTTCCTTTGCTGGCTCCTCTTCCACTGTTTTACCTCAAAACTTTGAAGTTTCTTAGGGCTTATTCCTGGGGACCTTTCTCATGGTTGTAAAGGCCACCCATGAGAAAGACAGCTGGTACCTTCCAGAATTCATTCTACCATTCTCTATCAATCACAGAGCCTCTATTTTTAGCCGGGCACATTGCGCCTAGTTAAAAGGCGACATTTCTCATCGTAGCTCATTATTTTGGCCAATGAGATGCCAGCAAAAATGCGTGGGACTTCCAGCGCAGTCTCTTAAAAAGAAAAGGGTGCACTTTTCCCCCTCTCTCCTGCATGCTTCCAAAGGTGGAGCGCAGTGAGGTAAACTTAAGATTGGAAACCAAGCGCTGAGCGTAGCAGAGCAGCTCAAAACTGCCTACCTTTGGACTTCTTTTTTGTGAAGAAAGAAATCAATTTCTATCGTAAGTTATTATTTTTTTTCTTTTGTCATTTGCAACTGAACCTCATCCTAACTGATTGTTCCTGTCGCTGTCGTAGTTGCATGCTCACATCCCACCAGGAAGCCTGCGTACAGCAGAGGACAGACACCTCCAGGGGGAAAGAAACGCTGGGCCTCCTTCCGCAATTGTAAGTAACCAAGTACCAGGAGGATAGGATGGGAGGCGGGCCTAGGAATACAGTTTATTAGCTCACAGAGAGCACTGAATGCTAGATTAAGGAATTCGGACTTTATTCTGCAAATCCCTTGCGGACAGGACGCCCTGTCTGTCTTATCTAGTAATGCTTCCACTTTGTAGATGCTTAATGAATGACTATATTCTTTATTAATTAATGCTGTTAACTTAAACGACAGAAGAATTGTTGCGAGGTGGACCAGTTGGGAATCACCACCTGATCCACCCCTGTCCGGGTTTTACAGGTGAAGTAACCTAAGTATCTTTTGCTGGAAGTGGCAATCAGCCTATTCGCGACGAAAGGCAAACCGAAAACTCCCATCTCGAGGATGAAGGCGGTAGGGGGTATAGAATTGGGGAACGGGGCCAAGAAAAGCAGTTGGATGTGTGGCTCCTCAAGATGGCTGCCCCGAACCCCATGACCGGGAGGAAGCGGAGCTCCGCCCCAGCGCGCCGGGCCCCACCCCACTCGGCCCCGCCCAGCGCCACCCGCCTCCGGGGGGGGGGCGGTGCGGGTTGTGAGGTGTCTCAGCGAAGCGCCTGCGCAGTGGGCAGCGGCGCGCGGGGCGGAGGCTTTATAATCACTTCGACGCGGCCGCTCGGCTTCTACCTCGGGGAGGGCGGCCAAGGCGGCGGCGGTCGCCGCGCCGGTTGAGGGGGCGCTGAGGCGGGAGCAGTGGTGGCGCTGGGCGCCCCTCGCTCCTGGGCCTCTGGGGGCCATGGGCTCCGAGAAGGACTCCGAGTCGCCGCGCTCTACATCTCTACACGCGGCCGCGCCCGACCCCAAGTGCCGCAGCGGCGGCCGGCGCCGGCGCCTCACCTTCCACAGTGTCTTCTCCGCCTCGGCCCGCGGCCGCCGCGCCCGGGCCAAGCCGCAGGCCGAGCCGCCGCCCCCGGCCGCGCCGCCGCCGCCCGCCCCGGTCCCGGCCGCGGCCCAGGCCCCGCCGCCCGAGGCGCTGCCCGCCGAGCCGGCCGCCGAGGCGGAGGCGGAGGCCGCGGCGGCGGCCGGGCCCGGGTTCGACGATGAGGAGGCGGCGGAGGGCGGCGGCACCGGCCCGGAGGAGGTGGAGTGCCCGCTCTGCCTGGTGCGGCTGCCGCCCGAGCGGGCCCCTCGTCTCCTCAGCTGCCCGCACCGCTCGTGCCGGGACTGCCTCCGCCACTACCTGCGCCTGGAGATCAGCGAGAGCCGGGTGCCCATCAGCTGCCCCGAGTGCAGCGAGCGACTCAACCCTCACGACATCCGCCTGCTGCTCGCCGACCCGCCGCTCATGCACAAGTACGAGGAGTTCATGCTGCGCCGCTACCTGGCCTCGGACCCCGACTGCCGCTGGTGCCCGGCCCCGGACTGCGGGTGAGCGCGGGGGCGTGGCCGCCCGGGCAGGGGCTGCGGCGGAGGGGGACCCGGGGACCGGGCCCCACCCCGCGTGTGGCCGGCCGGGAGAGGCGGTCGGCGGCGCCCAGGGTGCGTGTGTGTGGCCCAGCACCGAGGGAGCGGAGAGGGATGAACAGCGGGAGGAAGGAGAAGGCGGCAACTGCGGCGGGTTGGTAACCGGCCACCATCGGCAAGCCCAAACCCGTGGGGGACGGCACCCACCACCCCGCCCTACCCGAGGGCTTGAGGTGGGGGCTGAGCGGTCCTCGAGGGCAAGGGAGCTGTCCATCAAGTCAGAAGGCCTGGAGAGGCTTTTAGGTCGGGTGAACGCCCCTCCGTCCAGAGGTGTAGGGGGCAAGTCTTAATGAGGGCTGGGAGGGAATGACTGGCAAAGGATGGAATGAGAATATCATTCTGAGGGGCTCGCAGCAGTCGGAGGGGTGTGTCCCTTTGGCCATGGGCAGACTTAGCAGCATTGCAGGAGAAGGTGTGTTCTGACCACCGCTGCTGAAAGTTGGAATGGAGGTGATGGAAATGGCACCAAGGGGGAAAGGACAGCTCACTGGCAGCTCTGGGGCACCCGGGGCATCGTGTGCCTTCTGTGCTAAGCTGTTGGGAGGCCCGCTGTGGTTTTACACTGCTGCCTTGGGCAGAGTGAGGGGTGGACGGGCCCTTTCTTTGTCCAGAGAAGCAACGGGGCACTGGGAAGAAGGATGCCCAGAGGTTGATACGGTAGGAGAAAATGTGTTACCCGGCCCCTCTGATCGTGAGTTCTTGATGACAGTCTTTTTCATGCACCGTATATCCTGAATTTTTAAGGTCAGTGAGAAAATATGCAGTCTTTACAGGGACAGAATTCCAGCAGATTTTGCTATCTAAAGTATTCAGTGGAGACCACTCTCCCCCCCCTCTTGAAAAAAAAAAATCTGTGTGTTACTGTCAGTACAAACCATGAATGGTTGCATGCAGCAAAGAAGAGCTTATCTAAGTGGTTGGGAGTCAGACTGTGCCATTTACCAATTCTGTGACCTTGGGCAGATCATTTTATTCTTGTGTATTATGCTTTGGGGGCAAAAAGATGCTAGGGACTCCTTGCAGTGTGTGAATGTAATGCCAGTAAAAAGCTGCATGGTCCTTTGCTTCAAAGGAGTTAAGAAGGGCTTTTAATTGTAGCCGGTACATCAAGGCTGTTTTAAGATTTCCCCGATGCTATTTGTCTCCTTCGAAAGAAGCTGTCTTAAGAGTGTCTAGAAGAGTTAACTTCTTTCTATTTTGCCAGACTTGTTTAGAGATGGGTGTGTTATTTAACCTCACTGAGATGGAGTTTCTAAATTACTTTGAAGGGTTGTAGTCAGAGGTATGGTGTTTGTCTATGGTAGATCACTTTCGCTTTCAATTAATAAGTGTCGGAGGGAACCTTGTAGGCTCTTATTTCTGGTGGTCTGGTGATCTTAATGGCCTTTAGAAGTTAATATACATATGATATGCAGGCATCATACATACTGTTGATCTATTTTCTGAACTAAAAGAACATTAGGAGAGCATTGCATGGTTAATTTTGGAATAATATATTAAACTACTTTTTTGAAATGTGTTTCCTTGAATTTTAACTGAGAAATGTGGCATCACTGATTATCTTTCTGGAAAAACTCCCTTTTTGTTTTTCTATGAAATCAGTCACTGTCTTTGCTCACATCAATAAAAATGGACAGGAATTAACTTACCATCTTGATGGTAAACTGTAAGCCTTTACTGAAAGCTATTAAGGAATTAAGACCATTTCTTATTTCAGCCAAGTATTGGATTAGTATCATCCAGAGTTTTTTTAATTAGTTAAGAGAATTATAAAAATTATATAACTATATTTTTAAGTGTGTTATGTGTGGGTTTAAAGAAGGTAGAGTTTGGAGAAAGCAAGCAAGCTGGCAGCTGAGTATACATGTGCCAGGCATACATAATTGAATTTGATTCTTACAACATTGTAAGATAGATTTGATCTAGTTTTACAGATGAGAAAAATGAAATTTAAATAAATTGAGTGACTTGTTGAGGGTCATATAACTAGTGGGTGGTGGAACCAAGCTTGAAACACTTAACTCCAACCAAGGCCAATATTCTTTCCTCTTAGCTTTTTTCTTTTCAAAAGCATGAGATTGTTGGCATTATTGGGGATGCTACTGTTTGGATCATTTTGTCAAATGTTGTAGCCTAAGGACAACATTGAAAGAGCCAAGGATGCTAAAATCTAGTTTCTCTTCTGATTCTTTTTGTGAAGAGCCACTTATCTGCTTTTTCTTACCTGAAATAGGCCTAATCCTTTCCTGACTTGAGAGGCTTATTAATTAATGTTTACAAAGTGTTTTGAGGTGTGCAGTTGGAGGTGTGAGATAAATAGAGAGTAACTTTAAAATTCTGTCACTTCCCGGGGCGCCTGGGTGGCTCAGTCGGTTGAGCGTCCGACTTCACTCGGGTCACGATCTCACGGTCCGTGAGTTCGAGCCCCGCATCAGGCTCTGTGCTAACAGCACAGAGCCTACAGCCTGCTTCAGATTCTGTGTCTCCCTCTCTCTCTGGCCCTCCCCCCGTTCATGCTCTGTCTCTCTCTGTCTCAAAAATAAATAAATGTTAAAACAAAATTAAAAAAAAAAAAAATTCTGTCACTTCCCAAACAAGTGTCTGAGTTCCCTGGGGATGTGGCCAATGATTTTGCCACCTCTTTTTATTTTAATTTATTAAAAAAAAATTTTTTTTTAACGTTTATTTATTTTTGAGAGAGAGAGAGCATCAGCGGGAAAAGGGCAGAAGGAGGGAGACAGAGGATCCAAAGCAGACTCTGTGCAGTGAGCACAGAGCCCAATGCAGGGCTTGAACTCACAAACAGTGAGATCATGACCTGAGCCGAAATCAAGAGTCAGGCAGCCACTTAACTGACTGAGCCACCCAGGTGCCCCACCACCTCTTTTTAATGCCAGGAGAAAAATAGCTTATTTTGTTTTGTTTCAATCAAATGGTTCTATTCTTCTATGTCTGTTAAAATTCTTGATGAGCAGTTAGAGAAGCATAATCCCCAGTTCTCTTCTTGAACCTGACCACCTTTACTCATAAATCAACTTCTTGCAGCCAGATTTATCAAGTCCTCCCTTTGCTCTGTGTGTGTATATGTGTGTGTATTTGAAGGAGGCATGTAATTGATCTTACAGAGTTCTGATCGTTAGGTTCACTGTGATTATAATGAGAACACTCTATATTAAAAGATTATTTGTTTACGGGGCGCCTGGCTGACTTCAGTCTGAAGAGCGTGTGACTCTTGGGGTCATGAGTTCGAGCCCCTTGTGGGTTGTGGAGATTACTTAAATAAACCTTAAAAATTATTTGTTTACAAGGTATTTGTAGAGCAGAGCAAAGAGTCATGAATTTTTCTTTTCCCATACTTGAATATGATTTTATTTTAATCATAAATAAGAGGACCAGTTTCAGTGGGGAAACATTTACATTATTATTTAATATTATTAAGTACAGCATTACCAAGTACATTTAAAACATACTTTCTAATAGGTAAAATTAACTCAAAATACAAATAACTGATCTTTTTATAGTTCTTTATGGTAAATTTATTTTATAGAGGAGAAACCAGCCCAGAGAAGTTTAAGTGTGGGCTTCAATGTCTCAGTGCTAATAAGTGGTGCAGTTGATTATAACTGCTTAGAGTCTCTGCTTAAGCATGAGGTCTTTTCAGAAACCCCCACCTCATGTAAATATATAATGTTTTCCTGTCAAGTACTGTGTTGCCAGTCTTCAAACCCTTTCAGAATCTCTGGAAGACTGAGGGGTGAGCAGAGGAGGCAAAGAAAATTCCTGGTGTACAACAGTAGACCTTCTGTACGAATGAATAGGAGATAAGGCTGTCTTGACCTAAATTCTTTGTGCAGGTCCACCACTCCAACCTCTCATTGCTGGTTCTCTCTCAGTCCCCCCTCCTACCTGACCCCAACAGGTAGTATCAGCTGTTGGTCTTCCTGGAGAACTGGACTGGACCATCCTGTAAATAGGAACCTTCTGTTCATCTCTAGCACAATTGTGAGCAAGACAAAATTCTCAGTCAATGAGGGAGGATTTTCTTTTCCTCTCTGCAACCTTCCTGGACATCTTTTATCTCTCTCTTTTGGTCTGTGTGTGTGTGTGTGTGTGTGTGTGTGTGTGTGTGTGTCTTTCTGGTATGACATGTAAAAAACTGAGATAAAGTTGATCTGGACGTTTTCTCTTAATTGATGTCTGTACCTTCTATTTCACAACTCTTAAGTCTCTTAAGCCTCTTAAGCCCCCCATCCCTCGCTTGTCCATCTGCATCATCCTCCAGCTCCATATATCTTTCCCATATTTGCCAAAGTACTCATTCTAAAGTGGAACATCTTATATCACTCCTCTGCTTAGAACTGTTCATACCTGGGGCACCTGGGTGGCTCAGTCGGTTAAGTATCTGACTCTCGGTTTCGATTCAGGTCATGATCTCAAGGTTTCATGGGTTTGAGCCCCAAATTGGGCTCTGTGCTGCCAGCACAGAACCTGCTTGGGATTCTCTATCTCCCTTTCTCTCTGCCCCTCTCCCAGTCACACTATCTCTGTCTCTCTCAAAATAAATAAACTTAAAAAAAAAAAAAAAAAACCTGTTCATACCTGACATATAAGATGACTTCTTATGTCTTTAAGAAGTGATTATTTATATGATCTACCCTTATAATGCAAGCCTCATTATAGTCTTCTGCCATCTTTTCATGTTATTTTCTGTTTTTCACCTACAACAGTATTTTCCAATGTATATTATACGTATTACTGGAAAGGAAAACGTTTTGTGATCAAATAAGCTTGGGAAATACTGGCTTGAGCAAAAAAAAAAAAAAAAAAAAAAATTTCTGAGCTTTCTGGACCCTTTAAACATGCTAATATACACTGTAAATTTTGCTAATGCTAATAAACAGTGTAAATCTTCAATCTGGTGTAATTTCCCCAAACTTAGACCAACAGGAAACTCCTTTAACAGCTACTCTGTCTTCTGTTAGTGTCCTTATTTAACAGTGAATCTTGTACTCTGAATAGATTAAGAGCTCCTCTAGACTAGGATATCTGTATTCCAACTTTTTCCATAACACTGCGAACAAAATTTTTCAGTTAGATCTCAGAACAATGGGATATTGAATTTAGATAGTTGAAGATAGATAAAGATAATGAATAGCACAGTTTTTGGAAAAGAAGCAGATAATGAGGGGGAGGGTAAGAAGAGGACAGATGGTCATTAAGTAGACACTTTTGAGAATTATAAAGTGTTGAACCTTAGGTAAATATTGGGTATTACAAAAAGGACTTAGACATGGTCCTCTTGATAGGGAGTTTGGCCTGTTAGAAGGGATGATAGGTAAGTAGGTAGGTAGGTAGAGAGATAGAAAGAAAGAGGAAAAAAAGGAAAAGGAAGAAAGGAAGAAGAAAGAAAGAAAATGCAGTGTAATACATCCTAAAGAAAATGCAAATCCTCTTAGAGGATAGATGAAAGATTTTGTATGAGGGTGTCAAGAAAGGGGTGCCTAGGTGGCTGACTCAGTTAAGCATCTGACTTCGGCTCAGGTCATGATCTTGCAGTTCATGGGTTTGAGCCCCACATCAGGCTCTGTGTTGATAGTGTGAAACCTGCTTCAGATCCTCTGTCTTCCTCTCTCTCTGCCCCTCCCCTGCTTGTGCTCTCTCTCTCTCTCAAAATATATATAAACATTAAAAATTTTTTATTAAAAAAAAGACTTCGCAGAGCAGGTAATATTTGATCTGGGCCTTGAAGAGTAGGAGTAGTAATTCCTACAAGGCAAATAAAGATGCAAGTAGAGAAAAAAGCATCTTAAATCAGAGGGTTATGAGCAAATACATAGAGGTATAAAAATGCAGTGCTAAGTCTGGAGGCTAGTTTGGTCAGCTTCTGGATGCACAATATGGAGAGCATGATCTGGAAGGTAACTAGAGATCAGTCTGAAAATATAGACTGGATTCAAGTTGATAGCCCTATCTAAGCCGTGCAAAGTTTAGGTTTGAAAGACTTTTTTTCGTTGAAGGATTTTAAGTAAAAGAGTAACATCATGATAGATAACTTTCTGGAATTGGAATTTGGATTGGAGTGGAGAATAAGGAGACTAGATAGTAGACTCTTAGAGTTGTCTGGCCAAGAGGTGACATGAGTTTGAACCAAGGGGGTGGGAATAGAGGGGGGAGAGATAGTAAGAGTACAGCTCATGACAACTTGGTGCATATCTGCTACCCTTACACATGCTCAGGGTCCATTTGTAAATGAAGTTACATGGCCTGGAGCTACAAAGTGCAGACATAATATAGGAACACATTTCTTTAACTACTAGGGTATGTGGAACGTAATCAAATAATAATGGGATTTTTTTTCTCCAGGGCTGAAGTTAGGTAATACTGTGGTCTAGCCTGTCACACATATTTCTGAAGACTTAGGAAGTGAATAAAATTGGTAAATTTGTATGAAATTAAGGAGAGGGAGAAGGATACGTCTGTTTTCTTAGCAGCATGTAATTTCCAACACCTATTTAGCTGCTGCTTCTCCCTCCCCACCCCCCATTTAGCTTCTAATTAGCAAGCCTGAGTGCTTGGTTACTCTAAGAGCAGGGTGGGAGAGAGGCTCCAGTGTGGGACATGGAAGAGAAAGAACAAGATCATCAAGGTGGATTTGGTCTCAAGGATGAAGTTTTTTTCAACTACCTGTGGAAGAAGATTACCTTATTCAGAATTTAGGAGTTTACTCCTAAAATGGGCTTAGACAAAGTTTTAGGACTAAGTTATAGTACCTGGCATATAATAAACCAGTAGATACATGGATAAAGTTTAAAGATTGCTTTAGGACAGAGTAATGGTCCATGAGAAGAGTTAGAATGGCCTGGGGAAAGTAAAGAACTTAAGCAGGAGAGGGTCTCTATCATTCGTTGAACACAAGCATTTTAAGCATGAACCAGTATACTATACCCTGAAGATTAAAAAAAAAAGGATGATACTTTTCCTTGAGTCTAGTCTGGTTGGGGAAGCATATGTATAAACAAATAATTAGAACATAATGTGATAAGTAATATGAAATAATCGTACATAGACATAAAGTAGGCAACCAGCCGCCTAAAGAGATTAAGTGGATTTTATAGGAAGATGAAATTTGAGCCGGTTCTTAAATGGATAAAGTATTTGCCAGGGCAAGAAGAAGAAAGGAAAGAACATTTCTAGGCAGAAGGAGTAGATTATGCAAAGGCTATGAAGTAGGATAAAATGTGCTGTATTTTTATATCATACCTTTCAGGGCAAGATCTCAAATGCAGTTTAAGGGTATGTGTAGTTCCACTTAAATGTGGCAAGCACCTATACCTCCATTTTTGGGGTAGAGGTTAAGGCTTGGAGATTTAAATTAGCTCAGTGTCATGCAGTATGAGTCAGGGACAAGGAGCCCAGACCAGGCGCCCAAAAACAGGAATGCCAAGTCTCGTGCCCTGAGTAATTCTGTGTCATGGTAATAGATTGCTGTGTGTTCGTGAGTATTTGGGGTTATTTTACTTCCTTAGAACCAAATTCTACACCCAAAATTGACATTATCAATCTTGTCAAATGTCCTTTAAAGAAAAAATAAAAGATTCTGTTAATAAATATTTACTCCCACCATGTGAGGTAGGAATGGATCAGGAAATGATCAAGGCTTCCTGACTGTGTAATTTGTATCATCAGAAGTTGACTACTTTTCAGAGGCCATCCAGTACCTTTCCTATAACCCAGAATAGTAAGGAAGTCACTTTCTTCAGGAGAAACATTGTTTATCTGTAGTAGTTATTTTGCAGCGAGGTGGGGTAAATTTGCTCAGAACTCCTACAGGATATGAATCATTTGCATTCATACATTGACCCCTTTGCTGTTTCTGAGAAGAAATTTAATACAGACTATATTATGTAACATAGATGATATGTCATCAATACCTTCAATGTCATTCTCAAATCAACTTGCAGAATCTATAATAAACCTGAGAACTTAAGTTGCTGTTATGAACATCTAATGTACATTCAAATAAACAGTAGAAGAAACCCAAGAAAACTTCTATTAGCCTTCCATAAAAGTTGTTTAAGGTCTTTGGCAATTGGAGGAGAAAGTGGAATAGGGGACAGCAAAGCCCAATGGCAACACTTAAGCCTATAGTCATTGACCTGTTAATATTTTGGATTGTGAGACAGAATTCTTGGAAAATAAACATGAATTATAAGAAACAGTTGATGTTGGTGCAGATAGATTCTGAATTGCCCATCTTTACTCAGAATGTGTATCAGAAGAGAGAAGGAAGGAGAGGGAGATAATAACCTTATTCTGTATTAATTAGTAAGGTAGAAGAATGATATTCTTGGACTCTGGAGCCTGTCAAGGAAGTAGATATTTCAAGGTATAGATTTGAGTAAAAAAAAAAAAGAAGAAGAAGAAGAAGTTTGAAAGATAAAATGAGCTTTCAATAGGAGAAGCTGGTCATGAATCCATCTGTGGCTCTTGTCTCAGGCTGTGTGTGGTCAGACCAGCTTCACTGTGGAACTTAAAAATAAAAAAGTATACTTTAGTTTTTGCTATAGCTTGTTTTACAAATGTTCTGTCCTTTAATGTAAACAAATTCTAATCTCTCTAAATATAGTAAACCATCAAAAGGATATAGTTTTGTACCCTGTAATTTATGAAACTTGCTGTGGGAAACTGCTTTTAAAGCAGCTTGAACTGTGACTGAATATGTGCTAGAATTCAGGCTACCTATGGTATTTTCCCCTATTTTTTCACAAATAAGTGATTTGTGTTTTTTTAGAATCTCAAGAAGAAATTTACTTTCCACACAGAATATGTTTTACAGTTTGTTCGGCATGCTTGTGTGTATATGTCATGTGTTACATGTGAACTCTTTTCTCTCTATATCATGTGTAGTGACGAGGAGAGTCAGTGTTACCCCACTGACACTGATGAATAATGTCTGTCTTGTTCCGATCTTTCTTACCTTACTGATCTCTCTTCCTGTGTCCTTACCCAGTTATGCTGTTATTGCCTATGGCTGTGCCAGCTGCCCAAAGCTGACCTGTGAGAGGGAAGGCTGCCAAACGGAGTTCTGCTACCACTGCAAGCAAATATGGCATCCAAATCAGACATGCGATATGGCCCGTCAGCAGAGGGCACAGACTTTGCGAGTACGGACCAAGCACACTTCAGGTCTCAGTTATGGGCAAGAATCTGGACCAGGTATAAGTTGGCATTTTCTCATTTTTCTCTTTATTTGATATTTCATAACATGAGCCTAAAGCTAGCAGAGATTATCTTAATGTATAACCAAGTGTTTCCTGGGATCAGAGAGCAGAACATATTTGGTAATACCTTCAACGTTGTATTTGATACGTAGCTTCTCTCTCTGATAACTATAGGTTTTCCAACCTATAAATTGGTAAAATTGGAATGCAACAAAATTGAATTCTCTAGTTTCTACCTTCTAAATTTTTTTTTACATTTATTTATTTTTGAGAGACAGAGAGACAGAATACAAGTGGGAGAGGGGCAGAGAGAGAAGGAGACACAGAATCTGAAACAGGCTCCAGGCTCTGAGCTGTCAGCACAGAGCCCGACGCGGGGCTTGAACTCATGAACCACAAGATCGTGACATGAGCAGAAGTCAGACGCTCAACCGACTGAGCCACCCAGGCGCCCCTCTAGTTTCTACCTTCTTAGTAATACGTCTCATATTGGAAAGTAATTAGGTCCTTCTGCTAAGGACTTTTTCGAAACCTTCATTGTAAGCAGAAAGACATTTAATTAGTATTAAACCTCTATTATTTTCCTACCAGCTTTAAATGCACCACTGCTTTTGGAAGTAGGGTACAGAGTTAAGGAAAGGAAATAATATTAGTATGGATTAATGATTAACCTTAAAAGGAGGAACCTTGGCAAGTCAGAGTAAACCTACTTAAAAATTTCACTGGGTTTATTACCTTTTATAAATGTATTTTATTTCACTGATGTCATTTGGGAGAGGCTGGTAGGAAAGATTTTACCATTTACTTTTTCCTGGCACAGCATAATCTCCTAAATTGTCATTTTAATAGGATAGTTCCTAGCTTGCTGTGAAAATTACTAGGTGTGTGCTACATAGCATACCCACTTATATTTAGGTTTTGAATTTGAAAGTATCATGGGAAGGGTCTGTGGGTTGTGTTAACAGCAAATCACAATGATACTTACGGAGACTGAGAAACGAGTTTCTTGAGCTAAAGTTTTTTTGCAGACTGTTCCTCCTGCAGGACTCTGCTTTGAATTCTGCCAGCCTATTGGCTGATGAAATTCCATTTTTCTTGGAACGATCTTTCTCTCTTGGGAAGTATTCTTGCTCAGAGTGTGGCTTAAGTGCTGTGTAAGATGCCAGTTTGGGGGATAGGCAGCTCAATACGAGACAGGATCCATTTTATGAAAATTCCTGAGGTCTAGACATAGCCAGCCTTCCAGTGAAGTGGGTTGCACAATTTGGAATTCTTAGTTGAGAGTTTTTGACTGCCTCCTCACTTTTTATATATATTCCTAGGAATAATAAATCAAACTAGGTTTAACTAGGGATATTTTTCTACCCGATTTTCCTTCCCCTCTTAGCAGATGACATCAAGCCATGCCCACGATGCAGTGCTTACATTATCAAGATGAATGATGGGAGCTGTAATCATATGACCTGTGCAGTGTGTGGCTGTGAATTCTGTTGGCTTTGTATGAAAGAGATCTCAGACTTGCATTACCTCAGGTGAGAAGGCAAATGTGTCCATTGCTTTATAATCTTGTTCTTTTACTGATTGAGGGGAAAAAGGAGGTCAAAGAGACATAGTTGTCTGTCCTCGCATTACAGAGTAAGGAAGCTATAAAAAGTTCTTCTGAAGTACTCCTGTGACCATGTTTTTTTCGAGTTCAGCAACTTCCAGGGACTGTTTTCATTACCTTCCAGATAGAGTTCAGTTTCCCTAGCATGGCTTTAAGTCTTTCCACAATTTGGTCATCATCTAATTTTCTCGCTTTTTCCGTGTTGCTTTTATACATGCTATATATTACAGGTAACTTGGGCTTGCTGTTCCCTGTGTCTGCTCTGTGCTGTCTTATTGTTCATGTTCTTTCATAATTGTTTATGTTCTTGCCTCTGCTCAGAATGCTTTCTGATCACATCGCCCTCCCAGCAATCTCTTTTTATCTCAACCTGTTCAGTTTTTATTCACCTTTCAGAGGTCACTTAAATGCCATTTTGTCTGTGATGCCTTCCCCAGCTTTTTCTGCCTCATTCTTCTATATTGGCATTCGTTAAATGTTTCTTAATAAACATCACTACTTTTGCTTCATATACAAGTCTAATTTTGCTAAACTGCAATAAGTTTATTAAGGTCGGACTTACCTTTTTACAGTTTCTTGCATGTAATGACTTCCTAAAGGATTCTAAAGGATTCAGGCTGAATACTAAAATATTGTCCTGAAGGAGTTAATATTTACCAACTTAACATTCATTGTGTGCATGAAGCATTTTCATTTCCAATATGGCAGACATTGAGTACTGACACTATACCGATTATCAGTGACACGAGTGTGTAAGACATGATCCCTACTTTCAAAATTGCTTATCCTGTCTAGTCAAGAAGACGGGACAAAGGGAGTGAGCAAAAATGGTTGAACACCTAAGGATTGGGTATAAAAGTAGCCAAACTCGGAATATGAAACTGACATAAAGGGTGTGACAAAGTCTTTTTATATCCTTTCCCAGAAACATAGTTTACACTATCTATTGGATATGGGTAGGACAGATGCCAAGAAAACTATGCAAATCAGTGTTTATTAGCTGCCGGGCACAGTGCTTTTGGATGCGATATCGAGTGTGTAGGTTGTTCAGGATCCCAAGTAGTATATCAGTCAAGGAAGCGGAATCAGTGTTGATAGGTTAAGGAGGACAGAGTTCAACAGAAAAGAAAGGAAAGAGGTTTCAAGTCTGGAAGCGTACCTTTACAAAAAGTAAAGGGCCCAGAGCTCTAGTAATCTGACCTTGTCTTTTGCTCCCCCTCATATGATATATTCATTTCCTGTAACCTCTTGTAACTATTAATCATTCCTGTTGAAAAAGAAGGCTCTTGCTCTTAGTAAGCCCTCTGGTGACAATAGCTGCATTTGTAATATTACCATTAACTTCAGCATGTTTCCTCTGCAGCCCCTCTGGCTGCACATTCTGGGGCAAGAAGCCGTGGAGCCGTAAGAAGAAAATTCTTTGGCAGCTGGGCACACTGATTGGTGCTCCAGTGGGGATATCCCTCATTGCTGGCATTGCCATTCCTGCCATGGTCATCGGCATTCCTGTTTATGTTGGCAGGAAGGTAAGACATGCTGAGTTCTATGTATGTTCCATCCCCAGGTTTGCTGGTAAAGGTTTGAAGGAAATAGGGAGGAGCTTATATTTCAGAGCTTCCTGAAAACCAGCTGGTTCTTGGATAAAAATAACCTTAATTTCTTAAATGGATTTTCATAAACCCCAAGTGATCTGGAAGTTCTTATTAGCATCCTGGGCCTGGTTTGTCTCGGTGACTTAAAGGTGAAATACTTTTCCTCACTCTTCTGAGTTATTTTGTCTCTTCTTGGATTAACTTTTTCTGTATTACTTTATGTCACCCTGGTCTGAGTTAGGTTCAAATTGGAGTAAGATGGCCTCTTGGTGGGTGGGGGATATATTTTAATACAGATAGAATATTCACTTGTCTTTTTTCACCCTAGCAAAAAGATTGATATCCTAACCTGCTGACCTGAATTTTATTTCTTCTTCTTAGATTCACAGCAGATATGAGGGAAGGAAAACCTCCAAACACAAGAGGAATTTGGCTATCACAGGAGGAGTGACTTTGTCAGTCATTGCATCCCCAGTCATTGCTGCAGTTAGTGTGGGTAAGCCAGCCGAGACCACAACTCTTCTCCTTCCCTCCCTCTCTTTTCTTTAGCCGCCCTCCGCCCCCCCTCGCTTTCCAACTATAGCAGTTTAGCCAGCTGGCCAGATGCTTCACCTCGGAGGCTCCTACATTCTATGCCAAACCCACCTTGGGAGTTAACTCTTTTAGGTGCTATCATTGTGATTATCAGCTGCACTAAATTGTCACACTTTGGGATCTTTCATTCTTAAATTAGTGCTTAGAACTCCATCTGGCACATAGAAAAGTTTGAATTAAAGGATATCACTTTAAGACCTAGTTTTTCACCTTTCCTCTCCACTTGCCAGGGAACCCACAAAATAAAATTACTTTTATTTTGATTTGCTTAATGCCTCATAGTATTTTAAGAGGCATGAGGGTTTGTTCTAGAATAAGACTATTATAAGTAACATTTATTACAGCTCTCCATGTGCCAGGAGCAGTTCTGAGTGTTTTGCATGTATTAATTCATTTGATCCTCACAGCAGCACAATTGTAATAGAAAGGTGCAGTAATTTGCCCCAGGTCACTTAGCTGGGACATGAATCAAGGCAGTCTGACTTCAGAGCCTGTGCTCTTAACTAAGCCATTCTGCCTCACACAGCAGTAAGATTTTGGAATTAACACTCTGCAGGGGCGGGGATTCTAAGCCCCCACTTATTTAATGTTTGATTATTGATTGTTTCTTGGATTAGCATGTCAGCAGTGAGTAGAAGAGGGAAAATGAAAGCAACGTGTACTCACTGTGCTGGGCACTGTACATACTTTTCTTGTGGTCAGTGACAACCCTGGGAAGATATGTCCGAGGTTATACAGCTAGTAAATTGGAGCCAGGATTCTAATCCAGGCCTAATTCCAAGTCCGGTCATCGTCTCTTAGTCCCACCTACCTTTTTAGGATAAGCCATCTTCTTTCTGTGGCCCTTTATAAAGTGGTTTGTCTGTGCTCAGGCTGGAAAGGAAAATTTAGGGCGGTTGAAACCTGATGGCCTGCTGACTTGTTTCCTTCTCCTCCCCCAGGTATTGGTGTCCCCATTATGCTGGCTTATGTCTATGGGGTTGTGCCCATTTCTCTCTGTCGTGGAGGCGGCTGTGGAGTTAGCACAGCCAATGGAAAGGGGGTGAAAATTGAGTTTGATGAAGATGATGGTCCAATCACAGGTAAAGGGAGAATTTTAATTTCCCTTTAAATTTATGGGACGGAAGATAAAAATCTGAATTCTGTACATTTTACAGAGAGATTGTCATTGGATTACTTTGGGTAATGAGCTTTGTAGGGGGTAAAGTATTTTTAGCTTTTCATTTCTTTGTTCCAGAGTTATTAGGTTAATTCCTCTGGTACTTGGCTCTGTGTGGCAGGTACAAACTAGTAGGATTCCAAGTAACTCCAAGTATGCTGGTAATAGTAGTGATTATAATAAAGTCTTATACCTGCACAGTACTTTATAATTTTCAGAGGACTTTACACAGTTATTATCTCATCTGGTTTTTATAGCAGCTCTCTGAATAGGGAAGGCAAGGGCTATTATCATCCGCATTTAATGGGAACTTCTTTAAGCTTTTGTCTCAACATCTGTTAAATGGGTTTAAGAGCTTCTGCAGAGCTGGGACTAGAGCAAGTCTTTCGACTTCTTCCCCGCCTCCCCACCCCCCCAACTTCTACTTTGATGTTTTTGCTTTACCATATTAACTAAGCTAGGGCACAGAGAGTCCCACAAGTTTTTTAAGCTTCCTACTAGTCTCAGCACGTGACCTGAACATATTTTGAAATCTTCATGTTTGATTAGATGGCATCTGTGGTATAATAGTGGACTTAGAATCCGAAGTGTAGTTTTGTGTGACCAGCCATGAATGGGACAAGTCATTTACTTCTAAGATTTCACTTCCTCAGCTGAAATTGGGCCTGTTATTGCCGAGTTATTGGGAAGATTAAATATTAACATATGTTCAAGCATTTGACATGTAGTGGCTGCATGTAGTAGCTGTTCATTAAGTGGACATACGAGTATTCTTCTACATGAATGCTCTCCACTCTGAAGAGTCATTACAGGAAAATAACAGACTCTGTTTTGATGCCGTGTTATCTTCAATTGAGATATTTTGTTCCTTCCCCAGTGGCAGATGCCTGGAGAGCCCTTAAGAACCCCAGCATTGGGGAGAGCAGCATTGAAGGTCTGACTAGTGTATTGAGCACCAGCGGAAGCCCTACAGATGGACTTAGTGTTATGCAGGGTCCATACAGCGAAACAGCCAGCTTTGCAGCCCTCTCAGGGGGCACGCTGAGTGGTGGCATTCTTTCCAGTGGCAAGGGAAAATATAGCAGGTAAGCAAATAGATAATTTCTGACAGAACCAGTTGGAATCATAAGAAGTAAAATACCTGTTTTGAGTCATTTCTCTGTGCTGGGCACATCTCATATATCATCTCATTTGATGTGATCACCAGTGGAGCTGGGGGGTTTTGTGTTTTTAACTTCACAATGAGAAAATGGGCTCAGAAATGTTAAGTGAATTACAGAAAGTTCGGTGTTCTTCCCACTGCACCATAGCGACTCCACGTAAAGAGTAATCCTGACTTCAGATCTTCCCTCTACTACATTAAGCTGCCTGCTTCTGGAAGGGAAAGCACACGTTTTCGTGGCAGTCACTAAAGTGCACTCCCTGTTAGGCTTGTCACTGACTTTCAGTTGAACAGCATTCATGCTGTATGTTGTTGGCTTATTGGTGTTGTGATCCTTATTACCTTCTTATTCCTATTTGATAGATAAGGAAAATCAATTCTATGAACATGCGTTGAGACTATGTAAAACTTTATGACTAAAAACGTTTTGACCTGCTCAGTTATTTTACCAGTGAGATAAACCAGAACATATTCAGAGAAGCATAACAGATGTCACATGAGAAGCAGTGAGTTGAGTGCACTGGAGAAGGGAGACCCGTGGATAGGGCAAAACAAGGCGAGGAGGTAGGAGAAATTATTGCCTTCAGATAGCTGAAGGACGTTGAGTTGGAAGAAAGGATTCTGACTCATGCCAAGAGGTAGATTAAGGCAACTTAGCAGAAGTTAGAGGGAAACTAATTTTGTTTCATTATAGAGATTATAGGGAAAATCTATATAAAAATCCAAAGAAGGATTGGATTGGATAACCTTGAAAATACTGAGCTGCCTATCCCTGGAACTATTTAAAGTAAGACCAGATGGCCATTTGGCTATTAGGCCTTTTGGCTAAGGAGTCAAGCAACAGATGACAGATGGATTGGATCCCACACCTGAGTACCTGTCAGTCACCTGGGAGCCTCTTAAAAATAGATTTCAGGGCCCTATCCCAAATGAATAAATTGAATCTCCTGGAGTGGAACCTGGGGATCTATGTTTGGAAAAGGCTCCCCAGGTGATTCTAGCACAGTCACTGTACAAGCTGGCATCTGGGAAGCACCTAATGGATGGTGTTGTGAAAAGTCTCTTCCAATTCTCCGAATCTGTGGAAGAGCCAAAACTAGAACCCAGGTCTGTGATCTGACGCCTCATTCTCTTGGGCCGTGGCACATGCTTGAGGGTATCTGAGGCCAGAGCTACAGAGCAAGGCATAGGCAGCAGGATGGTGGTTGCTCAAATGTGCAGCTGAAGGCTGCTGCTGACCTGTCTGTATCTCATGACTCTGGCCGTCTCTTGTTAGGGGATCCCGCCCCCACATGCCAGAGAATTCACTGCTGGGCTTTCTTAAAACCATCACCCTTGTAAAGAAGCAGACAGACATAATTGGAGACTGACTTGCTGAAACTGCTGCTTAACCAGTCTAGCTGTTCCAGTTCTGTGAAAGCCTTTTATAGGAAGTGCATGAGTCAGGTGGGTTTGACTGTGAAACCTATTAAGAGGAAATACTTAAGGTGAACTGCAAACTGGTGTTCCAGCCAAGAAGGGAAATGGTTATGGGTTCTCAGCTTTGAGACACAATCGGGGAAGCTTGCTGCTCTTGTGGGAGATCGGATCCTCTGTGTCCTTCAGTCTCATCGCCTGGAGGTAATTTGATAGCTAAGTGTTTGAGTTCCCATGTGCAAGACGTAATGTAAATGAGATGTGGTCTCTCCTTTTTTCGGAGCTCACAGATGATTGGAGGAGAGATGCACGAATTGATTTAATAAGTAGGTAGGTGCTGTGGGAGCACTTAACAGGAAATGACTGGTTTGCTGGGAGAATGAGGGGAGATGATACCTCCGTTGTTGTTAAGGACTGCATATGAGTTTGTCACATAAAGAAAGGAAACTTCCAGAGTGAGGGAATGGTATGTGCAAAGTCATGGAATATACAATGTATATAGGTGTGTAAGGAAAGAAAGAATTCAGAGTGATTATGATTTAGGACTGTGGTGAGAGACGAAACTGGAGAGAGAGCTTGGAGGCAGATCGGGAAGACTTTAAATGCCTGTTGGCAGTAGAGAACCAAGAGAGGACTGTTAGAGTGATCGGGTCTTTGTCCACATTGGCACTGATCTGGAAGGTGTTGGACTTGGACTTAGGGCTGCTGGAGAGAGAACCCAACTGCAGTTTTCCAAGGAGGAGATGTTGAGCACCTAAAGTTAAGTAGTAGCAATGGGGATAGAAAGGAGGGGACGATTTCAATAGGTATTCAAGAGAGAAAATATGTGGGCATCTATCTGAGCTATTTGACAATTGGAGAAGATCAGATCAACTCAGTTTGCAAGAGAATAATAGAAGAGATGTGTGCCAGGAAGCAGACTGTCTCAGAATACCCAGGTCTCATATTAACGTGAACGTCCCCTCTTTACACAGGTTAGAAGTTCAAGCCGATGTCCAAAAGGAAATTTTCCCTAAAGACACAGCCAGTCTTGGTGCAATTAGTGACAACGCAAGCACTCGTGCTATGGCCGGTTCCATAATCAGTTCCTACAACCCACAGGACAGGTATGTGAACAGTCAGAGATGCCCAGGAGAGGTTGGAGTTTGTAGTTGGGTATAGGCCTTCAGAAGCTCAACGCCTCCTGTTAGGGCTGCGTGTGCTATCGGATGGGATATATCGTGTGTGCCCTTTGAGTTCACCCGGCAGGTTCTTGGTATAGGAGTGTCTGAGATCTCTTGACTGATTCTTCTTGTTAGCACTTGATTTTTAGAGATTTCTTTCTTTCTCCCTTTTCTTCCTTCCCCCCCCCTCCCCTTTTTTGGGTCTTTTTTGGCTATTGTATAATTATTCACATGAAACTTAAGGAGCTAGGTTGCTGTTCACTGATGTCTGTGGGTCTGTGGTTTCTGCTCTCATGTTGCTCATTGCTTGATGTGACTCCCGTTGCCTATTTCTTTATTTTTGAGGAACTGGTGTAACTGACATGGTGTGATTGCAGCACCCCCTGCTGGAGGGGTTCTGGTTCCTTCCAATCGTGACACGATAGCAAAACACTATGAATCTCCTTTCACTTTCATGTTTTGAGTAAGATAGTGTGAGGGTCCGACCCTCAGCCGAATTTTGAAAGCTCTTTTGTAGTTGTATAAAGAAATTGGCAGAGGTGCGTATGTGTTATAATCCTCGAAAGAGATCTGGTTCTTCACCATCTCACTTGAGAGTTAGGTTAAAGTTTTACGTTTGCCAAGAGTGAGCTCTCGTCTCCTGACTACCTGTGTTTCAGACTTTCTAATTCTGAACCCACAAACTGCTTGTACCAACAGGTATAGCATGACCCGTACGTGACTCAGCAAAGTGGATTTTGTCTCCACAGAGAATGCAACAATATGGAGATCCAAGTGGACATTGAAGCCAAACCAAGCCACTACCAGCTGGTGAGTGGAAGCAGCACAGAGGACTCACTCCACGTTCACGCCCAGATGGCAGAGAATGAAGAAGAAGGTGGTGGCGGTGGCGGCGGTGGCGGCAATGAAGAGGACCCCCCCTGCAGACACCAAAGCTGTGAACAGAAAGACTGCCTGGCCGGCAAGCCTTGGGACATCAGCCTGGCCCAGCCCGAGAGCATCCGCAGTGACCTGGAGAGCTCTGACACGCAGTCGGACGATGTGCCGGACATCACCTCAGATGAGTGTGGCTCCCCTCGCTCCCAGACGGCAGCCTGCCCCTCCACTCCCAGAGCCCAAGGTGCACCGAGCCCAAGTGCCCATATGAACCTCTCTGCCCCAGCCGAGGGGAAGACTGTCTTGAAGCCAGAAGGTGCAGAAGGCAGAGTATGAAGTGGAATGAATGCTCCTGTTCTGAGAAGCACACTTGTAACTGCATCTTTTGGAATTTTTTTGTTGGGGGGGGGGGGGCGGGAATTTATGTATTTTATTTCAAATATTCTCTGGTCACAGGTTTTCCCCAGGGAAATTCTGAGAAATTTGCTATTTCTTACCAGATAAAACATGGAAATTTTTGCCCTTCGTCCCACCCCCCAACCCCTTCCCTCCTTGTTTTAGTTTTAATTTATTGGTTAAACTGAAAGTGGCAATCCGTGAGGTGTGTCAAAGAGTGTACAGATGTATGTGTGTATATTGTACGTATGCTAACATATTACTGAAAGAAACACATTTTAATAAAGATTTCTGTCGTCATTCAACTCCTCTCATTTTCCTTGGCTTGGGACAGTCCTACAGAGCCAAGTGTTTGATCGAATAGACCAGTCTCAAGACGGGAGTTTTCCTAATCCCAGGGAAGAAGCACTGTGTTCTAGTTAGACTGCAGTGGAGTCCCCTATACACCAACGACTCCAAGCCTGACAGGAAGCGAAGCTTGGCTTGTTTGGGACTCCGGGGTCAGACTGCAGAATTAGCTGAGTCAGCTGTATGGAGAAGCTGTAGATTAAAATGAACCTCGTTTGTCCTCTGGAGGCAGCCTGCAGTTTTCCTGTTCAAGCTTTACTTCTTTTCCGCACCGTAGCCGCCAGTAGGAATGTGCTTCAGAGGAGAGAAGGGGTGGCTGTGCCAGTGGCTCTTCAGAGAGTCCCAGTGAATGATGTGGGGTTACAGGCTGGGGACCGAGTATTCTAACTGGAGGAGGAAAGGTACTGGTTTTGCATAATCACCGAGCAATAACCCCGAATGTTTGTTACATTCCCGGGTACGCATTCCCCGTTCCAAAAGGCTTTCTTAGTTTTGCCAATGTAGTTTGAGTAAGAGGGACTAAGGAATGTGACTAAAACTCGTAATGAAAGGAGATAGGAGACATGCCATCAGGATCTCAACATTTGATTTTATCTGCTCTTATAAATTTGTCAGAATCGAGCTATGTTAGTACTACTTGGGGTTTTGGCCTTAGAAATGAGAGCTCATACATAGTGTAGCAGCAAAACTAAAAGATTCATGAAACCTGATGTAAGATTCTAAACCTGGCAGTAACTTACTTTGTGACCTGTGAGTCAGTTTTTCTCTCATGCTCTTAATTTCCCCAACTCTTACACAATATTTAAGGAACTTCTTTAGCACCTTAGCCCTGGGCCCAGAGGAAGAATTGAAAACACCCTTTCCCTAAGGACCAGATGGCTTTCTGTTTCCTTCCACAGATGCACCTGCTCCTTGTCTTCCTGGCCTGTGCTTTACCACAATGAGGATGATGAGTCTGGACAACAGACAACTTGGAAGACTCTTAACTCTTGGGCACTGCAGCCAGACTGAGCACATGATGCTCATTTCCCTGCACCTGAGACAGGAAATGCTCTTAGCGGACTTTGAGTCTCTGTAAGAAAGTGCCCTGGAGGGTGTCTTTGTGTCAAAAAGGGAAACTGTTGGAAAAGGGGGCAAACAGTCTGCAAATCTGTGAAATGCAAATTATCAGCTCAAGATTGCAGTTCTCTTGAAGCCTTACCAGGACAGCAGTTAACTTTGATAAACTCGAAGAAGTCTTTGGGAGGGGCAAGAATTGGCAGCCAGACCTGTGTTCTTATCTAAGCTCCACTTCTTCCTGCTGTGACACTTGGACAGTTGCCTCTGAGTCTGCTGTCACTCAACCAGAATGGGGAAAATAATCGTTAATTACGGGGTCGCAAAGATTGACATGGTGTACTGAAATGCTTTTGGTAAAGACCCATGTTTTTTTCTCCTGCAGGAATAAGAATAAGTTAAGGGAGATTATGGGGGTCATCTAAGAAAAGCCCAGAACTCTAGACCAGAGGCTATGAAAGCTAAGCTTATTCTAATCCTTTGCAACACTGCTTTGTATAGCCTAGACGTTAGCTGATGAAAAGGCCCTTCGGCACCACCTGGAGGAGAACATGAGTAATGCGTTGGAAAAGTTGGTTCTCCCTTTAGAAAATGGGGAAAGTTTAACTTCCTCTTTGTACAGCATTCGTTCGTTTTGAAATGCCTACTACATTTCAAGTGTAGCATGCAACAACGAAGAAAACACAAAATTGTTGTCCCCGTGGAATGTACACTCTAGTGGGGGAAAGACGATCAGATAGATGATCTGGATGAGGATAAGTGCACTGGAGAAAACAAAGTAGAAAGAGTAAAGAGAGTGGTCGATGGAGCCACTTCAGATGGTAGTATAGGCGTCTTTCATAAAGGAACATTTGATCAGAATCCTAAGGGGAGTGAGAAAGAACCAAATGGTTCTTTCTATCTAGGGGAAGAACATAGCAGGCATTGGGAACAAAATACAAAGGCCCTTTGGTGGAGCATCCTTAGCCTGTTTAAAAAACACACACACAGCTTAGAGACCTATTTGGCTGGAATATGTGGACCAAGGAGGTTGAAGAGATGGCTGGGGGTGAGATTGTATAGGTTAGCAAAACAACTCTGAAGACCAGGAAAATTGTAAGTTTCTCTGAGTCCAGGAAGAGAGGTAATCTTCAAAGTCAGACAGATGGGATGCTTGCAGTCGGCTTTCAAATGGGCTAAAACTGGGAGAGGGTGTGTCACCAGTCCCACTTGAATGGGCTCATGTAAAGAAACTCGTGGATATGGTAAATGCGTACTCATTCATTCTGGCCCTTTCTAATACACTTTCTTGTACCCAGAGGCTGGAAAGCTAAAAGCGATGTGTTTTAAACTTCCTTAAACCAAGGTTCTCAATATAATTTAAATTTTGCCAATTAAATGTATAAATAAGATGTGGAAGGAAGAAGTGATTGTGGGGCCATCTTCAGCTACTTTGTTGCTACTGCAAGGATCTAAAGACCTTGGGTTTCTCTTCAGTGGTGCCCGATATCCGCCCGTAGTTTTGTGAGTGTTGAAGGGCTTCCTGATCATAAAGAACAGTGATGTGTGTTCTTGTAGTCAGCCTGTGGTGGCCTGATGATTCCTCATCTTGATGGTGGCAGAGGGAATGCTACCAGGGTAGGCCTGGAGATCCAGTCTAGAGCCCACTGCTCAGGCTTTCCGGTTCTTACAAGCACCTAATTTACTTGCGTCGAATCCTTTGCTACTTCAAATAGGTAGAAGGGTTTTGTGTCTTGCAACTACTAAACTCCAATCACCCTGTTTGTTTCCGAAAGTGGTTATAGGCAGTAGGCCCTCAAAGGTGGCACTCTTAGATTAGTTATGACTGTTGGATTTGAAGGAAATGAGGATAAATTGCCATTGGAAAATGGTAGACAAAGATTACTTACATTTGTGTTTCGGTTGAAACGAAAAGTCTCTTGGAGGACGTCGGCAGATCAAATGGCTGCCACTACAGACCGTCATGTAAGAAATGAGGGCCTAGATGGTGGTGGCGATGCTAAAGAAGTAAAGGAGAAAAAAAGCGAAAAACCCAAAGACCCCAGAACTTTACATTTTCAGCTCCAGGCATGTATAGGAGAGCCCCAGAAGAATTTTGTCTCTTGTAACTGCAAGGCCGATGTACATGAAAATCAGAAGGAGATTCTGGGTTACAGAATTACAGCATGAGTTAAATTCATAGCCTTACCATGTCTCTTATGTGAAAATTAGAACCTTGTTTGGGAGAGAATGGGACCCTGAAATGAGAAATGGGGACATTTGAGTGGATTTAGGTAAGTCCCAGTGTTCTGAATCCAGATTCCACTTAGTGTCTCTTACCAGCAGAAACAGCCTTTCTTCCCCTCACTAATATGGCTGGTCCTGTCTTACTTGGAGACCTTGGGTAGTTGCCTTGAAAGGGAATGCCAATACTCATGTCCAACCCACTACCCCATGTTGCCACCAGATCTGTAACTAGAGTTAGATCCCGATGTGCTTCTGGAAGGGCAAACACAAAGTCTGATCGGAGGGAAGGCTTACAGAAGAATGGTAAGACTTGGTTAATTTGAATCAGCAGAAACCTGGGTTTTAAAGGTTTAAATTAGACCAGGAAGAAAAGAACAAAATTTTATTTCATTTGGGTTGAATTTATGGATATGGAAATTCTAGAGATTCTGGATTCAGTATATTGGCTTTAGCAGCTACGAGTGGCTCTTAGCTGGTTGGTTAGATGAGACCTGGACTGCACACGGTGTACATTCAAATTGAAACTCCTAGAACTCCTTAGCATAGCAGAAGATAAGTCCAAAAACATGAAGATAGAAATGTTGATGCAGATTTGTCATATGTGTGACTTAATCTAATTTTGCCCTCTAGAATTGCTCAGAGGAGGTTCCTTTCACCAAGGAATTGGAAAGTATGTAGATAAGAGGAACACCTTATCTTGGAGAGTGCTGTGGTTTATATCCTCCATAGGCTGGGGATGAAGCTAAGAGATGCTGCCGTTGAAATGGAATCCCTGACGTCAGTAGGAATGATGGGGTCCCGGAGTGGAGGAGCCAAGGGGCAGTACCAAGGCAACAGAGCCGGAGTGATGAAATAGAACGTTCCAAGGTCCTATTTGGTTGGTATAACCCAAATCAAGACTCCAGATCTGGCAAAAAGAGACCTGTTTTGAGTCACCAAAATGGAAAGTTACGAACTCTCACTAAATTCTCGGGGACCAAGGTCCTTGAATAAAGGGGTGCGGAGTACCCTGGAGGTAGCACCCAACCATATAACCATCACTGTAATTGCAAATCTTTCAGTGTTCCCCAAGGGAATCTTAAGCCGCTTATCTATGTTCCTGTGCTTAGGGGAATGGAAATACCCGGGCCTTTAGGGAATACTTAGAAACTAGCCCTATGCTAACAGTAATCCCCAAAAAGGTCTGTGTTCCACTAGTTGGAATTGAGGTTTGTGGGGTATTAAGGGTTTGGAGGGGTGTCCTCCAAAATGTATGTGTTGGAACCCTAACCTCTCATACCTCAGAACCTGATCTTATTGGAAATAGGGCTGTTGCAGATATAATTGCATAAAATGAGGTCATGCTGGAGGAGGTAGGCCCCTAATCCGATATGATGCGTGTCGCGTGAAAAGGAAGAATTTGGACACGGAGACCCAAAAACAGAACGTCATGTGAAGATGAAGCCAGAGATCGGGATGATGCAGCAGAAGCAAAGGAACTGCAAAGATTGCCAGCAAACCACCAGAAACTAGGGGAGAGGCCTGGAAGAGATTCTCCCTCAGCCCTCAGAGGAGCCAAGCCTGCCCACACCTTGATCTCAGACTTCTAGCCCAATAAAATTGTGTTGTTTAAACCACCTAGTTTGTGGTACTTGTTATAGCATATCTAGCAAATGAATATATGGGGATCAAAGAATTTTTTAATGTCTATTTTGAGAGAGAGAGAGAGAGAGAGAGAGAGAGGCAGAGAGAGAATCTCAAGCAGGCTCTGTGCTTGACAGCACAGAGCCGGACGTGGGGCTTGACCTCACAAACCATGAGACCATGACCTGGGTCAAAATCAAGACCCAGACACTTAACTGACTCAGCCACCCAGGCGCCCCAGGGATCAAGCCATTTAAAAGGAATGTTGGCCTGGGTCTATCTCACATATTCGTCCTGTGGTTACTTCCCAGTTCGAGTGGTCACAGTTGTTCTAGACGTCCTTGGCAACTGGCAGAATCTTTCACAACGACCTGTACAGTTAAAGCTGTTGTGGTGAGAAGAGTAAAAGAAAGCCCCTGGAACCGTCCCTCCCTACCAGAATAATTCAAGAGCAGTAGTGCACCCCTGAGGGCATGACAGATACTGCTGCCGCGTCAAAGACTGAGAAATCCAGGAGTGCTGATTGATCTCTATCTCACCCCCATTTAAAATTATTTGTTTGCCCTGTACAGGACTTGCAGCTGTTATTTCAGATGTAATCTCTTCATGAAGCAAGTCAGCACCTGCCCCAGCACCTGCAGCCATGCACCTGTTGACCTGGAAGATGCTTTCTTCTCTTCTAGCCCTAGGAGCAGAAAACGTCAAAAGTAGAACACTTTTCACTTATCAGGGCCAACAGTACATCTTACTGTCCTACATCTGGGTCATATCACCTCACCAGCTCTGTTGAAATCCAATCTGTAGACACTTAAGTCATCTCGTTTCCCAGAACACCTCTCTACATGGGATGAAATCATGTTTCTGGGCCGAATAGGAAGTAGCAGGTGTCTAAATGCCTCGGTAAAGCACATGTGTTCTAGAGGCTGGGAGATAATCCCCGTGGGGATTAAGGGCACTTCCTCCTCCATGAAGTTTTTAGGAAGCCAGAGCAATAGTGTGGAGCATGGTAGGATGTCTACAGTGAAAGATAAGCTATTGCACTCACTGCACGCCTGCCACCACTCAGAAACCCTGAGAATTTGACCTCTTTTGATATGGGAGGTAATAGGCCACGTTTGGTTATGCTGCGCTGACCTGTCTGCCAAGTATCTCACACGGCTACCAACTCCAATGGGCCAAGAAAAAAAGAATGCTCCCCAGTTGGTATAGGCTGCAGTGTAAGCAGCGTGGGTTTTATGATTCAGCGGATCCAATGGTGGGCAAAGCCCCTTGGCAAGTGAGGATAGTGTATACATACACGCCAGCAAACTTCCATAAGAGAATCACAGTGCAGGGCCTAATGATGTTGGAGTCAAGTTGTGCGAATTTTGGCAAGGCCTATTCTTTTTAGAAGCTGGTATTGGCTTACTACTGAGCCTTGCTCCGTCGTCTGGGGAGATGAGCTGCACATTTCGTAGCAGATCAGCTCCCTCCCATCACAGAGGACACGGGGATTTTCCTCAATGGAAAATCAAGATCTGGCTTGTTTCCATGAATGTCAAGCCTAAAATATTCACAAACTTAAAATAAAATTTAAATTATTACAAAACCAAAGACATCCCCCCTTCCCATTATTCTAAAAAAAGTTCTTTTAAATGTTTGTTTATTTTTGAGAGAGAGAGAGACACACACACAGAATGTGAGCGGGAGAGGGTCAGAGAGAGAGGGAGACGCAGCATCCGAAGCAGGCTCCAGGCTCCGAGCTGTCAGCACAGTGCCTGATGCTGGGCTCGAACTCACGAACAGTGAGATCAGACCTGAGCCGAAGTCGGACACTTAACCGACTGAGTCACCCAGCTGCCCGCCCTCCCCGTTATTCTAAATTTGCTTGTACTCTCACAAGCATGGTGGTTAAGAGGATAGACTCCAGAGCCAGAATGCCTGGATGGGAATTTCTAACTCTACCTTTTAAGTAGCTTATGACTTTGGGCAAATGATTTAACCTCTCTGTCTCAGCTTCATCATTTGGGACTGTGAGGATTACATGAATACTGAGAATAGTGCCCAGACTGTAGTAAGTGCTTTATGTATTAGCTAATATTTTCATTTATCCTCATCATCCATGAACTTACCGAATGCCTTATTCATTGTGTAGTATTCTGCACACCGCCTCTCATCAAGTGAGCTAAGTAAGCTAAGGCCAATGGGCCTGTTCGTGACATGCCATTTTGCTAGAGCTGGTGGGCAATCAAGCTATAATAATAATAAACTCCTGGAAAGTCTGAATTGGAAGCACCTCTGAAGATCAATGACCCAACCCCTTCACTTGTCAAATGAAGAAGGGAATTGAGACACGATAAGGACAATACACCGTCCATGAAGCCGAGTGCCCACGGTTCCCTCAGCCTCCTCCCAAGGCCCGTGGACCTGAGCTGGTCTTGCCTCATGGAATCACTGCGATCTAGGTCATGTAAATCCGATGAAGCCAGCCCTGCCGACCTTCCTGCAGCTGATTGGACACAGGATTTGGGCCCAAGCCAAGTGCCGCTGTGAACAGCCTAGATGTGCTGGAGGCCAACTGCCTGTGTGAGACAAGACTGCCTGACATGGGAGACAGAAGCATTAGAAGCACACCCAGAGCTCGTCACCACATCATCGTTCCTGTTCCCCAGGGACCTGCGTGGGCTGCCGGGATGGCTTCCCTGCCCACCGTACTTCCTCACTGCCCTTTCCACTGCCCCCATTCCTGTCAGTCATCCGAGCACGGCTCTTCCTTGCACACCTGAAGAGGCTCATGAGCATACCCAAACATGGCCACTGGTTTTCTGGGGGGTCACAGCCAGATTAAAAAAAAAAAAAAGCAGGGGGTGCCTGAATGGTCAGCTGGTTGAACGTCTGACTTCTGCTCAGGTCACGATCTCGCGGTTTGTGAGTTCAAGCCTCGCATCGGGCTCGCCGCTATCAGCGTGGAGCCTGCTTGGGATTCGGTCTCTCTCCCTCTCACTGCCCCTCCCTACTTGTGTTCTCTTTCTCAAAAATAAACAAAAAAACATACGGAGGAGGAAGAAGCAAGCCACAGACCCAGATCTGGAATTCCAGACCTCACACTCTTTCCACTCTGACATGGCCGTGTCACGTGCGGTATGAGAGAGAAAGGGCTTCATGGGTGCAGGGACCAGAGGAGGCTGCCGGCGCTGTGCAGTTGAACTCTGAGGCTTGCGGTGTTACCAGAGGGATCCAGCAAGGGCAGGACCACTGCCCCACCTCTTAGCCTGTGCTGGAGATGCTGCTTAACTTTACTTCTTTGCGTCTGCCTTTGTGAGTGGCTTGGGGTATAGTTCTAGATGCAGATGCTGCTTTGGCGTTCCTCAGGCACCTGCCTTGGAGGAAATTCATCCATCGCTCGCTAGGTGTGGACAAAGGCTCTGCTCGGACTCTATGCCTGGGCAGACACAGACAGACACGGGCCGTGGAGCTGGGAAATCACCAATGACAAAATGGCATTTGAAACCACAGATGTGAATGACGGGAGAGTTGGCTTTCTCTTCTCGTAAACCTTTCACCGACACGTGCAGAGAAAGGAGCGACCAGAAAAGGGGCGAGGGGAACCCAGGAACGAGCAAGACAGCGGAAGCCAAGCGGGGTCCGAAATTCCCAAGAATTTCGGGAAGGAAAGCACGGTTAGCGGACATGTGAGGTCAAGCTGGCCGAGAAGTGAGTTCGTCACATGAGAAGCGATTGCTGACTTGAGAGAGAGCCATCTCGGAAGACAGCAGCAGTAGAAAATGGAGTTCATTTAGTTGAGGTGTGAGTGGATGGTGAAGAGTGGAGACGGTAGACGGATCTCTCCTAAGAAAGGGAGATTTTTTTTTTTTTTTTTTTTTTTTTTTGTAGTAGGAGAGACTCATGCACGTCTGGACCCTCGGGAGAAAATACGGAGAGAGACGAAGCGATTTAACGGTGCTCTAGAAACCAGAGGGACGAAATCAAGGGCAGGCAGAAGGGTTGGCTGCGGACACAAGAAGGGGCCCTCCCCTCGCAGCTTGGAGGGACATGAAGACAGCCGCGAGATTTAGTGTCCTTCCCAAAGGGGCTAATCTTTGCTAGGAGAAGGCATACGATGCCTCCAACAGAACAGATGGTTGATAAATACCAATCCTTCCTCCCCTCCCCGGCTGGGTGGTTCCAGTCCTCTGAAGTCACACACGACGTCACTCAGGGTGTTATGTTACAAGGCCAAGGAACACAGCTAGAGCTGGAGAAATTCAAGGCAATCCCAAACTTTTCTGGAATTTCGGAGAACTAGAGGCTGCTTTCTCCTGAGGTTCCTAAGCTGGAAGGACAGAAGTGAGTGTGGATCTTCCACTATGTGGACAGACTTCCTGACACTGAAGCCACACAGCAGAAGGCAGAGCTGAGAAGCGGAGGGCAAGAGACAGGGACACCATTTGAAGCCACCAGACGACATCATTTTAGGGCTGGGATCTAACCATGCCTGAAGTCCCTGAAATTTCCCATGCCGTAATCCAACAAATTCTTTCTCCCTATCCAAAGCCCGCTTCTGTTAAGATTCTGTCACCTGCAACTGAAGAGTTTCTGACTAATACAGGAAGTGGGGTGTTACTGGTCGTGATTCCTAACAGACGGCATTGGCAGGGGGGAGGTAGGGTACAGAGAGTGAGGATCTCCCCATCCCTGGCTGGGAGGTCGGCACTCCCTGCCATGCAGGTGCACAGCCAGGGTCTCTTGGAGCTCAGACCATATACCTAACACAGGTAGGAGCTCGGGGACTTGTAGAAATCTGTCAGAAGGTTGTCTGTTTTGGCTGTTTTCCCAAGCCTTTAGTTCGGAGTCAAAGACACAAATTTTGCAGACAGAATAATGAATAATAAAAACTAATGTTTCTTTTTTTAAAAAATGTTAAGTTTATTTATTTACTTTGAGAGAGAGAGAGCATGTGCAGGTGGGGAAGGGGCAGAGGGGCGGGGGAGAGAGAGAGAGAGAGAGAGAGAGAGAGAGAGAGAATCCCAAGCAGGTTCCACATCACCAGTGCAGAGCCCAATGTGGGGCTCGAACTCACAAACCACGAGACTATGACCTGAACCGACGTTGGACGCTCAACTGACTGAGCCACCCGGGCGCCCCAAAAAGCTAATATTTCTGAAGCACTCATCCTGTGCTGGGCTCTAAGAGCTTTACCCATATTGATCCACTGACCCTTCACAATAACACAAAGAAGTAGGTACTGTTGTTATTCCCGATTTTACATTTGAAGAATCGAGACACAGCACCATTCACCCAACGTCACAAAGCTAGACAGGGAGCTGCAACGATTGCTTGAAGCCGTGCAGCCTGGCCCCTGACCTTGTGTGCCTACAGCTTTGCCAAGAGAGACTTCCTGGAGCCAGCAGTCCGAGCTGACACAGTCTGAAGGTCACGAGCTTTGCAGGATTGAAAAAGCTCATCTCTTCATGTCAAAGTTAAAGTGAGCGGAAACAGGGGCGCCTGGGTGGCTCTGTCAGTTAAGCGGCCGCCTTCAGGTCAGGTCATGAATTTGAGCCCCGCATCGGGCTCTGTGCTGACAGCTCAGAGCCTGGAGCCTGCTTCAAATTCTGTGTCTCCCTCTCTCTTTGCCCCTCCCCTGTTCACGTTCTGTCTCTCTCTCTCAAAAATAAACTTTGAAAAAAAAAAGTTTTTTGAGTGGAAACAAAGGCAGGAAGGCAGGAAACGCAGCCCCACCCAAGCCCTTCCTGCCTGTCCCCACTAACAGGAGACTTAGCCTATGCAAAGAGCTTTCCACTGGGATTGATCCTAGTGGTCAGAGTTGCTCCAAAGCAGTGAGGATGGAAACCCTAGGCTGAGCACTGGGAGGTCCCACAGCTGAGAGACACCCCCACACACACCGGTCTGGATTCAGAGACCATAATTCACAATTCTTCTGACTTGGTTATTAACCCCTAGAGTTATCCAAATATGAATAGTCAGAAACCTTCTGCATCTTATAAGGGAGTGGTTTTGCAAAAAACAAACCAAATCAAAACAAATCCTGGCACAAGAAAGCTTGCAACTGATCAACCCCTAGGGCATTGTCTCAGTTCCAAACAATATAAACAGGACATCTTCACAATCCTTCTAAGATGTGGCCTGAAAGTTACAACAAATAGGGGAGACCAGCCAACACGGCAGAGCAGACAGACCAGCTTCACTCTCCCAAGGCAGGGCATCCTTGCTGTTCTCCACCTCCAGGATGCAATACACATTCCAGACACCCCGCAGACCATTGGGTGCTGTTTTGTCTCCTCTCCTTTTCCAAATAGGGGTGTTTATAATTATCTTGTGTTCCCTCCGCCTGTGCACCAAGGTATTATGTATGGGGCTGATTAACTTCAGTGTTTATCTGTAGTGGCGTTTCCTAAACTTTTTGCTCTCAAGATCCCTTCACACTCTGAAAAACTGAAGACCTGAAAGGGTTTTTGTTCATATGGGTCACAGGATCGATATTTGCCATATTCGAAGTCAAATTGAGAGTTTAAAAAATAAGCGCGCCTGAGGGACTCAGTCTGTTGAGTCTGACTTTGGCTCAGGTCATGATCTCATGGTTTGTGAGTTCGAGCTGTTAGCACAGAGCTCTCTTCGGATGTTCTATCCCCCCACCCCCTCTCTGCCCCTCTCCTGCTCGTGCGTGCATGCTCTCTCTCTCAAAAATAAACATTACAAAAAGTTTAAAAACATATTTTTAAGTAAAAATGATGAACCCACTAAAGTTAACACAAATAACACCCTTTTCAATGAAAAATAATGACATTTTCCAAATCAAAAAAATTAGTGGGAAGAATGACATTGTTTGACAGTTTTGCATATCTCTTTAAATGTCTGGCTTAATAAAAGGCGGCTAGATCCCTATAACTGCTTCTTTGCTCCTTTACTCAATCTGTTGAGATTTGTTTTAGTTGCAGTATATGAACAAAATTCAGCCTCACACAGATATAAAAATGGAAAAAGGAGGGTTATTTTATTTCTTTATTTAAAATGTTTATGTATTTATTTTTTTGAGAGAGACAGAGCAGGAGTGGAGGAGGGGCAGAGAGAGAGGGAAACACAGAATCCGAACCAGGCTCCAGGCTCTGAGCTGTCAGCACAGAGCCCGACACAGGCTCGAGCTCATAAACTGGGAGATCACGACCTGAGCCCAAGTCCGATGCTTAAACAACTGAGCCACCAGGTACCCCAAGGAGGATTATTTTAAAAGCTTTTTCAGATAACTGTGATATTCCTCTTTTCCTTTTTTTAAGAGAAGAAAGTGAACGCAGTCCCCCACTGCCTTAAATTACACAACCGAGTCTCTCGCATTTGGGGAAATTGAATAGATCGGCACCCTGAGAAGTGCAATGGATGGGCCTTGCCCAGAAAAGCACCTTTATGATCACGGTTTTCCCTTGCCTGGTAAGTATGTGGATATTCCTCTTTGATACTATACCAAAACTTAACAAATGAAGACTTGGAAAATTTAGTTTCAGTGTGGAATCTGAAACCAATTTTTCATTAAGTTAAAATACATTGGTCTATCATGCACTTTGAATGCATCTTTTATCTGTGACTGATTTTGTAATACTTGGAAAATAGGGTTCACTGAGCTATGGAGATCTTCTAAATGTCGACACATGTTATTATACAATCTAAAAGAAATTATATTCATTAACGTCACCATTGATCTCATCAGAAGTCCTTAAGTAGGGGCGCCTGGGTGGTTCAGTCGGTTAAGTGTCCGACCTCAGCTCAGGTCATGATCTCACTGCTTGTGAGTTCGAGCCCCGCATCGGGCTCTGTGCTGACAGCTCGGAGCCTGGAGACTGCTTTGGATTCCATGTCTCTCTCTCTCTCTGCCTCTCCCCTGCTCTGTCTCTGTCTCTCTCAAAAATAAATAAACATTAAAAAAAAATTTTTTTTTAAGTCCTTAAGTATCGGGAAGCTACTAAACTCACAGTGGTGGATACAAACATTCCAAAAGGCTAATTTTCACTCAAAAGTTGAAATTTTATTATTAGCAGCAAATATTGTCAATTTCCCCCTTGAGTCAATAGGCTCACTTCTTTCATTTTAGAGAAAATGTCTGCAAAAATAAAAAAATGAGAAAAAACCCTCCATTTGCATAACCATGGTCTGTCTTTCAATCCTTCTTCCAGGTAAAAATGGCATTCAACTTGCAACTCAAAACAATTCCACAAGTGCTCTTCCTGAGACAACCATGGTACTTAGGCATATAGCAGAATTCTTCCCACCCTGTCAAAATATCTAAAAAAAGTATAGTCAATGGGGCGCCTGGGTGGCTCAGTCGGTTAAGCGTCCGACTTCAGCTCAGGTCATGATCTCACAGTTCGTGAGTTCGAGCCCCGCGTTGGGCTCTGTGCTGACAGCTCGGAGCCTGGAGCTTGCTTCGGATTCTGTGTCTCCCTCTCTCTGCTCCTCCCCCACTCATGCTCTGTCTGTCTCTCCTTCAAAAATAAATAAAAACATTCAAAAAAAAATTTTTTTAAAGAAGTATAGTCAAGGGTAGAGATTTAATAAAGTTAATAATTTGTACTGTTTCATCAAGTCAGTCTTTGAAATTTTTCTTTAAGTTTATTCACTTATTTTGAGGGAGGGAGAGAGAGAGAGAGAGAGCATGAACAAGGAGAAGGGGAGGAGAGAGAAGGAGAGAGAATCCCAAGCAGGCTCAGCACTGTCAGCCAGGAGCCCGACGTGGGACTGGGGCTCACAAACCACGAGAGCATGGCCTGAGCCAAAATCAAGAGTCAGCCGCTTAACCAACTGAGCCACCTAGGGGACCCTCATCAAGTCATTCTTGAATGAAACTGCTGTATTTGTTTCCTTTGCTGAGCACACACAGAAGTGAGGAATACAGTGATTACAAATACAGCCTGGAGCCTCGCCTCGCTTTATCTTAAGGGGCCAGCTGCTGTATCCGCCATTACTTTCCCACCACCAAAAAGGCAACACAACATCTTAGTATTTATTATGAAAATAGCTCTGGGGGCGCCTGGGTGGCGCAGTCGGTTAAGCGTCCGACTTCAGCCAGGTCACGATCTCGCGGTCCGTGAGTTCGAGCCCCGCGTCGGGCTCTGGGCTGACGGCTCGGAGCCTGGAGCCTGCTTCCGATTCTGTGTCTCCCTCTCTCTCTGCCCCTCCCCCGTTCATGCTCTGTCTCTCTCTGTCCCAAAAATAAATAAAAAACGTTAAAAAAAAAAAAAAAAAAGAAAGAAAAGAAAATAGCTCTGACTTCACAGAGCCTCTGAAAAGATTTGGGGGATGCTCAGGAGTTTGTAGACCACGCTTTGAGGAGCACTGATTTAATGCTTTATTTATCCATTAACAGATATGCACCAAGCACCTACTGTGTCCCTGAGACTGTTCCAGGCGCTGGGCGTTGAGTGGTGAGCTATATACGAGATACTTAAGGCCTCTGCTCTCATAGGGCCCACATTCTTGTAGAAAGAACTGAAAATTAGTAAAGAAATAAATCAAGAAGATTATTTCACCTAGAGAGAAATGCTTCGAAGAAAATAAAACTGTACACCCTACACCCTATACGGTGATGTATGTCAATTATTTCTCATTGAGAAATAGGAGAAGCAAAGAAAATAGGATGATTAGGGGCCCCTGGGTGGCTCAGTCGGTTTAGCGTCCGACTTTGGCTCAGGTCATGATCTTACGGGTGGTGAGTTTGAGCCCCGCATGGGGCTCTGTGCTGACAGCTCAGAGCCTGGAGCCTGCTTCACATTCTATCTCCGTCTCTCTCTCTCTCTCTCTCTCTTTCTCTCTTTCTGCCCCTCCCCCACTTGTGCTCTGTCTGTCTCTCAAAAATAAATAAATGTTTAAAAAAATTTTTTTGAACTAATTTGGTGGCTCGAAAGAAAGGAAGGAAGAGCAGTGTGGCTGATGGGTAGAAATCAAGGGGAGAGTGATAGGATATGATGCTGGAGAGGTAGAGGGGACCCAGGGCGTGCTGGGCATTGCAGGCCACAGTGAAGCCCTACGTAGGCCATGAAAGGGAGTTTTTATATGACCTGACTTACGTTTTTTTTTTTTTTTTTAATTTTTTTTTTTTTCAACGTTTTTTATTTTTATTTTTGGGACAGAGAGAGACAGAGCTGAATGGGGGAGGGGCAGAGAGAGAGGGAGACACAGAATCGGAAACAGGCTCCAGGCTCCGAGCCATCAGCCCAGAGCCTGACGCGGGGCTCGAACTCACGGACCGCGAGATCGTGACCTGGCTGAAGTCGGACGCTTAACCGACTGCGCCACCCAGGCACCCCCTGACTTACGTTTTTTGAAAGTAAATGGTTGCTGTGTAGAAAGTGGGTTGTAGGGGTGGAAGTAGAGAGGCCAGTTGGGAGGCTGCTGGATGAAGGGAGGGACAGCGGAGACGGAGAGAAGCCGTTTGACATAATACATAGTCTGGAGACAGAGCAACAGGGCTTGCAGATGGGTAGAATATGGAGAATGAGTAAAAGGGAGGAATCAGGAAAGGCTTTCGTGCTTTGAGCTTGAACGTGTAGGTAGATGACGGTGCTGTTTACTGAGATGAGAGAGACTAGGGGAAGAATGAATCGAGGGGAGAGGAACCAAGAGCTCTTCCTGAGTCCACTAAGTTTAGACGGGCGTTAGGCATTCAAGTAGATATGACAAGCAGGCAGCTGGGCACAAAAGCTTGGCACATAGTGAGGGCTCAGAGCTGGAGATACACACAGGAGCCATTGACATCTTGATAATATAGAAGCCAAGGGACTGGCTGAGATCATTGAAAAAGAGGGTGCAGACAGAGAGAAGAGGTCTTTGCCCAAATTTTCAGGTATGCTATCATGAAGGGTCAGTCAAGATGGGCATCCCATGAAGGTAAAGAATCATTGAGGCTGCAGATAGAAGCTTTTGCCAAATGAGATTTGAGGAAGGAGGAAGGAAGGCAGAGAGTCTGGGGGCAGTGTGTGTGTGTGTGTGTGTGTGTGTGTGTGTGTTTTGTATTGTTTTAAGATGGAGATACACAGATGTGGAGATATGTCTGGGTGTTAACTGGTGAAGAAGTGCTAGATGTTGCAGGAAAGAAAGGATATAATTGCAGAAGCAAAGCCCTTGATAAGGAGAGAACTTCTCTTAGAAAGACCCAAGAGGGGGCGGCTGGGTGACTCAGTCGGTTGAGTTCCTGACTCTCGATTTCGGCTCGGGCCATGGTCCCGGGGTCATGAGACTGAGCCCCGCATCAGACTCCACAATGAGCATGGAGCCTGCTTGGGATTCTCTCTCTCCCTCTGCCCCTCTCCCCACTCACACTCTCCCTCTGTCTCTAAGAAAGAAAGAAAGAAAAAAAAAAAGACCCTAGAAGACTTCATTTACGGTAACAAGGAAGAAGGCAGAGAGCATGGATTCCTGTTTTGGATGTGGTGAGGTAATTATGAATAAAGTTGCTCTGAACATTCATGTACAAATTTTTGTGTGAATATGTATCTTCAGTTCTCTTGGGTACGTACCTAGGAATGAAAAGCTCGGTTGTACGGTACCTCTCTGTTCCGCTTTTTGAGGAACTGCCAAACTTTCCTAAAGTGGCTGCGCCATTTTGCATTCCCACCAGTGGTGAATGAGGGTTCCAATTTCTCCACATCCTCAACACTTGTTATGTCTGTCTTTTTGGTTATAGCCAGCTATCTTAGTGGGGATGAAGTAGCGTCTTATTATGGTTTTTATTTGCATATCCCTACTGACTAATGAGATTGGGCATCTTCATGTGCATAATAGTTCTTTGTCTATTCTGGATACTAGACCCTTATGCTTCACAATATGCTTCACAAATATATATATATATATATATATATATATATATGCTTCACCAATATTTTCTCCAAGTCAATGGTTGTTTTATTTATTTATTTCAATTAAGCTCCACACCCAGCATGGGGCTTGAACTCCCAAACCCAATATCAAGAGGCATGTGCTCTAGTGACTGAGCCAGCCAAGTGCCTCTACTCTTTCTTCTTCCTTTTTTAAGTTTATTTATTTATTTTGAGAGAGAGAGAGCATGTGAGCTGGGGAGGGGCAGAGAGAGAGAGGGAGAAAGAGAATCCCAGGCAGGCTCCTTGATATCAGCACAGAGCCCCACTCTGGGCTCAGCTGCACAAACTGTGAGATCATGACCTGAGCCAAAGTCGGACGCTCAACCAAGCCACTCAGGTGCCCTATCTTTCTTCTTTAAACCACCTTGGTACCCTTGTCAAAGATCAATTGACCACATACGTATTTTTAGTTCTACTTTATTTCTGGTTTCTTTATATGCTCTTATTCTCAAATCTATTCCATTGATGTATATGTCTATCCTTATGCCCAGTATCACATTGTCTTGATTACTGTAGCTTTGGAGTAAATTTTGAAATTGAAACGTGTGTGTCCTCCAACTTGTTTCTTTTTCAAGATTGTTTTGGCTATTTTGGATCTTTTGCATTTCCATATGAATTTTAGGATCATCTTGTCAATTTCTACAAAACAAAAGTGGGGGAAGCTTGGATTTTGATAGAGGTTGCAACAAATCTGCAGATCAATTGGGGAGAATTCCATCCTAACAATATTAAGTCTTACAATCCATGAACCCAGGATGGCTTTCCATTTATTTATGTCTTTTTTTTTTATGTTTATTTATCTTTGAGAAAGAAAGAGCATGAGCAGGGGAGGTGCAGAGAGAGAGGGGGACAGAGGATCCAAGGTGGGCTCCACAATGACAGCAGAGAGCCTGATGTGGGGCCTGAACTCACCAACTGTGAGATCATGACCTGAGCCAAAGTCAGACGCTCAATCAACTGAGCCACTCAGGTGCCCACCCCCCATTTATTTATGTCTTTTGAATTTTCTTTTAGATTGCTGATTTTAAGCAGAAGAGAGGCATAATCTGATTTTTTTTAAACGTTTATTTATTTCTTAGAGACAGAGAGACAGAGTGTAAGCGGGGGAGGGACAGAGAGAGAGGGAGACACAGAATCCGAAGCAGGCTACAGGCTCTGAGCTGTCAGCACAGAGCCTGATGTGGGGCTCGAACTCACAGACCGTGACATCATGACCTGAGCTGAAGTCGGAAGCCCAACCGACTGAGCCACCCAGGCGCCCCATGACATAATCGGATTTATACTTTAGGAAGAGTACCCAGTGGTGTGTGGAAAAACAGCTGGGGGTGAGAGATGTTATATGAACAAGGGCAATAGTAGCAGGGACAAAGAGGAAAGCACTTGTTCCAGAATTGCTTAGGATGTAACTTGGCAGGACTTGATGACTGACTCTGTATAGAAAGAGAGGGAAGTGAGGCGCCTGGGTGGCTCAGTCAGTTAAGCCTCCGACTTCGGCTCAGGTCATGATCTCATGGTTCATGGGTTCTAGCCCCACATCAGGCTCTCTGCTGTCAGCACAGAGCCTGCTTTGGATCCTCTGTCCCCCTCTCTCTACCCCTCCTCTGCTCACTCTCAAAAATAAGTAAATATTAAAAAGAAAAAAGAAAAAAGAAAGAAAAATAAAAAGAAGAGAGGAAAGAGTAAAAAAAATGACTCCCAGGTTTTTGACTTGGATACATGGTGATGCCACCAACAGAAAATATACAAGGAGCAGTTTGGGAGAAAAGAGGAAATGATCAGCTGGTACTTGTCCAGCTTGAGATGACTGGTGGGAAAGTCAGGAGACTGGATATTTGAGTCTGATGCTCAGGGGAGGTAGCCTGGGGATGGTGATTTGAGAACTGTCATATAAAAGGAGAGCCATGAGACAATAGGAGCCAACCAACGGGAACAATAAAGGAAGCAGAAAAGATACAAAAAGGATTGCCAATATCTAAAGGTAGAGCGGATCACAAAAAGTCCACAAAGAAGCATTTGCAACAGCATGGATGGAGCTAGAGAGTACAACGCTAAGCGAAATAAGCAAGTCAGAGATGATGTCACTGGAGAAGAAACAAAACAAAGCAACAAAGGAAGAAAGAGACAGACCAAAACACAGACTCTTAACCTTCAAGAACAAACTGGTGGCTGCCAGAGGGGAGTGAGTGGGGGAGGCTGAGTGAAATAGGTGAAGGGATTAAGAGTACACTTACCTTGATGAACACTGAGTAATGTATAGAATTGCTGAATCATGATATTGTGCATCCGAAATGAACATAACACTGTATGTTAACTATACTGGAATTAAATAAAATAAGTGTAAAAAAAAGTCCACAAAGGAGACCGAGAAGGAACAACCAGGAACAAGGAGTGTGCTCTGTGAGTGCAGGGGGGTGACTAACCAGCCTTGCGGAAATGCTTCCATTGGATCCAGCCAAGTTAGAAGTCCCTGGTGACCCAGACAGGGCTCTTCTGGCAGAGGGCTGAAGCACATTGCTGCGGATGGGGAGGAAGCAGTAGTTGAGAAGATGGGCAGCACAGAAGGACGATTCACTCCAGAAGTTTGGAGGGGAAGGGAAAAAGGAGTGAAAAAGAAGTAGCTAGAAATGCAAAGGGAGTCAAGGGGCGGGGGTGTCATCTTAGGATCCAAGAGACAAGGGTGTGTTTACAGGCTGACCGGGAGGATGAGGGGGGGGGGATGAGGGATGGAGTGGGGCCCATGTGTGGAGCTGGAGGAACGCCTGGGAGGAGGAGAGAGGAGGTGAGAGGGTTTGGAATGGTGCACACCAATCACACGGCTCAAATCCCCCTCTCCTCCTCAAGCTCAAGTCCTCCACTTTGCATTCCTCACCTGGATCACTGTGCTGGCCTTCAGACGCTCAGCCTTGTGGTGTAGGCTTGCTGGGCCAGCGGCCAGGAGAGGCTGACTGAACAGAAGGAAACAGAATGGGCCAGTGGCCTCTGTGAAGTCAGGGGATGAGGCACTAGGAGTCGGAAGACAGGCATTCTGCAGGAGGGGGCCTTGTGGGAACCCTTGAGGCTGGGGTTCCAGAGGGGAACATCCAAGGTGTGGCCCCAGAGAAGGTGGCAGGGTCATGACGAAGGTCACCAAGGAGATCAAGGAAGGGTATTGGAGGGTTATTTGCATGGATCGACAGGACATTAGGACAGACTGCCTGACAGAAATTCTGAAGTCCTTGATGGATGGAGGGGGGTGACAGGGAGGGCAACAGATCAGGGTGATGAGAAGGGTGGCAAAGTAGAGCCAGAGGGCAGGAGATTCAGAAAGGGAGAAAATGATAATGTACACGGGAAAAGACCCTCCAAAGTGTGAGTGGGGTTGTCCGTGAGGGCAGGGAGGATTATGGGTAGCTCTGATTTCTTCTTTATACTTTCCTGTTATTTCCTCCAAGTTTCCTACAATGAAAATTTTTTAATTTTTTTATGTTTATTTATTTTTGAGAGAGACAGAGACAGAGTGCAAGTGGGGGGGGGGTGGAAAGAGAGAGAGAGGGAGACAGAATCTGAAGCAGGCTCCAGGCTCCGAGCTGTCAGCACAGAGCCCGATGTGGGGCTCGAACCCACAAACTATGAGATCATGACCTGAGCTGAAGTCAAACACTTAACCGACTGAGCCCCCCGGGCGCTCCTGAAATGTTTTTAGAAAAGTAAAAGATAGGAAAAAAATACAAATGACAAACATCCCCTTTCACAGCATCTAGAATTTGTAATTGTAAACATCCCAAGGTCCCCTTTAAGTACCTTCTCCTCTCAGAGAAGCATGATCTTTTGTTTTTTGTTTTTTTGTTTTATGCATATGTATATACACTCCTAAAATAGAATATGGTGGGGGGGCTTAATTTTTTTAAGTTTATTTATTTATTTTGAGAGACAGAGAGAGACACACACACACACACAGAGACAGAGAGAGAAAACAAGCAGGGAGGGGCAGAGAGAAGAAAAGAATCCCAAGCAGGCTCCGCACCATCAGCACAGAGCCCAATACGGGGCTCAAACTCACAAACTGTGAGATCATGATCTGAGCTGAGATCAAGAGTTGGACGCTTAACCAACTGCACTACCCACGCGCCCCAGGGTTTTTTTTTTTTTTTTTTAATTTTTATTTATTCTTATATTAGAGAGAGACAGCGTGCGCAAGCAGAAAAGAGGGGCGGAGGGAGAGAGACATCCTAAGCAGGCTCCATGCTCAGCGTGGAGCCCTACAAGGGGCTCCATGCAGGGCTCGACCCCACAACCCTGACCTGAGCCGAAATCAAGGGTCGGTTGCTCAGCAGACTGAGCCACCTAGGCACCCCAGAATATGGTAGGGTTTGTGCATGATTGTTTTATTTACATGGAGGAAGTGTTCGAATAATCAAAGAGGACTGAACCCTCTCTTCAGCTGAGCAGCCCAGCCCGGAGGCCATGCCCTGGGAAGACCCAGCCTTCAGGTGAAGTGCACTGGGCCATGCCTGGTTGTTAAATGTTCCAGGAAAAGGGGGATTACTGCTTGCATTTCTCTGGCCAGGTTTCTTTTTTTTTTTTTTTTTAACATTTTTTATTTATTTTTGGGACAGAGAGAGACAGAGCATGAACGGGGGAGGGGCAGAGAGAGAGGGAGACACAGAATCGGAAACAGGCTCCAGGCTCCGAGCCATCAGCCCAGAGCCTGACGCGGGGCTCGAACTCACGGACCGCGAGATCATGACCTGGCTGAAGTCGGACGCTTAACCGACTGCGCCACCCAGGCGCCCCATCTCTGGCCAGGTTTCTACCCACTCTCATGTCTCTCAAGTTATTTATACCACAGAGATCTAGGAGGCAGAGAAAGTAATCATTATCCCCATTTGACAGATGGGGAAACTGAGGTCCAGTGAATGGCAGTAAGCTGCCAGCGTGTCACAGTGTGTTGGTAGAGGGTAAGGGACTAGAGCTTTGCCTAGATTTCTTCCCGGAAGCCCAGGCCAGTGTGCAGAAGGGTGGGGAAGAGGCAAGGGACACTGGGTGGCTTAGACTTTGACCACTTGGCAATAAGGAAGAAAAATGGAAATAGCCAGGGAGCTAAGGCTGGGCCATGGCTGGGAAATTATCTGGGAAGAAACAGACAGGCAGTTTACCCTCCTGGGAGGGTGTCAGGCCCATCCCTGGAGGCTAGGGCTCCCCTTCCCCTTTTCCCCATCCCCACAGTCCCCTCCTTCACTCAAGAGCAGCCTTTACAAATACGCAGGTCTCAGCCCCATACCACTGATACATGCTGTGTGATCTTTTTTTTTTTAATGCTTATTTATTTTTAGAGAGACAGAGCACAAGCGGGGGAGGGGCAGAGAGAGCAGGAGACACAGAATCCAAAGCAGGCTCCAGGCTCTGAGCTGTCAGCACAGAGCCCAACATGGGCCTCGAACTCACGAACGATGAGATCATGACCTGAGAACCCACGAATGATGAGATCATTGAGATCACTGAGAACCGTGAGTTCGTGACCTGGGCCTAGTTGAAGTGGGATGCTTAACCAACTGAGCCACCCAGGCACCCCCATGCTGTGTGATGTTTGAAAAGCCTTTCACCTGCCTGGGCCTCAAATTTCTCATCTTTAAAACAGGATAATAATCTTTAACTCCGTATTATTCCAAGAATAAAAAGAGAGAATCCTCATCTATGCATCTGAAAGCAGAGGCATTTAAGAGGTCCAGGCCCCCAGCCTAATTCCAAGAAGGCCCAGATGGGCTGTCTCGGGGAAACCATCCGACACTGATGGAGAAGCCACATGCACTCACACACGTGACCACATGTGCCCTCCAGGGCGGCCCCTGGGAGGTAGGTGGCCTTTTGTCATCAGAAAGTTGTTGGTGGAGTGGGGTAGGGTGGCGGTGACAAGGGGTCCTTTTTTTTCTGCCTTTGTAACGAAAGCAAGACATGAATAAATGCTCATTGTGAGACTTCCACAATATAGCCATGTGTAAAACAAAAAGCAAAAATCCTTCCCTCCCTCTCCGTGGGAGCCACACCTCTCTTGGTTATCACTTTGGTGTTACCGCTTGCTATTAGGAACAGCTTGTCCATAACGACGCCCACATATCTTTGCACTTTTTGGTGTGTAAGGTAAAGACCTTGAAATTGAATTGCTGGGTCACAGGTACAAGTGTCTGACCATTTACAATGTGGATAACTCCTGCCCAACTACCCTACTGAAAGGTTGTCTCCATGGACATAAAAATTCAAATGCCAGCCTGGGGGAGCATCAGCCCAGTGGCTTCATGAACTGTCCCCCCCTACCTCCCCCCCTCAACTTGCCTTCCACGTTGCAAGTCTTTCTCCCCACTCGGTCCCTGCCGTGCACCGCTCCCCCATCAGACAGCAGATAACTGGGAAGCATGTCTGCTGAGGGATTATCAGGGCAGCCTGCCGAGACCCCCAGGGGCTTCCCGGACCCAGTTTCAGACGGCTCCACTCCCTCCTTTGGTGTTAACGTCCTCCAGACTCCAGAGGCTCTGCGTGTTGACCCAGGTGTCAGACACACAGGGCGCACAGCTGCCACCAGTAACAGGCGTGCAGAAAGGCACACATTCAGTGGACATCTGGTGTCGGAAGTACCAAGCCAGCTCCTGCGCTTAAGGCCACTGACCAGTGCAGTGGGGGGTGCGGACGATGAAGTGCCACTGCCCAGATGCCACGTAAGTGCTTCCCAGAGGCCTGCTCTGAGGGCTGAGAAAGCCCTGGGAGGCAGCCCCAGCTCAGCCACAATGGGAAACGTGGGCATGGAGACCCGAGTGGGAATCTGGCTTCCCACTAACTCTACCACATCCAGCTGGGTGCTCTTGGGCAAGTCCATTTCCAGATGCTGAGGACAAAACACAGGAGGGCAGGGGTCCATCCTGGCACTTTAAAGAGGCTCAGTAACCAGTAGCCAGGATATGTGAAGCTCCTACTGCGTGATCCCGCTGGGTCTACACTCTGTCTTTGAAGGTACTCTAGAGAATTTTCAAAGTGTTTTCTTATCTCATTTTTGTATCTCATTCTGTCTCATCACCGGCGTAGAGGATTTATTATCCCTGATTTTCTTTTCTTTTTTTTTTTTAAATTTTTTTTTCAACGTTTTTTATTTATTTTTGGGACAGAGAGAGACAGAGCATGAACGGGGGAGGGTCAGAGAGAGAGGGAGACACAGAATCGGAAACAGGCTCCAGGCTCCGAGCCATCAGCCCAGAGCCTGACGCGGGGCTCGAACTCACGGACCGCGAGATCGTGACCTGGCTGAAGTCGGACGCTTAACCGACTGCGCCACCCAGGCGCCCCATATTATCCCTGATTTTCCAATGAGAGAACAGAGACTCCAAGACAGGGGAATAAAGTGCCTTGCTCAGCCTGGAGGGCCAAAGACTCCCAGGACAGAGCCCATTCTTTGCCCAGTAAAACTAAGGCCCAGAGAGGGAAAGTGATTTGCCTGAGGTCCTACAGTAAGTCAGGAAACAGACTCTGGTCTCCCACGTAGTGCTCCTGCACCACCCATCTTCTAGAAAGAAGTAGATTCCCAACCTTCACCCTGGGGCTGCCCGACCAGCCGCCCACCAGGTCAAGGCAGCCACAACCAACACGCGTACGGCCCCCATCTGGACGACGGCTGCGCCTCGGAGCCTCAGTGGCCATCTGTGCAATGGGACCACTGGGGAGGGCTGGGATCGCCGAGGCAGGCGGGCAGGCGGGTGGGTGGGGCCAGCGCCGTGACTCAGCCGGGCGGGCGGGCGGGGAAGGGCTGCCCAGCCGGTCGGACCGGCCCGGGATGCAAACGAGCCGCCAGGGCCCGCCCGGGGCTGGGCCGCCCGAGGGGTGACGGGAAGGGAGGCCGGCCGGGCGCCGGCGAGCCCGGGACCCAGACGCGGCGCGGGCGGGCGCCCAGGCTGCGGACCGGGATGGGAACGGGGCCCCGCGGCCGGCCGCGGCACCCGGAGCCCCGCTGAAGCGGCCGCGAAGAGCCCGCGCGGGAGCCGAGATGTGTCTGCGCCTGGGTGAGCCGCGGCGGGACGGCCCGCGAGGCCCCCGCCGCCTTCTCTGAGGGTCACTTTCCGCTCTCGGCCTCAGTTTCCCCAGCAATGCGGTGGAGGGAGGAGGGCCGCTGGTATCCTCTCGAGGTGGGGTAGCGCCTCCGCCCTCCGTCCCCACTTTCCTTTCCGGCGGAGGAGGGAACCTCCAGGCGGGAGGAGAGTCGCTGGAGAGAGCAGCGCGCGCTTGGCCCAGAAGGAGAGCAGAGGGAGGGAGACCCAGGGCCCGGGGGAGCCCTGAGCCAGAGGCTCCCTGCCTTTTCGCCTCCTCAGCCTCGCAAAAGCCTCCCACCTCCAACCTTCCACTCCTCCAACAGGATCCAGACAGAGCGGGACTGGTGTGTCTCCTCCCCTCGCTCCTTGGGCACAGCGATGCTGCTCTTGGGCATCAGACAGACCCGGGGACTCCCCACTTTCTGGCCAAGAGACCTCATGAACCTCAGTTTCCTCATCTGTAAAATGGGGGTGGTAGCACCACCTCCCAGGACTGCTGTGGGAACGAAGTTGGCTCCTGAGAGTGAAGTGCCAACCCATTGCTAAGTGCTCTAAGAATGATCACTTAGACAGGAGAGGTCAGGACTGCCCTGACACTCTGTCCGGGGCTCCAGGCACAGCCCCACACTGGCCCTGTCCCTCCAGTTTGACCAAGTCTTGGTCCTAGGAGGTTGTTGTTCGTAAGCCCAACCCTGAGCCAGGTGGTGTCTGGGCTGCCAGGCAGGTGGGTGGATGGGGCGAGGTGGGTCAGGCCCTTGGGACAAAGCTTCCTGTTTGACTAGCAGTTAATCTTCATGAGGCCATCCCAGTTCCAAGGTCCCATCCAGCTATCACCTGCCCTCTGCTCTGAGACCCAGTCCTGCTCCAGAGGGTCCTGCAGGGCCCCAAGTGTCTCAGCGACCAGCTGCGCTGGCCCCTCCCGAGTTTGTATACCACAAGGTCACACAGAAGGGCTATGACAGCGGCCCTACCCTGCTGCTCCCAGGGACTGCTTCTTGGCACAGGGCCCCCAAGAATATCCACCCTACTGATTCCTTCCTCCCTCCCTCCCTCTTCCTTCCTTCCTTCCTTTCTTTTTCTTTCTTTCTTTTTCTTTCTTTCTTTCTTTCTTTCTTTCTTTCTTTCTTTCTTTCTTTCTTTCTTTCTATCTTTCTTTCTTTCTTTCTTTCTTTTTTCTTTTCTTTCTTCCGTCTTTCTTTTTCCTCCTTCTTACCTTCCTCTTTCTTTCTTTCCTTTCTTTTCCTTCCTTCCTTCCTCCCTCCCTTTCTCTCGTCCTTCCTTTCTCTCTCGTCCTGCCTCCCATCCTTCCTCCCTCCCTCCCTGTCCCTTTCTCTCTCTCTCTCTCGCTCTCGCTCTCTTTCCTTCTTTCTTTCATTTCTTTTAGCTACAGGGCTCCCATATATGAAATAGGATCCAACCCTTTCTGTCACAGATGAGGAGACTGAGGTGTAGGAAGGGACTTCCTAGAACTTAGTTTAGAGGCCTGGCCAGTTTCCCAGAGCTGGCTGGAATGAGGGGGCTGACAGGGCCAGGAGGCATAGTGTGTGTCCTCTGTGGCCAAGCCAGGACCCATAGGGGACATTCCAAAGAGCAGATATGGAACAGCCTGAGCTGCCCAAGGAGGAGAGATCCCTCCCCGTGAGGTGTGCAGACAGGGGCTGCATAGCCACTTGGCCACTCAGAATCTGCAGAGGAGTCTCTGATGTTCTTTTGGTCCCAGTCTCCCCCACTTGCCCTGTCCCTGTCCAGTCTCCCTGCACCAAGAGCTTGCTTCTCCCAGCACCCCCAGGGTATGCCCCACCTACCTTCCCATCTGTCTCCTCCTGGGACCCTCCTCCACTGGGAGACAAGGGTTATTCTTCCCGTTTCATTATTTTTTTTAATTAATTATTTATTTAGGTAATCTCTACACCCAACGTGGGGCTCAAACTCACGACCCCAAGGTTAAGAGTCATATGCTCTTTGGACTGAGCCAGCCAGGCACCCCTCTTCCCATTTTAAAGATGAGGAGATGGTTCCTCAGAGGCTTGAGTTTCTTGCCCCAAGTCAGTTCAGCAATTGTGAGTTGACTACTATGTGCCAGGCTCTACACACCAGACTGAATCCCGAGCAGGATCTGATCCCTGCCCAGTGCACTAGGGGCTCTTTGGGGCCTAGACAGTGACTGTCAAACTCACCGTGGTACCTTAGGGCCTGGCACAGAGCAGGCACTCTGAGCATTTGAGTAACAAACTCCTGAATGAATAAATCAGTGAATGGGGAGCTCCGTGGAAAGATCATGGACCTAGAGCTAGAGACCTGGGTTCAAGTTGTGGCCCTGTCACGCGTAACCTTGAGCACTGACAAGAACTCCTGCCCTTTATTAAGTACCACCTGTGTGCTTTTCCAGCCTTAGAGCCCCAAAGATTCTCACGAAGGTGTTGTGAACCCCTTTTCCAAATGAGGAAACTGAGGCTCAGAGAAGACAAGTCACTGACCCCAAGCCCTCCGGAAACAGACTTAGCACCCAGTGTCCACTAATCCTGCCAGGGCCTCAGTCTTCTCCTCTGCCAGAGGCTGAGCCGCACCATGGCCCTGACCTGGCTGTCCCCCACAGGTGGCCTGAGTGTGGGGGACTTCCGGAAGGTGCTGATGAAGACAGGGCTGGTGCTGGTAGTGCTGGGCCATGTGAGCTTCATTGCAGCCGCTCTTCTGCACGGCACCGTGCTGCGCTACGTGGTTGCCCCACGCGATGCCGTGGCTCTGCAGTACTGCGTGGTCAACATCCTCTCTGTCACGTCCGCCATCGTGGTATGGCCAGGCGGGGAGGGTGACTGGCGAGAGGGAGCTGGAGGGGGCTTGGGGTGGGCAAGGAGAGAGCCCCAAGCCTCTGGTCTCTCAACCTCTCCCTGCCTCAGCTGCCTTGTCTATTACATGGGGATGGTAGCATTGTCCACCTGAGAGGGTCCCCGTGAGTATGAATGAGATCACGTAAAGTGATCCACGTAATGAGATAGATCCCCGTAAAGTGCGTGTCATGGTATCTGGCGCATGGTTAGTGCTCACGCTTGCGAACTGGGATTATTATGATGATAAGGAAGTAACCAAGGCAGTGCTGGACAAAAGGAAGGAGCATCAGCTGAGCTTGGGAGGGTCCAGGAGTGTTCACAGAGCTGGAGGCCCCTGAGCTGGATATTGACGGATGAGTAGGAGTTCAAAGATAGGCTGTAATTACCATAGCCCACGTAGGAGGCACGCTGGGGCCAGCAAGTAGGAGAGGAAGCTGGGATGACATTCCAGAGACAGAGAGAATGGCAGATGCAAAGGTGTGGAGGTGGGAATGGCTAAGATCTATTCTGGGGACACCGAGAAAACAAATTTGGCAGGAACTTAGCATTAGGCATGGTCTATGGTAGGTGCTCAATTAATGGTGGCCGTGGCTATGACTAGGTGTCAGTACCTGTTTGAGGAATCCACGAATGAAGGGGCCTGGCATTCTGGAGGCCACAGAGCTCTTTCCCACCTGTTAGCAGAGGTGGCTGCAGCTTTTGGGCAACATCCATCCATCAAAGCCTTGAGTTCCATCTCTGCCACCTCCCGGCTGAGGGACTTCTTCCTCTCTCTAAGCCTAGTCTCTCCTCTACAAAGTGAAGCTCGAACAGCCCGCTGGCGTCAAGACTTAGGTGAATGGAGATCGCATGCCCCAGCAAGCGGGAGAAGCCTCAGTCAGTGGGACGGGCCGGGCTGTGCAGATGTGTGTAGTGTCCCCTGGAGTGACCCCTGGGGTTCCCCAGTGACCCCAGTGTTCCTCTCACCAGCCTTGTAAGGAACTCCGGGAGAGCAGTGAGCTCAGGGTTAGGAGATCCACCGGGGATGGGCTCTGGGCTGGACCCCTTCAGCTTTGCCCTCATTTCCTCCGTTAATCCTCAACTGCACCTGGCAACAGGGGGCGTCTGTTACCCCCGCTTTCCAGAGGGGGAAACCAACACTGAGGATTCACCCAACCTCCTGTCGATACAAAGAAGCCAGGCTGGATCTGAAACCGTTTGTGTCTGACGCCAAAGCTAGTGTCCTTTCTGTGAGCTCATCCTGCAGACTGGGGCTTAGCCCAGAGAGCTTGGGGCACTTACTTGGGGCTGTTCAGTGAAGTAAAGCCATTGCTGGGTGGCCATCAGACCACCTGCCTCCCATGGGCTCAGCCCATTGAATTCTCCTCCATGAAGTGTTCTGACTTGTTAAAATAACAATTTTGTGCTTAGTTCCTTGCCAGTTGAGTTTACTTAGTTTATCCCCAAATCTTTTCCACTCCAGACAGATATGTCATGTATAGCCTGTGACATGGCCCTGCGGCCCTGGGCTACACAGGTCCCTGTTTGAGTTAAACATCTATAGGCAGTGGGGAGTCACGGAAGGTTGTAGGCAGGGAGTTACCGGATATTAGAAACATCTCTTCGGGGCTGGACCGTGAGGAGGCAGTGCCTCTGTGCAGATGGAGGTAGTGAGGCCAAAGCTGAGTGGAGATGAGGGGCCGGGGGCTTGGAGGGCTAGAGTTGGCCTCGGTGGAATCTTTACCCGGAGCTGCCCCTGACACCTGCCTGCTCTCCTTCCCCACAGGTCATCACCTCAGGCGTTGCAGCCATCGTGTTGTCACGCTACCTCCCCAGCATCCCCCTGGTATGTGGCTCCTCCTGGGAGGGGCTGTAGGGGTCGGGTGGGGGCAGCAGCCACCCCAAAGGGCCTAGCTTGCCCGGAGGGAGTGACGCTGACCCCATGGGACCAAGCCTGACATCCGTTGACCGGTGGCCTCCCCCATCCAGCGCTGGACAGTGTTTAGTTCGAGCATGGCCTGTGCCCTTCTTTCTCTGACCTGTGCCCTGGGCCTCTTGGCCTCCATCGCCGTGACCTTTGCCACCCAAGGCCGGGCGCTGCTGGCTGCCTGCACTTTTGGAAGCCCCGGACTGCTGGTACTGGTGCCTGACTGTCCCTTCGACCCCACGCGCATTTACGTGAGTGCTCAGGCCTGGGATTGCAGGAGGGGGCAGGGCAGGGCTGGAGGAGTGGGGGGATGGGTGGTGACACCCAGGGGCTCATCAGAGGTGGGAAGGGTTCTTGGAGACCCACCCTGCATCCTGCCCCTTGTGCCCCCCCACAGAGCTCCAGCCTGTGCCTCTGGGGCATCTCGCTAGTGTTCTGCGTGGCAGAGAGCGTGTTTGCTGTGCGCTGTGCCCAGCTCGCCCACCAGCTGCTGGAACTGAGGCCCTGGTGGGGGAAAAGCAGCCACCACATGGTAAGGCCCGCCACCCCCTCCATCAGCCCCGACTCCCCATATTTCCTGGGAGCCCTTGCTGGGAAGCCCAGGCTGGTCTGCCCCTACCCTCTGCATGGGGCCCCTGCCTTGAGAACTGGGGCAGTAGTTTTTCCTCCAGGATGAAAGGGAGAAGCTCGGAGGCTTAGAGAGGTCAGATCTCCCAGCTAAGTCACACAGCTGAAACCTGGCTCCCCCAAGGCCCAGGATGAGTCTTGAGGGAGAGGGAGGAGTATCTGGGTTCAATCTGGGGGCACTCCAAGGGTATAGTCTGGCTCTTGCATGGGAGGGGGTAGTGAGGTTCTTTTGCCCCAGAGATCCTCCCAGCCCTCCCCTCATCCCCTCCCCTGGGTGTCCTATAGGAGCAGACCCAGTCCCTGGCAGCCTCTTGTGTCTCTGCAGATGCAGGAGAGCCCAGAGCCCGTGGAGGGCCATGACCTGCTGAGCTGCACCAGCTCTGAGCCGCTGACCCTCTGAGAGCTGGTGGCCCGTCCAGGCCCCGTGACCACTGGGGCCCCCTGCAACCAAGTCTGCACTGTGACCAGGTCAGGATTCCTGGAACAGACCCGAGAGGTATCACTGGTCACTCAGGGGCCCGGGTGGGGCTTTCAACCCCTTCCCTCAGCTACCCAGCCCACTGCACTGAAATGAGACTTTATTCTGAAGTTATTAAAAAGAACAGAGATGCTCCACATGGATGCATGCAGCAGGGGAGGGGACTCGGCCGGGGGCCCTGTGCTTCTTTCCCACACAGGATGCTGTGGTTGGGGCTCTGGATGTGTCTGCCCATCCGTGGGCCTGTGTGTGTGTCTTTCTGAGAGAGGAAAAAATATACAGAGGGATCGGTGGGTCTGTGTTCATCCGAGTGCTGAAAGGCAGGTGGGGGTTCATGGGACCCACAGCTGGGAGCCTGGAACTGCGGGCGGGGGGTGGGGGTGGGGGTTCCTTTTGCATCGTGGCCTCCAGGCCAACAAGAGCTGTGAAGCAGGAAGGGTCGAGGCCCTCCTGCAGGAAAGGACGACTCAAGGAAGCTTTTTCCTCAAACCCCCACACCTCCGGAATCCTTCCTCCTATTCAAATGAAGACAGCCTCCTCACCTGGGCATGATTCCGCCCTCCACCCAGGCTGAGAGCTACAAGGGCGGGGTGGGGGTGGGGGAGCTTGCCCGGTGGTTGGGGGAGGAGCTCGAGGCTGCGTGTGAGTCGGGGTGCGGGTGGGGGCGGGGGAGAATGGCTGAAGTTCCCTCTGGGTAAGGGAGGGCAGACCCAGCCAGAGCCTGCGTCTCAATCATTGCCTAAGGGAGATATTGCCTTTTGGACTGAGGGTGCTAACCGCTTGCTTGCTGTAGGGTTGCCTTCTCCATAGACCCCAGAGTGCAGGCCCTGGGGGCGGGGGGTGTGGGCAGGGGGCGGGGGGTGCGACCAGCCTGACCCCCAGCCTGGATAGACACAAGGAAAGGAAGCCGGGAGAGGGCCAGTGAAGGCAGGGAGGAGGGGGAACCTGGGTCCTGTCGTTCAGAACTGGGAGGCGCTGCTGGGGTCGCACTGCAGCAGACGCACGATGGACGGGTCGCTTTTGGCCCCGCGGATGAACTCCTCCAGGGACAGCTTGCCTGCGGGGCGAGGGGAGCAGTGATGCTGGAGAAGGCGGCCGCGCAGCGAGAGGAGGCCGAGCAGAGCCGCGGGAGAGGAAGGGGGAGTGGCACCCGCCCCGCCCCATCCCTGCCCCCTCACCGTCGTTGTTTGTGTCCATTTGGCGGAAGATTTTCTCGGTCCTCTTTTCTGGGGTCGACTCGTCTTCCGGCATCTTCATCACGGAGGAAACCATCTTGTAAATGGCCTGAGGGGCGGGAGGGGGAGGCAGGGAGTGAGAGGAGCCTGCCCGAGCCCCCTACCCCCAGCATCCAAAACGGCCTCCACACACGCAGAAGATTGCTGCCCCCGCTTGGGTGAGGTGGAGAGATGGTCACGGAGGCGTGGGGGAACGGGAAGGGGGGTTAGTTTAGGAAGGAGTGCCTGGAGAGGCTTCCCAGAAGAGGGGGCTATTGGAGCGGGCCCTGACCAAGTTCCCTTGGAGCGCCAGGTGGGAAAGGCATTGCTGGCAGAGCAATCTGCACGTACAAAGGACCTGCAGCAGGAAGCTGAGTGGGCGCCGAGAATTTGGGGGTGGCTGAGTGCAGTGGGCCAGGAGAGAGGTTGGAGGATATCGGGACCCAGATAGCGAAGGGGCTAGAATATCGGGCTTAGGAGCTGGTGCGGGGCGCTGCGGGCTCCAGGATGAGTACCGGTTTAGAGCTGCTTTTCTGAAACTTCGGGGCCCTGGGCAGCCCGCGCTCGGCCGCCTACAGGGGGCGCTGGACGAAGGAGGTGACATTGGGCTGCGGCGCCTGTGTGGCCGGCAGGGGGCGCAGAGCCGCACTAAGGGCTGTAGGGCTCGAGGCCGCAGGGCCCAGAGAGGGCGGGGGCATTATGCAAATAAACGCAAATGAGCATCTGCCAGAGGCGGGGACAGCATGCGCTCAGTTGTGCCCAAAACCGCAGCTGCCACGTGCAGGATCTCTGGAGGCAACACGAAGGAGGATATTTGTGCTAAATGTAGGCAGAGCACGTAGGGCTTGGCCTGTGGAATAGACTGGGTCCTGGCGCCCCAGAACTCAAGGACCAGACGGATCCCCCCCAACGTTCCAGCTCTTTGCAACTGACACCTCTGCCAAGAAGCCTCCCTTCTCCCATCCCATAAACTTCCCTTGCCTCAGATCCAGATCCGGCCTCCGTACTGGTCTCTTCCGGCCTCTTTCCCTCGCATCTGTCCCCCACGCTGCCTCTGAAAGCTTTCCAAACACAGATCTCCACCGCCACGTCCCCAGCCCAGTGGGCCGCCGCCTCGCTCCTATCACACACAGGCTTCCCTCCAGGCCCACCGTGCACCCAGCTCCTTCTGGATGCTGCCCCACGCTCCTTCTGCTGCCTCCCACTCTTCTTTGGGACTCGACTTACATAGCGCTTTCTTAGGGAGGCCTTCTCTGATCCTGCCTGGGTCAAGGTCCATATGCTGGCCCAGAGCCTCCTGGGCTCTTCCTTTGGGGACACCTCTCTGAAAGCAATTTTGTAGGATTGCACCTAGTTTCCAGCATACAGCTAAAGATCATGGATATCTAGCTAGTACCCATATCCTCAGAACTTAGCACAGTGCCTGACATCTGGCAGGGACTCCACGGCTTAAAAGCCTTTGGTGCCTCCCACTGCCCTCTGTACCAAGTCCAAACCATTCAGCCCTGGTCACTCAAGGTACTTCTCGTTTGGTCCCTGCTGACCTCTCCATCATCAGGCCTCCCCTGGTGAGTGACCCTGCCACAACCAACCCCTCCATGCCTTTCAGGTTTCCCAGAATATACAGCCTCTTCCTGGAATAATAGTACTAGCTGCCACTTATCAGGCTCCTGCCGTGTGCCAGGTACTTTACATGCATTATTTCTTAACCTCACAACGGCCCTGAAAAGCAGGTATCATGATCCCCATTTTCCAGATAAGAAATGGAGGCTTAGAAAGGGAATTGACAGCAGAGACTGAATTAGAATCCACTCCTTCAGAGTTGTGGGATAGATGCTTGTGGGTAGCGATGACCAGCAGGGATTTTGAAGTAAGATGGACTTGGAGTGGCATCCTGGTTCCACTAATGTGGAAGCCTTAGACAAATCCTTATGTGTAGCCTTGGACAAGTCCTTAACCTCTGTGAACCTGTTTCCTCATTTCTCCCTCATTAGGATTGTCCAGACGATTGAATGAGACACTGTTGTAGTTAGAATAGTAGCTGGCTGGAGTAAGTGGTCAGCAAACAGCAGCTCATAATATAATCATTACTCATCCACCACATCCTCAGGCCTTCCCTGCCTTTCAGTCCCCTAGACTCCAGATGCCACATTTAGCTAGTCAATGTGGGCTGCAGACTTCTTCTCTCCCACCAGAGTGGGAGCCCCAAGAGGCCAAGACGCAGCGTTTTCCCTTGTGGTGTGTCCACAGGGTTGGGTCCTGAGAAGGATGGCCAGGTGACTGCTCCCCTCGTGACAGCCCTCTCCTCGGTCTCCTAATTAATTGTCTGGAATTGTTGTGCACTTACTGTTTCATTGGAGCCAACTTGTAATTAATCAGTCACTGGGATTTGCAGAGCTCTGTCTGCACCGGCCATCTCGGGCTGCCCGGCTGCCATAAAGGAAATCAGGGCCTACGTAGCAGAGGTCAGCCAGGCAGGGGTCCTGAGGGGGCCGAAGGAATGAAGCTGGGCATGACTGATGTCTTGGGTTTGGCGCCCCCAACAGGGCTGAGATTTACCAGTATAGTGCAGTGCAACCACACGAAGTGGTAAAACGTGAACATCTCTCATATTGGTTGGTATGTTCAATCGCTGAGCTGTTGCTGTTTTCCATCACCCTGATTGCCTCAGCCCTTCCACCAGGACCCCCAGAACTTCCCACTGTCCGTCAGCTAGAGAGTTCATCCCTGGTCCATGGGGGTCACAAACATTAAGGCTTTACCCTAGCGATAGACACAGGGACGGCAGCGCATCCCCAAGCAGCCCATGCTAGTCTAGCCCAAGAGAGCATACCCTGGTGCTTAGCAAGAGAGAAGCCAAAGCAAGAATCCAGTAGGGGCTGGATGCAATGGAAGGGGAAGCAGCAGAGCCGAGGAACCAGAGGGAAAGGATTCAGAGAGGCAAAAGGAAAGAGCAAGAGCTTGTGCAAAGCTGTGCAGTGGGATTACTCAGGGCATATCCTAAGGATGTTGAAAAGGCCACTCTGGCTAGAGCAGAGAATGTGCAGAGGAGAGAATAGCAACCGACAGCATCTAACATTTGCCAAGTAACAATCATATGGAGGACTCTCTTCTCTCCTGCTAGAGCCCCTGTCCCACTTTATACCTGCAATAACCTGGTGCTGTAGGGAGCTAACACCCTCACTATATGGATATATAGTGAGGCTCAGGCAGAAAGTGAACTAGTAACTGGATAGATAGACTAGAACCAGAGCCCTGATGGACTTCAATGCTGGTCCAGGGGGATAGGCACTCTGGAAGATTGAGCTAATATATGCTACACTTAAACTTGTACTAAGAAAGAGCATTTATGTCAGGTCCTTAAGTCTCCCTGTGAGGTCAGTATCACCATCCCCATTTTACAAATGGGAAATCTAAGAGTTGAAGCCAACTCCAGAACTAGAAGCCAGATCCCTTTCTAGGGGCAACTCTGAGTGGTGGCCAGCTTAACTTGACTCCACCACATACACGCTGTGTGACCTTGAGCAAGTCACTTCACCTCTCTGAGCCTCACGGGGTTATGGTAAGGATGCACTGGCTCACGGATATAAACATATCACTTAGTACTAGGTTTTTAGTGGGCCCTTAGTTGAAAGGTGGCTGGGTGTCCTCATGGAAAGTGGATGGTGGACCCAAGGTAGTCCACTTACAGTCTGTGTGGCTTTGGGCCAATGTCTTTACCTGAGCATTCATTTTCTCCTGAGTAAATGAGGATCAATGAAACATAACTGGCCTGTACTCTGAAGAAATGTCAAGTTTTGAAAGACAAAGACTGAGGAATTATTACAGATTACAGGACTCTAAAGAGACACAACAGGGGCGCCTGGGTGGCGCAGTCGGTTAAGCGTCCGACTTCAGCCAGGTCACGATCTCGCGGTCCGTGAGTTCGAGCCCCGCGTCAGGCTCTGGGCCGATGGCTCGGAGCCTGGAGCCTGTTTCCGATTCTGTGTCTCTCTCTCTCTCTCTCTGCCCCTCCCCCGTTCATGCTCTGTCTCTCTCTGTCCCAAAAATAAATAGAAGACGTTGAAAAATAAATAAATAAAGAGACACAACAATGAAATGCAATGTGTGATCCTCAACCTGGGTAAAAAGTGCCATACGGAACATTTCGAGACAGTTGACAAAACTGGAATATGGTCTGTAAGTTAGATAATAGCATTTATCTACATTAGAAAATAGTTTCTACATTAAATGTCCTGACTTTGATAATTATATTATGGGTCATGTAAGAGTATGTTCCTGTTCTTAGGAAATATATCCTGATGTACTCAGGGGTAGAGGGTCATGTTCAGAACAACAGCGAAGCATTGCACACACGCTCGCATGCCCGTCATGATAAAGCAAATATGGCAAAAGTTAATTGGTGAATCTGGGTAAAGGATATATGAGAGTTTTCTCAACTTTTCTTTAAATTGGAAACCAGTTCCTAATAGTTTTTTAAATGGGTCACAAGAGTAGCACCCGCCACTACCTACCCACAAGGGCTCTCGAGAGGATGAAAGGGAATGGGGGGTGCCAACTGCTGGGCTCTGCATCTGGCATTCTGAGGGGTCCAGGGGCCCACCTGCACAATCTCGAGCATCTCCTCGCGGCTGATGTAGCCGTTGCCATCCAGGTCATACATGCTGAAGGCCCACATGAGCTTCTGCTCCAGGCGGCCACGCGAGGTCACGCTCAGCGCGATGATGAACTCCCGGAAGTCAATGGTGCCATCGCTGTTGGTGTCAAAGGTGCGGAAGACGTGCTCGGCAAATTTGGAGGCGTCACCATAGGGGAAGAAGTTGGCGTAGATCTTCTTGAACTCGTCCACGTTGAGGATGCCCGTGGGGCAGTCCTTGAGGAAGCCCTTGTACCACTCCTGCAGCTCCAACTCCGAGAACTCCGTGTTCTCCCGCAGGTCCTGCAGCATCTCTGGCCGCAGCTTGCTGTTCTGCTTGCCCATGGCCACCAAGCCAAGTCCCACCTGGATTCCCGAGGGGGTCAAGGGGTAGAGAGGAAATGGTCAGGCCCTCTTGGCCCCTTGACGCCACTCCAGGAAGGCCCCCCAGACACCAGGCTCTCCAGTCTCTCATTTGACCCAATGAAAGAGAGCAGCTGGCCCAAAGTCAACAGCCCATGCCCCGGCATCCTGCCCGTGACATGCTCCACACCATTTCCCAGGACCTTACAGTTTCCCAGGGAACAGACCAGGAGACGGAGGAAGGGAAGGGGGCTCACATTTACTGGAGAGCCTTCTCAGTGCCGGCCACTGGGCTTTCACAAGTGAACATCATTCCACACTCACAAAGTGAAGTCCAGGAGTTAGCCCCGCTTTACAGAGGAGAAGGCAGGCTCAAGGAAGTGAGGTGACCTGTTGCAGGTTGCAAAGCCGTGGAGTGACAGGGCTGCCTCCCAGAGTTGCCCAGGGAGGTGCAAAAAGGCCTTCTGGTCCTCTTCCCTCTTCCCTCCTGCTCCTTCTTTGCCTCGCATATGCCTGCTCATTACAAAATACACCTGCAGCCCAGACACTGACCTGTTCTCTCCCCCACACACGTGTGCCTGACAAAGGCCAGCGTAAGATAGATGTTAACCTAGGCTCCAGAGCCAGACCACCTGGGTTTGAATCTCAGGTCTGCCTCTTGCCAGCTAGGTGACCTCAGATGAGTTCCTTATACTCTCTCTGCCTCATCTGTAAAACGAGGGTACCTACCTCATTATTGTGGGGATTAAATTAGTTAATACATGTGAAGCACTTAGAATGATGCCTACACATATATGTGCTACATAAGTGTCAAATAAAAATGATTTATGTGTACCCAGATGCCACAAGACTCATGCACAACAATATACAAATGAATACACACTGACACATATTAATGCTACATAGCTCACCAAATCCATACACTGGCTCCCAGGCCACTCACATACCACCATGGGTCACCATGTCTCCACACAACATTCCCGCTGCTCCACAACTCACATGTACTGACACACGGCACCACTCACGAACAGCTCCCATACCCTGTGCATCAAGACACCAGCCCACGACCCCACATGTCTCACAAATGCCATCACAAGCCAACTCCCATGCTGACACCTCTCACATGGCCAGCTGCACGTGGGACCCTCAGGCAGCCTTGCCATCTTTCTTTTCCCAGGGGTGCTTGCAGGTCCCAGGAGAGGGAGCTGCAGCCCTTCTCAGACATAACAGGGGCCTCTTTTCCAGTGAGAGCCCTGGCCAGCCAACCTTTCTCCAATACTTACCTTTCACATAGTCCAGAAAGATCCCCTCAGTAAAGGAGGTTAAGGCGCGGAGGGCTGAGGGGAAGGCAATGGAGAGGAGACAGCCAGGCAGTTCCAGGCAGGAGTGTAGGGGTGTATGCAAGTGAATCCCTCCCCCCAGCCTCGGGCTGTGAGTGAGACAGGGTGAGGATGTTCCTTGTGTGTGCATTTGCACATAGCTCTGTGCACATGTGGATGAACATGTGTGTGAGTGTTCACGTATGCACATATGTCTCGGGTTTCTGCATGGCATTTGACTCCCGTGTGTTTCAGTCAATATATGTGCGTGTGACTAGGTACGCACCCATCACAGTATGAGGGGGATATGCCTGAGTGGCCATTTAGTGGACTTGTGTGTGTCCTCAGCAGTGTCACATGCATGTTTTTGCAAGTTGGTGACCCTCCATTCTAAAGCAGCCTTTTCTGCCCCAGACTGAGGACCCAATGAACAAGTGTGTGGGAGGGGACTGAGGAAATGCGTGGGGCTGGGGCGGAGAAGTGTGTCCCTTAGTCCCCTCCTCAAGGTCCAAGGAACTGGGTCATCGGGGCGGGGGCAGAGAGATGCGCTGGGCAGGAGAGATCTTCCAGTGGCCCCCTCCTCCCTGCCACCCTCAGAACTGCCCCTCCAAATCGGAAGACTTGGAAACGAGGGTGGTAGAAGGTTCTGTTGTCTCCGCAAAGACCCCTAGTCCCCCGAGTGGGAGGCCCCCCAGCTCGACCTGAGAAACTCGCCCTGGGGACCTTCTCCAAACCTCTCCCCAGCTCTCGCCCTGAGCCCACGCTTCAGAGCGCCGGGCGCGGGGCCCCTCCTGGAGGGGGCGCTCCGAGGCGGCCGGAACGCGACTCCTCCCCGCTGGCCACTCGGCGGTCAGGACCCTGGAGAGCGCCGCGCTCTTCCCCTGGGGAGCCCCCTTCTCCCCAGCGCCCTCGGAAGGAGGCTCCCCGGGAGGCGCGAGAGCCGCGGGGTTGGAGAGGCTGGACGGGGCCCCCTCCCTCCGGGCTGCCCCCTCCCCACATCACCCAGCCCCGGCCGGAGCGGCCCCCACTCACCCAGCGACGCGGAGACACCGACTGCGCAGGGAAGGCGGCGCTGCTGCGGCGCGCGGCGGCAGAGGCGGCCGGAGGGGCGGGCGGGGGGCGGGGGGAGGGACTGCCAGGGAGACGCCCCGCGGCGTTGGCCCGGAGCCCCTCCCCTGGGGGGGGTCCCTGTTCCTCCCCTTCCCCTCCAGCCCCGGGGCGGGGGGAAGCAGTGAGCTAGGCTCTGCTCCCGCCCCTGCCCGGGAGAGGGAAGGGGACGCCCTCACTTCCCCGGCCCCCTCACTAGGGAGCGCCCGCCGGGGGAGGAGGACAGAGGTTTCCATCTCCTCAGCATCTCGACTCAGGTAGCCCGAATGGGGCCCGGGGGGTCAGTGCCCAGAGACGTCTTTCCGAGCCGGGGACAACCCCGGCCGCTCCACCCCCAACCCTACCTGGGCGCGAAGCCGCACGTCGCTCAGCGAGCGGAATCCGGAGCCTGGGCGGTTAGATAGGCGCCCTCCTTGCCACCACGCCTCAACTCTCGAACTAACAGAGCTGGGGTCTCTTTCGCGAGGGGGCAGCTCCCATTTCTCCAGTCCGGGAGGTCTTGGCGCGGGGGGGGGGGGGGGGGGGGGGGAGAGACACGCCCCCTCCCCCACCTCGGCCTTAGAGAGCTCCGCCCCCATCTCCTGCCCACCGCCCCGGATCTCACCGCCCTTCCCCCCACCCCCCACCCCTCTCAGAATGAATCTCACCTCCTAACATTGATCTAAACTGCTCCTCCCAAACTCGCTTCCTTCCCCAGGCTTTGCCTCTGCTGTCCAGTCTCGGGGGTTCTGAAGTGCGTAGGCACCTTACCTCAGGAACGCCCTTCTCCGGAGTCGCTGACCCCCCAACACATCTCCTCCTGCCAGGATGGGGGCTGCATCCTCCTTCAGCCAGCTTCTGCAACACCCACACACACACACACACACACACACACACACACACATCCTGGGCTCGAATTTTGTGCTTTATCTCTAGGAGGTGGGCCTTATTGTCCCCTCTTCACAAATGAGCAACCTGAAGTTCAGAGGGGTAAATGATTTTCCCCATGTCTCACAGCTGGTGAATGGAAGGCCTGGACTTGAATCCATATGCCTTCATCCTTTCATCGCACAAATATTCATCAAGCACTATTTCTGTGCCCAGCATTTTTCTAGGCAGTGGGGTTACAGCAGCAGGCAGTAAACAGTGGACAAAATATACAAGTCAACTCTGTAGTGTATTAGATACATATTTTGGGAAAATTTGAGATCGGCGTTTAGAGGTTGGGACGGTGGCAGTGCTGAGGACCATTCCAAAGATTGTGAGGACCGTTCCAAGGATTGTAGATTTTATTCCAGGTGACATGGGATGCTCTAGGTTGGGGCCTTGAGCAGAGTGAGGGTCTGACTTTCAGGTCAAGCTTCCTCAGGCATTCTGTCAAGAACAGACTTGAAGAGTGGGGGCCAGGGTGGAAGCCAGGGGCCATTTGAGGGTGAGAGAGATGAGTCTGGTTACTTTGAAGGTGAGCCGACAGCATTTGCTTTCTGACTAGACACCTCCTCCCAAGTCGGTGGCAGCCGGGACACCCCTGGCTCTCCAGGGCTCAGACCAAAGCTCCACTTCCAGGTCCCCAACCAGGCCACTCAGATGGTCAAAGTCTAGTCTTAGTCCTTCCTGCTTGAGGATGGGGAGGTCTCAACTGGAGGATCTGGGGAGCCAGGCGGCGGTGGAGGGGGTGGGGGAGGTTGGACATGTGGGCCCTCTAGAACATCAGTTCCTCCGTGTGCCTTCGCTCTGGTGTTGGGACCCCCAGTGGAGGCGTGAGAGATGCCAGACATGCGTGGGTGGTTCCCAGCTGCCTCCTGTGTGAGGACCTGGGGGCAGGGAGAGACTTGCTGCTCAGGCCCCACCCCAGGCCCCTGGAGTGACAAGCTTCCTCCATCTTCCCCACTAGGCCTGGAGAGCCTGCCCTGTTTGGAGCTGGATGAGGGGACTGCCCAGCATTCACTGCCTGGGCTTCTCCTCCCCATCCTCCTCCTTCCTCTCTCTCCGCCTGAAGCCAGAGAATCTTCCCAGCTGGGTCTGGATCCTCCTCTCCATCCTTGGGGTGGGGGGTCGCAGTTTATCCTCATAGGGTGCTGCTCAGTCACTGTCTCTGCTTCTTCCCACTACCCCCTGCCAGCTTGACCTCCTACAGACTGACTTCTTGGCTTAGCCCCTCAGGAGCCTTCTTCTATTCCCACTGTTTTTCTTCCCTATGAGGGTAACTCTGATGCCCTGCCCTCAGGGCCCCCAGTCTGAATTCTGTCTCCCCAGTAGATGGGGCTTCTGATGGCAGGACCATGCCTTCTCCTCTTCCTGGAAGCCTCACCTTCTTTTGACTTTCCCTGTACCTGGAATGAGTGGGGTAGATCTGGGGGCAGAGTGTGAACCCTGGTAGGCTCTGTACTACTTCCAATCAGCCACCTCTCCCCTCCTGGGGGCCTAAGAAGCAATGGGAGGTCCCCCAGAGCCAAAGAGGAAGGCTTGGGGCTCCCCATAATGTACACCAAGGCCCAAGACTTAGTGCCCTGAGATATAGCCCAAAAAAGCGGGCCAGAGGGGCAGCTGTCAGGAAACCTACCTGGGTCCCTCACTTCTGGATAATCTGGAGCAAGTCTTTTCCCCTTTGGGAACAGAGAGTCTAAACAAGTGACCTGGGTGCCTTGACATCCCCTGTTGAAACCCTTGACCAGACAGGCCTCATTTGCTGCCCCACAGTCTCCTCAGACCTGAAATTCTGGGCATGAGCATAGTAGACAGGAGGCCTCAGTGGCCCTGGAACCCTGCAGATTTGAAGGGCTCTATGAAGACTTGTTGTGGGGGTGAGGGTGGAGTGGGGTGTCCTTGCTGATGATACTCATCCCCATCCCACCCCAAACTGAGGCACAGTTTAGGGTAGATGTTGAGTGGGGTCATTGAGAGAACTGAGCAGTGAGTAGGACCCATGGGGGATAGAAGAAAGGGCAAGTCCCACAGGAGGCGGTGTCCTCAGGGTCTGAGGAGTGGGGCTGGGGTACAGAAACCAGAGGTGGCCACCCTCCTCCAGCACTAAAGAGGGATGCCAGAGAGAGAAGCAAGTGGGGGGTGAATGGAGAGGGGACTGCAGATCTCTTGAGCACCTACTGTATGCAGAGTACTTTGCAGGCATCACCTCCTTTGATCTGAACTAATCCTGAGGAGTCAATAATGTTACTGCCATTTCACAGATGTGGAGACTGAGGCTCAGAGAAGTGAGGCCACCTGCTGGAGGTAATACAGCAAGAAAGTAACTGCCAAAATTTGAACCCAATTCCATGTGACTCAGGAGCCCAGGCTCCCCTCTGGAAGTCTCTCAGTGAGGTAGGTAGAAGCAGCCCCTCCCCAGCCCCCTCAGAGGCACAGCCCCCACCCTCCCCTCTTAGGTCCCAAATGGTTTGGAAAATCCTGATGGGAGCAGATGGTGGGGACAGATGGAGGGAAAAGCATCTCAGGGCTGAATTACACAAACAAACATTGATAAAGTGATTAAACCTCAAGCCACCCCTTTCCAAAGGGCCCTGCCCACCCCAGCCTGAAGCACCATGGACCCAGAGGTGGGGGTCTGGGGGTCTCTGGGATGCCCCAGTCTTAGCCCAATGGATCCCAGCTTCTGCCCACCCCTCCCACCGCCGGGGACCACCCCCGGACCAGAGCCCAGGGCCTCAGAGCTGCCAAGAGCACAGCCCGGGAGGGGGAGGGGGCGGGCCTGGCTGTTCCCAAGGGAGCTGGGCCATGAGGAACACAACGGGGGTGGTGGGGGTGTTGGGAAAGTCCTGCGAGCTGGGACTGCAGAACTGAAATCAGAGTTGGGTGGCGTCCCTCCAGCAAGCTTCACTTTACAGATGGGGCTCAGAGAGCTGCTGGGCCACGTCACACAGCAGCCTCAACCTGACCCGGCCCCCCAACCCCACAGTGGAGGGGGGCAAACCTTCACCTCTGGAAGGTTCAGGCAGTTCCTTCATCTATAAAATGGAAATGATAATTTTAATGCCTCCCTGAAGGGTCTTTGTGAGGATTAAGTGAGAGGAAGCTTGTAAATTTCGGGACACTGAGCCTGTACAGTCAGTGCTCTGTTAATGTCAGCTCCAGCCAGCTAACAGGGCCTCGCTGGTGTTGAGGGATCAGGAAGGCAGGGGTTGGTTGGAGATGGTCCCCCTACTGAGAAGAAGTTTGGGCTTAAAGATTTTGCCTGCAGAGTCCCTGAGGTTACTGGGCTCCTTGGTGGTGGGATGGCCACAGTGCCCCCAAGAAAAGCACCAAGTCCTGGGTAAGATTCATTCCATTCATCCCCCACTTGCTCCTGGGTAAGAGCAGCTGAGGGGCTTCCAGGTGGCTCAGTCAGTTAAATATCCAACTCTTGATCTCAGCTCAGGTCACGATCTCACAGTTGTGAGATCAAGCCCTGAGTTGGGTTCCACTTGAGGCGGGTTCTATGCTAAATGGGCTCTGCACTAGGTTTGGAGCCTGCTTAAGATTCTCTCTCTCCCTCTGCCCCTCCCCATTCATGTGAGCATTCTTTCTCTTAAGAAAAAAAAAAAAAAAAAAACATGAGCAGCTGATCTCTCTGCCACGCTCAGAATCCACGAGCCAAAGGGAGGCAGAAAGGGGCTGCACCTTTGCTGGTCCCTCAGTGTGAACTTACAGACATTGCAGGGAAACAGACCCAGGTTCACATCTTGATGTGGCCCCTTCCCAGCTTTGGAAAAGTTGACAAAAACAACCCCACTGACTCTGGTCTCTTCTCAGTAAAGCCTGTATTTCCAGCCCACAGGCACCTAAGCCTCAAGCTAGCCAGCATCCAGCTTATGGCCCTCCACCCAGCCTGCCCTGTGCCTGGGTCCCCTCCAGGAACCCCTCTCTTCTCCTCGTCCCACACTTACTTCCCAAGTCAGAGTTCAACCAAAGCATTCCTCTCAGGCCTGCCCTGTCCTCTACCCCCAACTCGCCCCCCACTCCACCCCACTCCCTCCTCTGGTGGCCCTATATTATCACCTGGTCCTCTTATAGCTCCCCAGCCTTCGGTTTCTCCACATCTAATCTTCCTCCCTGCTTAATAACCTTCCCCACCACTACCAGGGTAAGTGGGTGTTGGAGACTTTTCATAATACACCCAACGCTTGCCTTCCACTTCAGCTCCTACCCTCCACCTTCCTCCGAAAACTCCCCCAAGGCCCATCTCCTCTACAGATGGCCAGGATCTCCCCTTCGCTGAAGAAGGGATCTGGAGTCAAAGCTGGGCTTTTCCCTGACCCCCATCTCCCTGCATATGGGTTTTAACCTAGGCGAGGGTGGGGTAAAGTGATGCAGGCAGGTGAGGTAACATCCCAGCCACCCCTTGTCTGCACAATATTTCCTCTTCCCTCTGCTGGTGAAAGCAACTTTCAGCTGAAAGGGCCTCAGGTTCGATGGCTTGCCTTAGGTCCCCCATCCAGGCCCACTCTTTTGCCCCCTCCTCAAATCAGAAGTGGCCCCTTCTGTGACAGCTCTTCTGGCAAATAAGCGTTTGGGTCTTTCTTACACATTTTCATCGCATTACACATTCAGTCTGCTCCTGCAGCTTCTCCTGGTATATCTCTGTTTGAAAATTGTTCCTGGGGTCACAGCAAATGGAATAGTCACTCTTGGAAGTAGGATAAAGGGCAGGAAGCTGAGTGTTCACTTGTAACTGTATATGAAATTCTATATGCGTGTCTACAACCTGCATGCAGGCACTCGACCTCATTTGAGACTTGAGTCAAAATCTAAAGAGTCCAAACAAAAGCTTGTTTTAAGTTTTTACATATCTTTATTTCTTAAAATTTATTTATTTTGAGAGACGGGGGTGGGGTAGAGAGAGAGGAAGAAAGAGAGAGGGGGAGAGAGAGAATCTCAAGCAGGCTCTACACTGTCAGCACAGAGCTCAGTGCAGGGCTTGAACTCACAAACCATGAGATCATGACCTGAGCTGAAATCAAGAGTCCAACGCTTAACTGACAGCCACCCAGGCACCCCTCAAAAAATTTTTGTTAAGTTTTTAAAATTTATTTGAGTAATCTCTATACCCAGCGTGGGGCTCAATCTCATGACCCTGAGATCAAGGGTTGCAAGCTCTTCTGACTGAGCCAGCCAGGTGCTGCCCCCCCAAATCTTTAAAGTCCTTCCTAAATTGGGATCTGCTCTCCAGAAGCCTTCCAGCAGCCCAGCCCCGCTCTGGGGGGTTGCCCAGGGCCCATGGCCACAGGATGACTCTCCCCCACCCCCGCCTGCCTCTTACAATCCAGAGAAGCTGATGGAATCCCCAGTCACCCCTGCAGCGGGGCTTGGTAGCCTGAGAGATTGCACACGTGGTACAAGGCTGGGCCCACAGGAGTGGGGGCAGCAGACCTGATCCCACCACGGCCAGCTGTGTTCTCCTGGAGCTTCAGTTCTGTGAACCTCCTCCTTCTTAGAGCTGCTGTGAGGAGCCCACAAGACACTGGAGGGTGGTTCACATGAAGGAGGCTACTGTGTGACACTGCAGGGCTCAGGTGTACACATTCATACAGCCTAGAGGGTAGGTCCTTCCGGGGAGAGGAAAGGTGACATCCCAACCCAAGGCTTCTGCTGGCACCCACTATTGGCCCCATTTTATGGACGAAGAAACAGAGGCACAAAGAGATCGAGTTCCCTGCCTGAGACTGCACATGAGATTAGGGCCAGATCCAAGATGGGACCCAGCTCTATTTCCTGAGCTCTTTCCAGTAAGCCAGGATGCCTTGGAGAAGTGTGGGCTTCCCACAGGGTTCCGAGGCTCCCAGAGTCCCAGAACCCAACCCCCAGAGGCTGAGGTCGCTGTATGCCAGGGCCTCATGCTCCCGATCCGTCTCCCTTGCTGAGAACACTGGGTCAGCTCTCATTGCTGGCACCTTAGGCTCTCCCCAAGACTGAGGATTGCCTCTTTGTTTCCACAGTAACAGTGAACAGAGGGGTCTCCTGAATCAGTGCAGGGATTCTGCACCGGCACCTGCAAGTAGGCATGTGCCCTGGGAATCCCCGGGATGGACAGCCTTAGGTACAAGCACACATACACATGCATACTCACGCACATGCTTGCACATGCATACACACCCAATGCACATGTGTGCACACCCATCCCCCCTTGCGAACACACAAGTGCGCCCTTGCACACGCAGGCACACGCACAAGGTGCCCGCTAACCGAGAAATGGATCAGGATATGATCGTGCCGGGCATAACCCCCTCCCAGAGCCACCTTGGCCCACTCAGGCACAAGGAGGGTCTTGGAGACATGAGGCACTTCTGTACCCCCTGCTACATTTGTGGATACTTACTATGTGCCCGGTACTGCACATAGAACCTTTTCACATAGAACATACTCCCCACACCGCCACGCTGAGACGGGTGCCCAGTGAGGGAACAGGCTCAGAGAGGTGGGGGACTTGCCAGAGAAGGCATGGGCCGAGCCAAGATTTGAGTCCAGCATTGTTTGACTCCTGCCCTCCCCACAGACTTGTTGGTGCCAGACCCATGAGCACTTCCCTGGGACTCACAAACACAGATGAGGAGGCCTGGCAGGAGGTGGGGCAGGAGCTGAGGCCTCCCAACTAGAATGCCAGGGTTCCTGGACTTGTGGCTCTGGGTCATCGGATGCCCTCTCCAGCATCCAGCCATTCTTAAGACTGGGGACTGAAGGAAGGTCCAAGGGACAGCAGGAGCTTTCTTTCCACTTCTCCCAGTCAGCAGAAAAGGAACTCTGAACAGCAACAAGAACCACCAGGAATCTCTTGCCGGTGAAGCTACCTGGGTTCACTTGTGAGCTCCCTACCTTTCCAGCAAAGGCAGGAATCCAGCTGCTGAGGTCCTGGCTCCTCGACCTCATGGGCCTCTCAGGCAGACCCTTCAGAGATGAGGGGGCCTAAATTCAGAGGCCAGGCCAGCCAGGTCACCCTGAGTAATGAGTTGGGCGGGGGCATCATCCAGGAGGGACCTTTCAGCAGGAGGAGCTCTAACAGTGAAAATGGGCTGCTGAGGAGATAGTGAGCTCCCTGTCACTGGAGGCATCCCAGATGGGTAGGTGCTGGTGCTCCCTGCTTAGGAAGTTGAAAATAAACAGTGACTGAGTCCTCCATCATTATCCTCATCATTGTCATTATCATAGTTACCACTGATTGGATACCCTTTGAGTCAGGAACTTAAAGATACAACTACCGCTGCTGCTAATAAAAATAGCAGCCCCTATAGATCAGACCTTATGGGGTTGATCTTCACTGACTCCTCACAGAAACCTGTGAGGCAGGCATGATTGTTAGGCCCATTTACAGATGAAGAAACCAAGGCTCAGAAAGGTCAGTGACTTGTGCACGGTGCAGGGACAGCAAGACCTACGTTCTGCCTGGCTGCTGAGTCTGTGGTCTGTGCACCTGGGAGCTGGCCTCGGGGGTAAAACAGGACAGCCTCCCCCCAGTTAGGGCTCTTGGTTCCTAGAGCCTTTTCTGTTCTGGGCAACATTGGCTTCACTATGGCCAATGAGGCGCCCTCTGCTGGCCATTTCCTGGCTCTGCGGAACCACCTGAAGGCGGAGGCATACCCTCCAGTACCTGGGATGTGAAAGGTCGGTAGGCCCTTGAACCTTGGACTCTCACTTCAGATGGTGGTACCTGAGGTCACCCAGACGGTCAAGGTTGAGCAGAGGTTGGAGTCTAAGGGCTATCTGATTCCCAGGCTCTCGTCCTTCCACCCCTCCCTGGTGGGGAAGAAGTTTTACTCCAGCTGCCTTCACTTCCTACTGCAGCCTCCTCTACATCCGGGCTCCTACAACAGGGCCTCTGGCCCCACGGCTCTTGAGGGATCTTGGGGACTGTAGTTTGTAGCTGAGAACCTGCCTCCAAAGGCAAAGCGGACCCTAGGGTTTGTGGCAGTTTGGGGCATGGGGCTGTCATTGACTGACTGTGTGAGGCTAGGCAAGATTCTCAACCTCTCTGGGTGTGGTGAGATGGGAGTCAGTTCCTTCGTAGACTCCGAAGAAGAGATTTGAGGACGTCTCTTTTACCCAACCAGGACACCTCGGCCAGCCCATTGCCGCACACTACCTAACATTACCCCACCCAGCCGTTCCCTACCACATCACTGCATCGTTTTCATAGCCCAGGGGAGTCCCTGAAGGTATTTTATTTAGTCATTAGCTCACTGTTTATTGCCTGTCTCTCCCACTGGAATGTGAGATCGGCAAGGGCAGGAATCTTGTCATCCTGGTCACAGCTGTGTCCCCAGGACCTATAGGTGTTCATACATATTTGTTGGATGAATAATGCCCTCCCGGGGCGCCTGCGCGTCTCAGTCGGTTGAGCAGTGGACTCTTGATTTCAGCTCGGGTCAATGGGCTCATGGTTCGTGGGTTCGAGCCCCACTTGGGGCTCTGAGCTGACAGGGTGGAGCCTACTTGGGACTCTCTCTCTTCCCCTCTCTCTGCCCTTCCCCCATTCATGTTCTCTCTATCTCTCAAAAATAAATAAGCATTAAAAAAAAAAAAAATCTTAAAGCCCTCCCTAGCCCAACCTCTGTTGCAGCTTGAAACAGTCTTCCAGATCCAGGGCTGTTTTTCCTGTTCCCATTGTCACAGCCCAGAGCTCATAGCAACTCCTCCCACCCTTCTCTGCACCCTCCTCCATCTCCCCTGCTTCCCCCCAACATGAACACTTTGCTCTCCCCGGCCTCGGGGCCAAAGATTCCTTTTTCTCTCTGCCTGTTCACCCTCATTTGAGTAATCCCCATTTGACCCTCAGGATTAGTTAAGCTCAGGCATCACCTCCTCCCAGAAGCCCTCCCTGCTTTCCTTTTAAATTAATGCTCTCTTCTGATTTATTTATTTATTTATTTATTTATTTGAGAGAGAAAAAGAGAGAGGGAATGTTAAGCAGACTCCACACCCAGCTCAGAGCCAGATGCAGGACTTGATCTCATGACACTGATCATGACCTGAGCTGAAATAAACAGTCTGACGAGGGGCGCCTGGGTGGCGCAGTCGGTTAAGCGTCCGACTTCAGCCAGGTCACGATCTCATGGTCCGTGAGTTCGAGCCCCGCGTCAGGCTCTGGGCCGATGGCTCGGAGCCTGGAGCCTGTTTCCAATTCTGTGTCTCCCTCTCTCTCTGCCCCTCCCCCGTTCATGCTCTGTCTCTCTCTGTCCCAAAAATAAATAAAAAACGTTGAAAAAAAAAAAAATTTAAACAGTCTGACGATTAACCAACCGAGCCACCCAGGCACCCCTCTTCTGGCCTCTTTAGACCCTTGGTGCCTCCAGGTCCAGAGGGTAGTGTTCTCTCTGATATTATTTTATTTTATTTTTAGGATTTTATTTTTCTAAATAATCTCTACCCCTAATGTGGGGCTCGAACCCATGACCCTGAGATCAAGAGGAGCAAGCTTGGGGTTCCTGGGTGGCTCCGTTGGTTGAGCATCTGACTCTTGATTTTGGCTCAGGTCATGGTCTCACTGTGGGTTTGAGCCACATATCAGGCTCTATGCTGGCAGTGCAGGGCCTGCTTGGGACTCTCTCTCTGCCTCTCTGCTGCTTGCACACTCTCCTTCTCTCTCTCAAAAAAAGGAACAAAGAGAGTAGCAAGCTCTACCGACTGAGCCAGGCAGGCACCCTCCCTCTGTCTTTTAAATGTGTATCTCTTCTCTACCCTGGGCTCTCCTCAAGGGCCAGGACCGATCTGGTTCATCACTAGGCCTTCAGCACCCAGGCCCAGGCTGGCCTGGTACAGGCACTCAGGAAGCATTGAGCTGGGCTGGTGTCACCACTGCTGTGATAGGGACTTTGGGGATTAGACAGGCAGGACCAGGGTCTCCCAGCTGTATGGCAAGCCACTTAGAGCCTCAGGTTCCTCATCTATAAAATGGGTATGACAATCCTGACATCTCAGGGTTGTGAGGATTCAAAAGAAGCTTCTCTTATGTGTGTAATGTGCCAGCATGTGGAAACTGTTGGGTGAGTGGTGCGCCCCTTCCCTGGTGTGATCTTGGGCCTGGGCTTAGCAACTGCCTCTGTGAGCAGCAAGCCCCCTCAGGCCCTCCAGGGAAGGAAAATGTGTGTCCTTTAGTGAACCCTGGGCCAGGATTCCTGCCCTGAGGGGCCCCCAGGGGTGAAGGGAGGAGGTAGCAGACTCCCTAATTCACTGGCTGTGTGACCCATGGCAGGTGCTCACACCTCTCTGAGCCTCAGCTTCCTGATCTGGAACGGGAGCTAGTAACATGTGCCAGCCTAAAACTCAGAATAACGTGAACAAAAAGCCAAGTTCTTGGTAGGTGCTTGATTATTTGTGTACCCAAAGCCATCTCCTGCCCTTCTGATTCCTTCTGATTGTGATTTGGGGTGTGTGTATCTAGGGAGATCCCTTAGACAGGGCCATGACTATTCTAGGCTGTGAAGAGGAGCCTTCCCATTCTAAGTGATTGCCTGCGGGTCTGGGCTGGGCACCTGCAGTCTGGGTGAGGTGCTAGGACTCTGGGCAGCTCTGGACACTCAGGAGGGTCCAAGTCCTCAGGATTAGCCAGCCCTTTAGGACATGTCTGTGGAGTCCTCCAAATGGAGACCAGTGCAGCCTGGGAGGACAGAGGCTTATCCTTCAATCCCACCCAGATTCTCACTCATGCATTCATTCATACTTCCAATGCTGTATTTACAGAATGTTGCACAGAGCCTGGTACATAATAGGTGCTCATTAGATATATGTTAGGAGAACAATTTTATCCCACAAATTCAACAAACATTTATTGAGTGCTTACTGCACCTAGCCCTGTGCTAAGAGATGATGGTATAGATAGTGCCCATAAATCATTGGTCCTGGGGCCCCTCCCAAGAGTGCCAGAGGGGGCTCTAAATCTTCCCAACTCTTCCCACCCCCTACCCTGCTTCCACTCCAGGCATCAAGACTTTTCCCTGAATCTGGTAATGCCCAAGCACCCCATGCATCATGGGGCCTGGGAAGGCTGCACCTCCACAGGCACGACTCTCCAAATCCTCCCTGCCTTTCACGCTCTCCTCCAACCACTTTCCCCCTCCCTCTGAAACCCTTAGACACAGCCATCACCCCCCTCCCAGTGCCCTACATCTACCCGGGGTTATACCTGGAGAGGCCAGCAGGTGGCGCTGAGACCCCCCCCCCCCCCCCCCGCCCCGCCTCCCGCTGCGCTAGACTGGACTCCGGACCCCACCAGGACCCTCTCCCTTCTCGCCTTTTCTCCCCATCAGGGACAGGAGAAAACTCTGTGACCTCTAACTGACCCCTCTCCTTCCTGCTGGCTCCTGCGATGAGGCCTAAGGAGACTCCAGCTGCTCCTGCAGGCCCCGGGTTGTCTTTTCCTGCCTGGTGGGTGAGGGGGGTCCCCAGGGGCCAAGCTGCAGCTGGTGGGGCGGCGCCAGGCGGGGTGGGGCAGAAGCAGCTGCTGGGGGGAAAGAGAGGAGAGAAGAGAGGAGAAAGGAGATAGAGGTGCTTTGGTTCCTTGGCTCCTGCCCCAAACAGGTGGAGGTCCCAACTGAAGCTCACCCCAGTGCAAGGTATGTGGCTGAGGAAGCAGATGGGGCTGGAGGGTTTCAGTCTGCCAAGCAGAGCAAGTCTGGCGGTACTGATGGGCTGGCCAGTTCAGTTCGCTCTCAGTAAGAATCCCCGAGCCCCCTCCTATCCTAGTGACCCACAGAAACTTGAGGGTCAGCAAGGAGTCCTGGGGTGGGCATTAGGAGAGGAAAGTTCAATTGCTCCTCCTGACCCACTGTGTGAATTTCGGGGAGCTCTTTCCATCTCTGGACCTCAGTTTGTCAATCTAAAATGGTGGGCGGAGGGAGATTTCGTAGACCTTCTGTGGAATAACTTTGCAAAGTGGCCCTTTTCAAAAAAGGATTAGCTCTTCCCCTGGAGCCTGGGGGAAGGCCAGAAGGTCTTTAAGACCCAAAGGAATGCCCCCAGTGGTGGAATTTCGGAGTGGTGGAGAGAGACTCATTTGGAGATGTGGGACCCCGTCCATGTCGAGGGGCCTAGGGTCTTAGTCTACGCCGCCCTCCTCAACCTTGTTTCTCTGATTGGGACTCAGGGTGGAGAGTGCCACAAGGTGGGGGGCTTCCCTCGAGGCCTGCTGTTCCAGAGGTCCCCTTGTTAGGGAGAGGGTAGCAGGTGCAGGGCAAAGGCAGCTCTCTGCCTCTTCAGGAAAAGAGAAGGGGTGGATTGGGCAGAAGAGAGCGGGAGGCATATGGGTGTCCCCAGGGTGGTGAGGAAGGAGCCATCCATGCCCTTTATTAACTGTGGTTACTTGCCAAGTCTCCAAAGCCCCCTGCACTTTAGAGTCATTAGCTCACTCACTGCTCACAGCACTCAGCCAGGCTAGAATGGTGGGGGAGGGGGCTGGAGCTACTTTTCCCTCACCCGCTCTTGGGAAGAGATTGTTCCAGATTGTTCTCTGGCTGGGGAGTAGCTAGCACAGGCAAGTTGTAGGATCTCAGGGATGGTAGGGTGGGTGAGTTCACTCCGGGTGGGGAGACAATCGAGTCAAGCGCACGTGTGGGAGTCAGATCAGCCTGTGTTCAAATTCTGGCTCTGCTGTGAGTCCTGGGGCAAGTCAAGTGACCCCTCTGAGCTGCAGTCTCCTGTGCAAAACGGGGGCCGCAGAGAACTCCTTAAGGGGTTCAGTGAGAAGCAAGGGGCATCGCGCAAGTCAAGCCCTCGGCACAGTGTCTGGCACCTAGTAGGTGCGGGCTGTTACTCTCATGGAGATCAAAAATGGAGGTCCAAAGAAGGGGGAAAGACTGGCCGGCCGGGGTCACAGAGCTAGGTCTCCAGTGAGTCGGAGCACCCTCTTCTCCGCCACGGTGAAACGCTGAGCACCTACTGAATGCACCCCAGCGCCTACTAGGCACTCTAGGCCCCCCAGTCCCTGTTGTGACACTCCCCTCGGCTCACGTCTGTCCAGGCCTGCGAGGCCTCCGGTCTGGGGTGAGGGATGGGGACCCCCAGGCCGAGGGAGGGCGGGCCACGGCGGGGGGTGGCGGGCACCGATATGCGTCTCGGGGCGCGCGTCCTCCCTCTCCCTGGGGAAGGGCAGGGCAGGGGCCAGGTCGGGCCGTGTGCTGGGGGGTGGGGGAGGGGGACAGGGGCTGCGCGCGGGCGAGCGGTGGGAGCCCCGCGCAGCCGGAGGGCCGGGAGGGGGCGGGCGTGGGGGCGGGCGGGCGTGGGGGCGCCCTCCGCCCTCACCCCGCCCCGCGCCTCTCCCCGCAGCGGGGGCGCCCCGCCCCCCGGGCGCCCGACGTGGACGCGGCCGCCGCCGCCGCCGCCGCCGCGCGGGAGTCGCTGTCCGCGGAGCCGACATGCAGGCGGCGCGGGGCGGCGCGGGGCGGCCGGGCCGGGCGGGCCGCGGGCCGCAGCGCGAGCGCCAGCGGCCGCCGGGCGCCGGAGCCGCGTCCCCCTGCGCCGCCCCGGGCCGGCCGGCCGGACGAGCCGCCATGCGCCCCGGGCCGCCCCGCGCCGCGCTCCGCCTGTGGCTGGGCTGCGTCTGCCTCGCGCTGGTGCAGGCGGGTAAGGGGGCCCGGGCGGGGGGCTCGGCGCGGGGCGGGCGGGCGGGAGTCCTCTGGGCCCTTCCTGCCTCCCTGCCCCGGGCCTCTTCCCCACCTCTTGACCCCCAGGCCCGTCCTCCAGCCCCTGCCCCCACCCCCCTGCCCACCACCCCAGCCCTGGGGTCTTTGGGGTCTAGGGTCTTGTGATTCCCCGGTCCCCTCATCCCATTGCCCTGACCCCCAGGCCTTTGCCTCAGGTGCCTGAGCTGAGCTCCCTTCTCTGGCCCGGGGAGCAGCCGAGGACACCAGTCCCCCAACCTTGGGCCTCCCTCCCTGTCCCCAAAGCCCTGCAGGACAACTCTGCAGGTCGGAGCAGGATGGGGTCCCAGTTTGCGTGAGCATGTGTGAGGGGGATGGGGACTGGCACCCTAGGGCTCTGGGGCACCCTAGGGCTCTGGGTGGGTGGGATGGACCCCTGAGCCTACTGCAGTCACTGTCTGGCCTGCCCCGTGTGCCGGCCTCATCCTAACCCAGCCCAGGCTCTCCCCAGGCTCTGTATCTGTCCCTTTGGCTTCTGGCACCTCGCTCATCTGTCCCTCTACCCATCTCTCTGTGGCTCAGTGCTTTCTCTCTCTCTCTCTCTCTCTCTCTGCTTCCTCTCTACGTCTGTCTCTGATAGCCCACTTGTCTGTTTTCTGGTTCTGTGTCTGCCGCCACCTGTCTGTGTCCCTCTGTCTCTATCTCCACTTTGGCTTTGTCGCCCCAGGGCCAGCCCCTTGGGCCTCAGGTCCACCCCTCTGTGGGGTGAAGGGTGCTGGTCAGGGCCAGGTGTCCCCCTTGCAGCACTTGCCCCTTGGGAGACAGAGAGGCTGTGTGACTCACGGCCCCTCTCCTAGAGAGGTTCTTCCTTCCCTGACCTCCACCATCCTGTCACTCTCCCTTCTTGACTGACCCCCTCTCACCCTTTTCCCATATCCAGAAGACTTGACCCACCCGTACTCTTGACTCTCCCCTGAGAGAACGTGCTCTGCGTGACCCCGTCTTCCCCTGCCACCTCCCTACCTGCCTCTCGAGGCTGGCAGAGTGTGGAGAAGAGGCTCACCTAGATAGACCCCTCCCCGGGCTTCGTTCTATCTGGATCCTGGGTCACTACAATACCGGGGGTTCTTCTTGTGATCCTCAGTCCCAACCCAGGGCTCACCCTGGCCTGGCTCTTCTCGACCTCTGGGTCTTTCTCCTTCCCTCAAGGTCACTTGACAATGTGGTATTATAGAAAGAGCACTGGACTGGGAGTCCTTTTGACTGCTTTTCATCAGACTAACTTCCAGCACCTGCAACCCTGGCCACCTATGCCTCCCCTGCCCTACCAGCGCCCCCCCCCCCCACCTCTTTCCACTCCTCCGTTAGATCCGGCCCTAGCCCAGGCCCGTCAGTTCTAACTTGGACTGATGATCGGGCCAGTGTGATCATTGGGGACTCCCATCCTGGACATGAGGAGCCTGGGGCCTCTCAGGCCTGGCTCTTCAACCACTGATGAACTGAGATGTGCCAGCCCCATGGAGGCCTTGCTTTCTTCCTTCCCCACTGTGTGGCCTTCCCCAGGTTTCCACTTATGAGACAGTGGGCCTGGGCCCCACAGCAGGGGGTGCTCAGGCTCAGGTGCCTCCCCACCCCCAGACAGCCCCTCGGCCCCAGTGAATGTCACTGTCAGGCACCTTAAGGCCAACTCTGCAGTGGTGAGCTGGGACGTCCTGGAAGATGAGGTTGTCATCGGATTTGCCATCTCTCAGCAGGTAACCCTTGAGGGTCTGGGAGGGAAGAACACATCAAGATAGTAGCAGGGGATGGGGGGGGTGCAGAAATAGAAAGGAACAAGGAGCAAGAGGGACAGGCAGAAGAATTGCACATATGGCTTGGAATGGGGACCCCAGCGGGGAACGGATCAGTAAGGAGGGCTCAGGGGCCTTTGACTGGAATCTGGGAATCAAGAGCCTGGTTTTGATCTTAAACATAAGACCGAGGTTTGGGGCCCGGTTCAAGTTCTCACTGGGGAGACGGTCTTGGGCAACTTCTGTAACCTCTCAGCACCTAGTCTCCTTATCTGGAAACAGAGATAATGATAGCTCCCTGCGGAGGTGAGGGGATCGGGGAGGAAGCTTATGTGTATAAAGGCTTTATTTATAAAAGCATGGTAGCTGGGTGAGCCCATGTCACCGCCAGAGAGGTGGGCAGAGTGGGGTCGGTGACGGGGCGCTGACAGCAGCGGGCCTGGCATTTTCCTTGGCAGAAGAAGGACGTGCGGATGCTGCGCTTCATCCAGGAGGTGAACACCACCACCCGCTCGTGCGCCCTCTGGGACCTGGAGGAGGACACCGAGTACATTGTGCACGTGCAGGCCATCTCCATTCAGGGCCAGAGCCCAGCCAGCGAGCCAGTGCTCTTCAAGACCCCTCGTGAGGCTGAGAAGATGGCGGCCAAGAACAAAGGCAGGCCCAGGGCACTGTTCGGGGGGGGTGCGGGGTGAGGCTTGAGGAAAGCGCCAACCCCGTTTCCTCCCCCACTGCCCACACCCTGCTGCCTGGTAAAGCAGAACCTGAGAGAGGAGGTCACCTTAGTCCCCAAACAATGAGGATATAGCCTCTCAGCTTTGGGTCAAGGCCCTGTTGCTGCTGCCCCAAGGAGCCATCGGCATGTTCCCAAATCTCTTTTTGTTAGGTATCTGGGCACCTATAGAAATAAGCACTTAAGGTCTTGGGCTTGGCCCTAGAGGGGTGGCTGGGAATGAACGGAGCCTCAGACCTGGTGTCCCCCTCCCCACAGATGAGGTGACCATGAAGGAGATGGGGAGGAGCCAACAGCTGCGAACTGGCGAGGTGCTGATCATCGTGGTGGTCCTGTTCATGTGGGCCGGTGAGTCTGCCTCCAAGCTCTAATTCACTCGACTTCTGGGGAATGAAGGCCCCTGGCCAGACCCCTTCTCTCACAGGAGCGAAGGGTGGGGGCTTGGAGGCAGCTGAGAGATAACATGAGAAGCCTCAAAGTCTTGCTCTGGGGGCCAGATATGACCTCTCACAAAAAAACTTAGTAGATTGAGAGCTGCCTTGGAGCACTTGGCCTTCCCTCCCTCAGGAGTAGTTCCTGGGGTGGACGCATCCACAGCCCCTTTGCCTTCTGGCCTTGGCTGCAGCAGCCATGCCTCCTTCTGGGTTGCTGGGTCTCCAGTCCATCCATTAGAATGGCCATCTTGCATCTTGTTCCCAAAATGCACTGCTTTTCCCTCTCTTTAGCTTTTCTTAGATGAGGTAGTTGGGCTCATGTCTCTCCCTTTTCCCAATTGTCTGTGAGCTACCTGAGGATAAAGAACAAACGTCATCTTTGTACTTAACTCAACCAGCATTTTCTGAACGGCCATCCCATTCCAGATAGTAGTACTATAGTCGTGACTAAGGAGAGCCCTGGGCTTGCAAGGAACCGGGTCTGGGAGGCCCATACTTAACTGTGATTCAGTGTGATGAGTGCCATCACATGAGGGCAGAGGAGAGGGAATTAATTCTGGAGCTAGGAGTAGAAATCGGGAAGAACACAGAGAGGAGGAAACATGGGGATTGAGCTTTGAAGGATGAATAGGAGTTCACCAGGCAGCCAATAAAAGGAACAGTGTTCTGATGACAGTGTGTAGAAGAAACAAATTGAGTTCAGTCTGGCTCAGTGCAGCTGTGACCCAAGAGAGAAGGTAGAAAGGGGACAGTAAAGGACGGTGAGGCTGTAAAGTAGGCTGGAGTCTGTTTTGAGGGACTCGAACACCATGCCAAATCTGCATTAGCATGGTGGTTGAGAGGACAGGCTGTATCGAGAAGTGTTTGGAAAAAATGTTCTGTAGGCACATCAAAAAACAGGTGCTTGTAGGGCACCTGGGTGGTTCAGTCAGTTAAGTGTCTGACTCTTGATTCCGGGTCAGGTCACGATCTCTCAGTTCATGAGATCAGAGCCCTATGTTGGGCTCTGCGCGGACAGCTTGGAGCCTGCTTGGGATTTTCTCTCCTTCTCTCTTTTCCCCCTCCCCTGTTTGAGCTATCTCTCTCTCTCTCTCTCAAAATAAATAAGAACTTAAAAAAACAAAAAACAGGCACTTGTAGAAAAAGGACCAAAAAACACAAAGGATTTTACAAAAGAGGTTTATGGTGTGTTATTAGACTGGGCACAGACAGTATTTAGATAACCGTAACAATATAAACATGGTGAACTAACCCAAGATTGTGATGTGATTCTGTTAGGATCGTGGGGAAGGAAGCGGGGTATCTACCATGGTGGAAAGTCAAAAGGTAGTATCTAAAACAGATCAAGAAATAGCACTATAAATAAAGCACAGAGGTAAAAATGGAGAAGACACCTACCAGCACTGGAGTTGGCTGCCTTAATAGTATCTGACTTTCAAAAACTATGACGTTCATGTCTTATTCGTTTGCTAACAATGAACATCTAGCAGAGCGCAGGCCCTGGAGTGCGCATCCCAGCTCCGCCACCGCAGGACCTGGAGTAGGTGCCGAGGCGCTCTGCATCGGCGTCCTCACTGGTAACCTGGGGAGGGTAATTACAGGTACCCTCCCAGCGCTGTGAGGACGGTGGCATTGGCCGAGTCAGTGCAGACTGCACGGGGCCTGGCACGTGCTCAGTGAATGTTACGGTTTCTATTTCCCCTAAGGGGAAAAGGGAGCTGTCCGAGGTTGAATGAGGGGAAGGTGGGATCAGATGAGTGTCGTAGGAAGATCAGCCCAGCGGCAGCAAAGGGGTGGGCTTAGTGGGGGACAGGTGCAGTGGTGCAGGGGAGAGGCCATCTGGAGCTCAGTATCTAACAGGGGCCCAGCAGATGCCAGCGGGAATGAAGCGAACAGGCGGGCCTTGAGCTCTGGCCTCTCACTGCTCTCTCTTGCCCCCCCTCCCAGGCGTCATCGCCCTTTTCTGCCGCCAGTATGACATTATCAAGGACAACGAACCCAATAACAACAAGGAGAAGACCAAGAGTGCGTCGGAAACCAGCACACCAGAGCACCAGGGCGGAGGTCTTCTCCGCAGCAAGGTGAGAGGGAGTCTCGGACCTGGGTGGGCGGCCCCTGGGCTCAGCTCGGGTCCCAGCGTGGCTGCAGCTGGGTAGGGCCACTCTTGGCCGCTGCCTGGGTGACACACGGGACATAGCACATCGATTTTGGACCTTCTCCAGGGACCAGCGGGGTTAAACAGATGCGGTGACCGGGGAGGGCAGATTTCTCGGTTGGTGTGGGACCACGCAAATAGGGGGTTCTAGGCCCATTTCTGCTCCTGCTGTGCTGTGTGACCTTGACCAGGCACTTCACCTCTTTGTACCTTCGTTTCCTCTTCTGCAAAACAGATATGAGAACCTTTTCAGTGCTCGCTCTGAGCAGCTCAGAAGAGACGGTGGAGAAGTGAGAGATGTCATGGTTCTGACGATGATTATCCAACAAACATCTGGCCCTCTCCACATCTCCTCCCTCCATCTCCTCACACCCCCTGGCTTACTGTCTTCTCTCTTGGCTTCTCTCTTTCTGCCGCGTTTTCCTGAAGCCTCTTTTTAACCCCCATCTCCAGAAGCACCTCAACAATGTCAGTGGCTGAGGCTGCGCTCAGAGGCAGGTCCGCAGGATGCGCGAGAAACGGCCGGCGGGATGGCCCTGCCGGGGGTGGACAGGGGGCCTGGGGCCGAGGGCCCAGCACCCAGTCTTGGCCACTAAGCGAGTGAGGCCGAAGGCTGGGTTTAAGAAGGCAGAGAGACGAGGCACGCGGGCAGGCCCACTCTTTTCCTTCCACGCGGGATGAGAGCCTGGCTTTTAGGCTGCAGCCCTTCCTTCTCGTGTCCTCTCTCTAGTTCCAACCTTGCAAGAAGTCTATTCAATTAGCCCTGGCTGCTTCTCTCATTTTTTTCCTCCCAGTTTCCAAACAAGCCCTCGGTGAACATCATTGAAGCATGACTGCCCGTCTGCAGGGAAAAGGATTTCATTTTTCTTCTCTGCTGTCCCCGGGTCCATGGGCACCCGGACGGGGAGGACTGCGGATGGGGGGAGGCACAGCCGGCCGCACCGTTGGCACTCTTCCCCATCCTAGTCTGCTGAAGGAAACCGAACTGTGAACCCAAAATCTGCAAAAAATAAGCCACAAAACTAAAAGGCCTGGCCCCATTCTGGAAAAGGCAAAGCTGCATGAGACACAGCCTTCTTTCTGCCTCCTCGTGTCTTCTGGACTGGCTTCCTCTTTGAGACAATGCACAGAGCTCCCGGGAGATGACAAGCACCTAGACTGACTTCAGCTGTGTCTTTCAGACTGAGAGCCTTCAGGAAAGCCACAGGGCAGGAGCACGGCTGCCAGCAAGCCTTTCCTGGATCCAGCCATCAAGGACTTGCGGTGTGATGCACAACTTTGCGAGTGTGTAAGATGTTATGTTTTGTCTCTTTGGAAAATGTGACGGAAGGGCTTCACTCCAGAGGGCAGAGGAATTCCCCAAGCTGGTTGCCCGCAGCCTCTGTCTTCTTTGGCCCTTATTTTGACCCTTAACATAATTAGTCTGCAGTCTTAAGAAGACGAGGTAGGAAAGAGACCTGGACGGTACTGGCCCCATTTCTTTAGGAAGAGTCTTGGAATTGTGACAGTGTTGGCTTACATGACTGAAAAGGTGTGTCCACATGGGACATCCTGGGGGCTGCTAAATCACCCGCTCTGGAATGGAAGCTGCTAGAAGGCAGGCCTGAGCCATTTACCACAGACAGAGCAGCCCTGGCCTCTGGGGTCTCCATATCTTGCCATCTCATCCAGGGTTCTGTGAAAGCTACCCAGGGTCCTCATGTCCTTCCCTAGAGCCTGAGTGGTGTGAGGTGACAGGTCTCTCTCTCCACTGCCCCTTTCTGGCAAACAAAACAAAACAAAACAAAAATGGTGCTTGACAGGGGAAGGCAGACTCTTCCCTAGGACTGCAAGTTACAGCCGCTGAATGCCTGCGTGGGAAGAGATGGGCCTCTGCGTCTTCCAATGGTGGCTAAGGACGGGCATGTGGGAGGACCACACCTAGCACAAGCCTGGCACACAGTAGGCGCTCAGTGAATACCTGCTGAACTGAATGGTAAGAGCAGTGGCCCCCAAGCCAGAGAGCTGAAAGCCATCACCCAAAGACCGGCCCCACCATCCGGTCTATAAGAGCTCTCGTGGCTAGGCCAGCCACTGCTCTGCTTCGTCCTGGTGTGGCAGCACAGGGAGGGAGGAGAGACAGGGTGAAAGGCAGATGTCAGCAATACTAAGGGCTTCCTCATGGGAGGGCATGAGGCTCCACTCATTGTCTTGTGACTTCCATCCCTGCTGAATGGGACTGCAAGGCCAAGGCTGCTTAGGGGAGAGGTCCTTACCTCTGATTCAGTTAGAGCAATAACCTCTTTTTAAATGTAAAATAAAAGACAAATGAAAAGGCACATCCTTGTCTTCTGGTAAATGCCCAAATGTTGCCCTCTTTTTCTGGCAATTGGCAGCAAGTCAGGATGTGTGGAGGAGGGAGTCGGTTCTCTCTCTCCATTTTGGCCTGCAGCTTCTTAGGGACATGCCTGCCAGCCAAGCTGGAGTTGGAAGGGAAATCTCGAACAGATGGGGGTGCACGTGTAGGAGGAGAAAATAGCTGCTCCATCATCCCATTACTGAGGCCCCCAAATCCAGGCTCGGGCTGCCTCATCGCCTAGGTATGCAGGCTGGTGCTCAGTTTTTAAAACAAAGGGTTTTCCCCTCTGGGCAGCGCTGGGTGTTTTCCCCTGACCCGAAGGAATGTGGTTCTTGTTTCTCCCCAGGGTGAGGAGGGGAGCGGAGAGGAGCTGCGGAAGCGGCCTGCTGCAGCGCAGTATTCCCAGCTTGCTGTTTGGGGCTGTCCAAGGAACATCACAATGAGCCCAAACAGCAGGCTGAAAGGTGGAGTAATGATGCCATTAGCCAATGAGCAAACTGGTAAATGGGACACCTCAGATACTTTTTGTCCAGAGCCAGCAAGAGCTTGGAGAGAAAATGTCAGGTGAGCAGGACTTAGGGTAGACGTTCTGGAAGGTTCCAAGAGGAGGAAGACAGGTCTTGAAGGCTGGGTGGGAAAGTGGAAATCTATTAGCACCCAGAACTCTAACCCCAACCTGAGAGACAGGTACCTGCCAAGGCCTGGGTCCTGTGTACCTGTCTAGTGCCTTGTGGTGGAGAAGCCCCTAAGTCGGCGTCAGGTAAATACAGATCGCTGTCAGTGGTCAGGAAGGCACTGCTAAGGGGAATTTAGCAGGGCCTGCAGTACATCGGCTGAGGGTCTGAGGGGGAGGGGAGAGGAGTGGACACTTCTGGTTTAGAAAAATTTACCCCATTCTCTTTAGTTACCTCCCTAAAAACCCCACGTTCTACGACTGACCAGCCGTCATTGCACGGTAAACCTACAGCTACGACTTGGGCTGGGGTCCCCTCTTCACCACACTTAGATCCGCAGATTCCTCACAGCTTGGGACGGATGTAAGCAAGTTCTTGCAGACGGAGACCTGACCCGCAGGCCACGCAGGGCCTGTGGGAGAATGTTGGACAATGCTGGACGGAGGGCAGAGAACCTGCCTTGTCACCACCTGACCTCTCAGGCCAGTTACTTCTCTGGGGGGTGGTTTCCTTATGTGTCAAAAACAAAAAGGGTAAGAACAAGAAGAGGGAAGCCCCAGGGTCTGGGAGAGGAAGGACCATGAGTGTTTCTGTGGGGCAGGAGTCCTTTGCTCTTTCTGACCCTGTCCCTTCAACCCGGGCTTTTCAGGGTGGCCGCCTCTAGAATCCATGGTAAGCTAATTCAGCCCTTTTACAAAAATATGTAATATTGCACCACTCCAGTCACGTGATGTTTCAGACTGCTGTTATTTCTCACCCTCTTTAAACCTATTTGACAGTTTTTGGATTTCGCTTTTAAGTGGCCTCCAAGAACGAATTGCTTCCATAAATGGGACACGGCCCCGGCCCCGCTCCAGCCGCACCAAGCTCCATCAGTACAATGTTCCCAAACCCTCAAAGCGTCATTGGAAGCTAAGTTGAAGGAGCTCCTCCTATACCAATAGTTCCTTAATGAGAACGATAGTGATTCAGGACTACCAAGTGGAGTGTGTTAAAGCTTGTCCTCAAGAGATCACATCCCACCCCCTTCTCAGTGGGTGCTGGGGAAGGTCTGGTTTTCTGTCTGTGGCATGTGCCAGTTGTCATCGGACAGGACAGGTGGAGAGGACTGACAAGGCAGGAGCTTGTTCATTAAGGAATTCCACTGCTGACCAGCTGATACTTCCTGTGACAAGTGGAAATTTTTTTCCTGACAGGTGCCCTGACATACAAAGCAAGCATTCCCTAGAACCAGCTTAGGAATTGTTTGCTCTGAGAAAAGCAGGACAACACTGAGAAAAGCAGGGAACTCTGCTTTCTAGTTTTAGGTGGTTGGGTTTTTTTTTCTTCCTGTAAAAGCTCAAAATAGGCTAGAGAATGACCCCATTCCTTTGAGAGAAGGTCCATTTCTCCTCCCCCTCAATTTCCTATAACATAACATGAACTAAGGGTAAAGGACATCATCACTTCAGAGAATGCAGCCTCGTCTCTGAAACCTTTGATGTCTGCAGTGACACGGTGCTAAAAAGGAAATAAGCAACTCCCTGGACAAGGGATCTCCACCTGACAGAAACAAAATGGATATGTATCAAACAGCTGAGTGTTTAGCAAATTTATATTGAAGCTTTTGCCTGGACTATACAATATCCACTAGTCAAAACTTACGCTGACAGCAGGACAGAGAGCCTGTCCCAACATGTTGCTACTTATTTCCTCAGCATGAGGGGAGATTTTAAAAGCATTGGCTAATATAGGTGACAAGCTGTTACTGCCTTCATCCTGTCTCCTGGGGCAAGTCTAAGAAGCTTAGGCTCACAAAAGGGATCGAAGGAACGTCGTGTCTCCCACAACTACCCACGCTTAATGCCACCTTCATCCAAGTTCCAGGAGCAGTCAGTTTCTGGAGAAGCTGGATTAAGAACAACCATCAATTCTGTATGATCAATTCTGGTTTCCCACATCCCTTTTAAAGGGAGAATGTCCTGGGATAGCTCAGCGTCCTCCTTAATCAGCAATGGCTCGGGAGAGACTGATATAGAGGTCAACCATATAGCTGTGGGAAGGACTGTAAGGCAGCGCTTGTGTGATGGGGCTGAGCCGTCTCCCCCTCTGCAAAAACAGCACAGTGATATTTCAGGCTTTCTCTATGTCAGGCTCCTGACATGCACTATATGTAGCTGCAGATCCCAATCAATTTCAACATTTCTGAACTGCTGGAACGCCTTTCTCAACACTGTAATTTACCCTCAAAAGAATAGGGAGCCCGCACCCTCGCCTCCCCAGTACCACAATCTACTAACTGCCACCCCCGCCCAGACCCCACTAACCTACCCACGCAAAAGAGGAAGGAACCCTCCTTCAAAGCCTGCAACAGACGGCTACAGTACATATGCCACGACAAGAACTTTTATTTCTTTTTAATGACATTAAACACAACTGCTACAAGGGAAAAAACATGATAAAGAGGAGGCACCAAACTTCAGTTTCATAATTGATCCCGACAACTCAAGTAAATCAGGCCTGTGTTAGATGCAAAACTACAGGTTATTTCAGGCTCTTAAAAGTAAACTATGTAAACAGCACATTTTTACTCTTTGTCAAGACCCCTGTGGTGAGAAGGCCATCATGAACGAAGAAAGCTAGGTAGGCAGTTAAATGCACATAACCGTCACTCCAATAAAACAATACAGCAAGAACTCATCACCAAATATTAGTCTGAGAGGCCAGCACCACATAGGAGATATGCAGCTTTAAATACAGATTAAAACTCCAGATTTTACCCACCACCATCTTTAAGGCAAACATGCCTGATAATGAGTTTTCTTTGGCTTTGTTTTTTTCTTCTTAAAGAATACCATGTTAACCGCTAAAGAACAGTTCTCTCCTCCCCCAGTCCAACAGATTTAATTAAGCTGCTAAAGCTTTGGAAAAACAGAATTATTTGAGCAAAGAGGAAATGTGATTGTCACATTTTCTAGTGAACCCGTCACTCATTTGATTTGGCAAAGGCAAGGCTGCCATTACACATTCAGGCTTACACCCTCTTGTACCAGGAGTGCAGGAACATGGGCCTAAGCGAAATGCTGTCCCTTCACTCCTTGGGCCGACTGTGGAAACTAGACAGCCACAGTGCTAGTTACTCCAGCTACAATTAATTTTTATTATGCTGTGGTTCCAAAGGTGGATGTCTGCTCGTCTCACTCCATCATGCTAATTTAGGGAAATCTGGAGAAGTGACTGATTGAGTGAATGTCCATTATGCCAACTGAAATCGATTTTGACTCTTGGCTCTGAACAGAACTTCTTTGCATCTGGTTCCAGAATCTAAACCAAATGTCCAAGGAAGAGACTCCTCACCTGGATAAAAACAGTAAACACTTAGTGGCATCCATCTAAGGTTACTGGTGGCTTGAATGACTGAACTTTTCCCAAGTCGTTTTCTAAAGCCGGGTAGGCTGTTTAAGATGAGTGCAGAGATGGGCCGATGGAACAACAAAAGCAGAAGGAGGCAGCTAGCCTGGTACCACAGGCTGCACCACAGCGACTATGCCCAGCCTCCATAGAGTGCGAACAGCAGCGTGAATGCCGGACTGCAAAATCTCCCCAAAGAGGTCTAGAGCTGGCTGTATAGAAAGAATGACGAACTCCTTGACATCCATTAGGCTGCACAAAGTCTGTCCACTTAAGGTAGAATACCAAAGCTGAAGGTCAGGTAATGCTTTCGTGCACAGGCTTAATCACAGCTCATTAGACCCACATTATCAGTTTTGTCAAGCTGTGTATCAGAGGTCTGACCAAACGAGATGGTAACATCCGGAAGCTAAAGGCACCTCTTGTTAACTACTCATGGAGACAACAGAGTGCCTCTCCAGAGTCTCTCCCACAGGATGATGGACTCACTGACTAACACATCAACTCACACTTGAAGTTGGGGTTGAGCAGATGAAACTGAAAACCAACTCACACCTCAGTAGGACTGGTTTGCTGGCCTGTCCTAGAGTGAAGCCTCTGGGTGGGAAGCTCTTTGATAAAGAGAGCAGGGAGGCTGCTCTTAAGAGGCATGTCTATGTCTAACAGGATACAGGAGCACACCAACAGAACTTAAGGAGCATAGTGGTCACTGGGGAGAAAAAAGGCAAATCCTTGAGAAAAGAAAGAGAAGACAATCAGTCTCAAGACCACAAATCAACAAGGGTTAGTCAGCAGTCTTCTGTCAGAGTTGAGATGTGTCACATTTGTAAACCTATTGTGCAAAACAAATTTAATGAAGAATGGGGGCAGGGGGCAAAGAAAATAAATAAAGGAGGCTAGTAAGTACAAAAAAGAGAGAATATTTACACTTTTAATTTGTCCCTTCCACAGGATTTTTGTCCTGCTCCGTCCTACTTCAGATGTGCTGGATTACCGACTTTAAAATACTGACAGGTATTCAGAGATTCAAATAAAAAAGTAAGAGGGGTTGTTAAAAGTGACTTATATCCACTTATAAGTCATTAGCAGTAATTAATGCTGGCTTGCAGCCTGGTAATCTCTTCCTTACAGGAGATTAGAAGATGATTTCTTTTGGGCACCAGAAGTAGACTTCACCTCTGTGCAGAGGTGGGTGCTTTGCCTGAGCCTAGGGATTCTGGCTTGATGCTGGCTTTCAATTAGTGGTCACCTTCAATTTAAATAAAAAATAAAAACTTAACAGTGCTTAAACGCATGCACACAGACAAACAAGAAGGACGTTATACAAAAAAATTTCAAGTCAGCAACGGGAATTTCCAAAAGGTGGCAAGTTCTTTAAATAAAAATCTTGTGAAAAATAAAATTCAAAATCTACAAAGCACAAAAGAGCAGAAGATGAGCTGCTGCTCCGAACAGGACCTGGAACAGGACCCTGGATAGAGACCTTCACTGCTGATGGGGTGAGACAAATGGACTCGGTGGGAAATCTGGGAGACGCTGGAACCGATGGTGGCTTCGCATGTTCCTGTCAACCCACTGAGTCAGACTGTATCTTTGCAGAGGTTTCTGTCGGAACCGAGCGTAGTTTCTATCAGGAGAAAGGGAAAATAAAAACAGGAAAAATGAGTGTTTCGGCTGGAATGGCTATTTGTACACCAAAAATGGCCTAGGCAACTATTTGAAGAGTATCTTTACTTTTGGATAGCAGATACTAATTTTACATTTCAATCCTCACAATTTTAGAAACTTTGTACTATTTTATTTATATGAAAGTCACAATGTAAGTGCTATTTCCTTCCAACTCCCAAAGCCAAATTGCCACATAGGTATTATGGTGATATATGCCACATACACAAATGTTAAGAAAACCTAATACATAATGTATAATAACACTCAAGTAGGCAAAAAAAATTCTCTCCCTCAGGAAACATTTAGAACAGGATCTGTATTTCACTGCATCATGCTTGTACCTCCAACAGGACCTCACTGTCTGACACAGCTCAAGGTTGCTCAGGACTCAGCAGTTAAAATTAGAATAAAATTCCCAGAGAAGGTAAGTCATCATGTGAGTATCACATTGCAAGTTTGGAGACTGAATAATTAATAGCACGGACTCAAAGTTTCTTGAGATTCTCCTTTACTCACCCCCAGTCCTTTAGGCTGTACTTCTGAAAAAGACCCTGTGTGATAATCTGAGCTCATTCTCAACCCCTGCTCTTCCTAACAACCACCTGGGAAGCTTTTTAAAGGTTGAGATTCTTGCACCACACCCCCACCCCAACCCCTGACTTAATGATTTAGAATCCCTTGAGTCAGGGCCTGGACATCTGTATTTTTAGACATCTCCACAGGTGATTATGAGCAGCCAGAACTGAAAATAATGATAACATCTTATGACATTTATCTGGCCCTATAGGCAAGTACTTGCTGAATTCTGTAAATAGCTCACCTCATTTAATGCTGATAACAATCCTGCCAGAAAAGCCCTCTCATTAATATTTTGTACAGGTAAGGAAACAGTCTCAGGTTAAATAACTTGCCCAAGGTCATAAAGTGGAGTAAGTACAAGAGCCTGGATCTGAATTCATACCTGTCTCCAGAGTTCATCTGATAACCATTACACTGCCCTGTCTTTCTGAGATTTGCTATCATTTTGGCAACTAGAGAGGAAACGCTGAGCATAAAGACCCTGGGGTGGGAACACGTGTGACATATTAGAAAAATAGCAAGGGAGCCAGTGTGACTAGAACAGAATGAGCAAGGGGAAGAGTAGGAGATGAAGTTGGTGAGCTAACCATGTCAGGCCATGGTCTTTATAGCGGACTGTGAGGGTGGGAAATGTGAGATGGAAAGTTTTGAGCAGAGAATCTGAATTTCTTTGGCTGCCAAGTTGAGAATAGTAGATGGGCAAGGGCAGAAGCAGGGAGACCATTTAGAAGACCTGCAACAGTCCAAGTGAAAATGATGAGAAATGGTCAAGTTTTGGATATACTTACAGGATTTGCTAATGGACTGAATATGGGGTGAGAAAGTCAAAGATGACTCCAAAGTTTCTGTAACTGAATCAAAGTCACTGAATCGATGTGTAAAACCACCCTGCATCAAGAATCCAGAAGATTTCAGAACAGAAAGACCCTTGGACGTCAATTAGTCCAACATACTAGTTTTACTGATGTGAGGACCAGAGGAATGGAGTGACTTGGTCAGAATCATACATCTGGTTATAAACTGCAAAGCTAGTACCCGACCCCGCGTTTCCTGGATTTCAGTCCAGTTCTTACTCCACTATACTCTACCACTTCTTTTCTACCTCTGGAATTATACAATTACACCCAATTCCCCACCACATTCCTCCCGTGGCCAAATTCTACCCTTTTCCCCCTCCTCCTCATCACCCACTCACCGCATGGTGAGGTCCGAAGGATGCTGCCATTTTGGGTTTGGCACATGATGAACTTGACCCATCAAGGCGTACAGTTCCCCCAAGGCACCTGTGACACAGAGGGATCGTGGTTAGGAAGCAGCTCAATGAACTACCATATCAGTCTAGGTCAAAGCCCGTGCTTTCAGGGAAAGAAAAAACAGGCACTGATCCTAATACTATCTACGATTATCACAAGCAGTCAGCACAAAAACTATAAGCCAGAGAGGGAAGCTCGCTCTCAGATGGTGGTGGTGATGATGACGACGACGATGATGGTGATGATGACGATGATGATGCAGCAGCGGCAATAATGACAGCCACCATTCATTCATTCAACATTTATTAGCTCCTATAGTGTGTGAGGAACTTTACTGGTCCCTAGAATATGGTAGTAGACAAGACACTACCTGCCCTCAATTAAGTTTATATAAGGAGACAGGCAATTCCAAAATCTGTGATACGTGCAGTGACAGGAGAAACACAGGCTGCTATGTGAGCACAGAGACTGGAGGGTGGAGGTTTGAGCAAGCCCTCTCCAGAAGTAAACTACAAGCAGGGATCAAAAGGATCTCAAGAAGTTAGTGAGGCAGACAGGGGTAGAGGTGGGGGTGTCCAAGAGAAATAGCTAATACAAAGGCTCAGAGATACAAGACAGCAAAATACATTCAAGAAACGAGAGAAGTTGGGGCACCTGGGTGGCCTAGTTGGTTAAGTGTTTGACTCTTGGCTCAGGTCATGACCTCATTCATGGTTTGTGGGTTCAAGCCCCACATCGGGCTCTGCGCTGATAGTGCAGAGCCTGCTTGGGATTCTTTCTCTCTCCCTCTCTCCCCCCTCCCCCGCTCATGCTCTGTTTCTCTCAAAAATAAATTAATTATGGAAACCAATTTGACAATAAATTTCATATATTGAAAAAAAGCTGGAGGAAAAAAAATAAATTAATTAAAAAAAAAAGTTGAGAATAGAAGGCAGGTGGGGCCTTTTTGCTAAACAAGAAAAATTGCTGGAGGCAATTTGTCAACCATCTGGGAGACTGGCAAGGTGCTATGCGCTTTACATACTATCTTATGGAGATAGATGTTACTAAAACATCACTTTGGAGGTGGAACCTGGGTAGCTCAGTCGGTTAAGCGTCTGACTTCAGCTCAGGTCATGATCTCATGGTTCACGAGTTTGAGCTCCGTGTCGGGCTCTGTGCTGACAGTCGGAGCCTGGAGCCTGCTTCGAATTCTGTGTCTCCCTCTCTCTCTCTGCCCGCCCCCCCCACTCGTGCTCTGTCTCTCTGTCTCACAAATAAATAAACATTAAAAAAGTTTTTTTAAAACATCACTTTGGAGATGGGAAACTGTGGCTCGGTGAGGTGGACTTGCTTTAAATGCTCATTAAACCGATCTCAAAACTGGCTCCTGTTTGACTCTATGCTTTTCTGATAATGCTAATTTTGCACTTAGGGGAAGCTCACAAAAGCAGAAATTATGATTAGAGAGAATAAAATAATTTCCCTTGACCAGTGGTTCTCAAATTTTAACATGCATCATAATCAGCCAGAAGTATTATAAAACTGGTAGCTGGGCCCAACCCCAGACTTTCTGATTCTGTAGGTCTGGAGTGGGACCTGAGAATTTGTATTTCTAATAAAGGCCTAAGTGATGCTGAGGCTGCTGGCCTGGGAACCACTCTTTGAAAACCACTGCCCTAGACGGTACAGACTTTTCTTTCGGCCAGTTTACATACTTCTCATTGCCTTCATTGTGCTCTCAGAAACCGGAAGCAGTTTAACTAGGCTACAGCCCATCTTTTCAAGTTCTGATAAAAGATATTTACTTGGGGCGCCTGGGTGGCGCAGTCGGTTAAGCGTCCGACTTCAGCCAGGTCACGATCTCGCGGTCCGTGAGTTCGAGCCCCGCGTCAGGCTCTGGGCTGATGGCTCGGAGCCTGGAGCCTGCTTCCGATTCTGTGTCTCCCTCTCTCTCTGACCCTCCCCCGTTCATGCTCTGTCTCTCTGTCCCAAAAATAAATAAAAAACGTTGAAAAAAAAATTTTTTTTAAAAAGATATTTACTTAACTTTTAGGACGAATCTAATTTATTTGAAGCCTCAAGAAGCCAAGCTATGTAGAGAAAGTATATACTTTGAAGTTAGGCAGACTTAAAATTCCAATCCAGCCACTACCTAGTTCTAAGACCCTGAACAAATCATTTCACTTCTAGGCCCACTTGACCCATTTATGAAATATGGACAATAATATGTAGCATGAAGTTGAATATTAGGAATACAGCACATAAAAACTTAGCATATTGCCTGGCACAAAGCTGTAAGTGGTAACTATTGTTATTAAGGTGTTACAGCCACAGGCCTATGTTAGTTTGCAAAGACTCTTCAAATCATGGGACAATCAATCACCTCTCTGTAAGGAAAAATGTTTATTAAGTGGATCAGTCTACACATAAACTCAGATATGTGTTACAGCACTCAGCAGAAATTCTCTAACCATAATGAGATGATACTTTTCAGGAAAAATTTATAGATTCATCACAAGCTTCTGTGCAGTTAAAATTAAAAAGTACAACCAAGGGTAAAAGAAGACAACTGACAAAATGAAAAATATCTCTGAAACACATATGGCAAAGTTTTAATGCCCTTATTCTACAGAAGTAATCTCCTCGTAATAAAAGAGGTCAAAGGACATAAATAGGCAATTCACCAAAGTCATACAAGTGATCAGTAAACATAATGAAAAGATGTTCAATCTCACTAATATGGGAAGAAAACATATGAATCTCACTTCTTGAGAAGGAAATATAAACCAGAAAAGAGTTTCTCCTTTAAGAAGGGAAGTAGCTTTAGATTAGAAAATCCCTTGCCTGCTGGATGTTAAACTAAAATCAAAGGTCTCAATTCAAATTGCCTTTCCCATATCCCACTGTCACATCCCAGCACCCCATCCTTCTAGGCCGGCAAAAAAAATGTCTCTGTGAGGGGAAAAATCAGCTTTGAAGAATTTCAAGATATGTTTTTCCTGCCAAAGTATCATCAAAGGATGGCTGGCAAGATATGGGTATTGTGGCGTCCAATCTCAAAATGGAACAAGATTATCTGTGGACCATGTCCTTCAGTTCACTCATCTCTTACCAGCTACAGCCTATAAAACTATCCTGATGACGGAGGCTAAAGATATGCTATAAGCCTCCTATGAAGAAACCCATTTACTTTTGGGGTACCTGGGTGGCTCAGGTCATGATCTCATGGTTCGTGGGTTCGAGTCCTGCATCAGGCTCTCTGCTGCCAGCATGGAGGAGCCCACTTTGGATCCTCTGTCTCCCTCTCTCTTTGCCCCTCACACACATGCACGCACTTGCTCTCTCTCTCTCAAAAATAAATAAACATTACAAAAAACACAAAAAACCTATTCACTTTAAACTAAAAGGAGGAAAAATTGGTCGATTAAGCCCAAGGCTTCAAGTATTAAACTGCTAGGAGTCAAAATCTAGCAGCAGCAACTTACATATAGCACTCACCATGTTATTGAACATTGTCCTATGAGCTTTACATATATATATATATATATATATATATATATATATATATTTTTTTTTTTTTTTTTTAATGTTTCTTATTTTTGAGAGAGAGAGAGAGAGAGACACAGACAGAGCGTGAGCAGGGCAGGGGCAGAGAGAGAGAGAGGGAGACACAGAATCTGAAGCAGGCTCTAGGCTCTGAGCTGTCAGCACAGAGCCCAACGCGAGGCTCAAACTCATGCACCACAAGATCATGAGCTCATGACCTGGGCCAAGGTTGGACACCTAACCAACTGAGCCACCCAGGTGCCCCAAGCTTTACATATATTAACTCATTTGTTCCTTATAATAATCCTATGAGGTATTTTCCCCATTTCACAGATGAAGGAACTGAGACACAGAGAAGTAATTTTCCCAAGGTCACACAGTTAGTAACAGCCTGAATAACAATATAATACCATCGAGTTGAGTTTCCTTACAATTTTTTCTGGGACTGACATTTCACACTGGGGATTAGAAAGCAAGAATCCAACCACAATATGTGTAGTTGCATACTCATTACCTCACACAGTGGTAAGTAAACAAGGGCTCAATAATCAGGTCTCAGCTCATGCACCAACAAATGTTAGTTTTCCTTAGCACTAAGAACTTACTGATGGACTATGGGAACATTAATTATTAATAAGACTTAATGATCTAGAGATAATGAAAACTACATTTATCAAGCATTTATTATGTGCCAGGCACTTTGCTAACAGCTTTGCATGTACCCTATCATCTAATCCTAACCACCACATGGGGCAAATACCATGATCTCCATTTTATTCGTGATTAAACTGAAGCCTAGAAAAGATACCCATCTATCATCTAGTAAATGGGAGAGCCAGGATTCAAACCCAGGTGGAGCTAATAATCCAAAGAACCTTATTTCAGCTTATAGCTTCTATCTCTTCTTCCAAATTTAGAGATGCTAACAAGAATGGAAATGTTTGAATTTTCTCTTCACAGTCTCTAACAGATGGGCTTTCTTGGACCAACAATCAGTACCATGGGTTTATTTTAAGTTGTGGCTAAAAGGTGGTGAAGACTGTCCTTTGTTTTGTGCCTAAGAATGAAATTCATCTAAGAATGAAAGAGGAAAAAACCCTAACATTTCGGGAATTAGATAAACAGTCTGTCTAAACCTTAATCTATAAATATATTGATGACTAGTTTTGGTGGAAATCCAGTCTAATACCTGTCCTTAGTAAGTTAGGTCAATCAATTGTTAGAAAGGAGGAGGAATGGAAGATGCTGAGTGCTTGCTATGCTGATGGCCCTCCTGAAATCTTAGATTCACACCTTATACATGACCCTGTTTAATTCAGTGTGGCACATGACCCAAGAACAGAGAATCTCTCAGCTGGCTAAGGACGTAAAGAGCTGGCCTGGCACCAATAGGTCTTTAAGTAAATCAGTCAGACACTCTCCTTTGGAATGTGAGTGCGAGCTTTAGTAATGAAAATGAGAGAGAACACACAGCCAGGGCTCCAGGAGAGAACAGACACGTGAGACAGCTAATAGAAGCACTGGTCACAGAGAAAGAGAGAAGCACTGGTCACAGAGAAAGAGAAGTATGAGAATCACTGAATCAGCAAGGAAAACCTGGACACGGAACAAAGGCACCTGTTTCTGGGGGACATGGGGCCTGGATCTATGGCTGATTCTTTCTACTATAAGAACTGGCTATATTGTTGAGTGTCTAATCTTCATCTTCTCCTGTAAATCCTTAAACTCCAATTACTTAAAGGCAATCACAAGGTCTCTATTCCTTGCAATAAGAAAAAAAAAAAACAACACCTAATACAGGAAAGGGAATGAAGAGGAAAAGAACAAAATGTGCTATATGGGTGCAGGCTACTGCTTTTATAAATACATTAATAAAATAGGAATAAAAAGGAAAAAGACATTAGTGGAAAACAAGAATGCAAACATGTCACCTCTAGGTCAACAAAACTGTGATGATCTACTGCAAATCTTGACCGATTTCCTTGCAGACAGGGCAAAAAGCAAAAGAAAGAAATAGGAATTATTATATATTATGTATTATATAATATATATTTTTGAAGTGATGTGTTAGGTAGGGGATACTAAGTGATATAGGAATGTCCTTGACAGTAATGCCAAATGCAAAATCAGAATTTACATAACCATTGCTGCTTGTGATCTCCAGGAAAAATCAAAGCAGAGACTTCTAGGCATGATGAATGGGCTTACCTCCTACTGTGAGCCAACTAGAAACTGGGCAAAATATATGAAACAACTGTTTTCAGACTGCTCAGAATCTTGATTCCCAAGAAGGGAAACCACTGAGGTGCACCTTGAAACTTCTTGTGAGTCTCTGAGTCTGTAACTTTTCAAAATAAAAAGTTTAAAATGAAGGCAAAACACTCTGTAAATAAACAAAAGCAAAGAGACTTCCTCACCAGCAGACCTACACTACAAGAAACTAAAAGTTCATCAGGAAAAAGGAAAGTAACAGATAGAAAAGAATCAAGAGCACTGAAAACAGTCAGTATGTGAGTAAATAGAAAAGACTTTTTCTCATTTAAAAAAGTCTTTCAAAAATAACTGTTTAAAATAAAAATAATGTGTTGGGGCACCTGGGTGGCTCAGTCGGTTGAACATCCAACTTCGGCTCAAGTCATGATCTCACGGTTCAAGAGTTCAAGCCCCACATCAGGCTGGCTGCTGTCAGCGCAGAGCCTGCTTTGGATCCTCAGTCCCCCTCTCTCTCCCTGTCCCCCTGCTCACGCTCTCTCAAAAATAAATAAACATTAAAAAAAAAAAAAGGAAAAATAATGTGAAGAGTTAAATACATACATATATATATATATATATACACACACACAAACGTATATATATATACATATACGTATATGTACGTATACATATATATATACGTATACGTACGTATATATACGTATATGTATATATATATATATATGTACAGTATATAAAAACAATTGCATAAAAAAACAGACTGGAGATTTGGAAGTATATTGTTATTAGGGCTTTATGTGTTAAGTGGTGGATTATTTTGAAGATGGACTGATAAGTCAAAGATGCATATTGTCAACAACGGAATCACAGCTCTCAAAGTGTGTCTAAGAATCCCTGGGAGTCCCTCAATACCCTTCTGAGGCTTAACGAGGTCAGAATGATTTTCATAATAACAATAAGATGTTATTGTCTTTTCCACTTGCATTTCCACTGCGTAGGGTGCCTGTGTAAGGTGGCTCAGTCAGCTGAGCGTCCAGCTCTTGATTTTGGCTCAGGTCATGATCTTAGGTGGTGAGTTGGAGCCCCGTATCAGGGGATTCTCTGTTTGCCCCTCCTCTGCTCTCTCTCGTGCGTGTGTGCACTCTCTCTCAAAATAAATAAACATTTTTTTAAAAAGTGTACTGTGGAGTTCTCAAGAGGCTGTACGACATGATTTAGAGTGCAGAACCACAAGTGAGGATCTAGCAGTCTTCTGTTTAGCCAGGCATTAAAAGAGATTTGTAAAATGTAAATCAATGCCATTCCTTTCCCAAAATTTTTGGTTTCATTTTCAAAAAGTCATTTTTAGAGGCACCTAGCTGGCTCAGTCAGTGGAGCCTGCAACTCTTGATCTCAGGGTCATGAGTTGAAATCCCATGAAGAGGTTACTTTTTTAAGAAAGTTATTTTTATTTATTTATTTTTTAAATGTTTATTTATTTTTGAGAGACAGAGACAGAGACAGAGAGAGAATGTGTGGGGAAGGGGCAGAGAGAGAAGGAGGGAGACACAGAATTTGAAGAAGGCTCCAGGCTCTGAGCCGTCAGCACAGAGCCCGAGGCAGGGCTCGAACCCACAAATCGTGAGATCGTGACCTGAGCTGAAGTCAGACACTTAACCAACTGAGCCACCCAGGCACCCTTACTGCATTTTTTTTAAATGTTTATTTTGAGAGTGGGGGCAGAGAGAGAGATACAGACAGACAGACAGAGAATCCCAAGCAGGCTCCACGCTGTCAGTGCAGAGCCTGACGCGGGCCTCCAACTCATGAACCATGAGGTCATGACTTGAGCCGAAATCCTTAACCAAGTTAATGTATACATTTTACATAATTCCAATGAAAATATCATCAGAATTTTTCCTGGAGCTTAAATTTTTATTATAAAGTTAACTTGGAAGAACAAATAAGCAACAAATAGGAAAAAAATGGGGGAATGGGTGCAATGGTGTACATGACAGACTGCTGGCCTTAGTAGATGTAAAAGCATATTATAAGGTCACTATAATTAAAAGGGTATAGCATTCTTCCCTGTATAGACACACTAAAAATAGAAGAGAAAATAACACTTTAGAAATAGATTCAACTGTATATGAACATTTAATATATAATAATCATGACCTGAACTGAAATCAAGAGACGAATACTTAACTGACTGAGCCACCCAGGTGCCTCCTCCAAAAATTATTTTTAGTAAAAACACATTATTTCTGTTAACGTGCAATGAGTTTATTATCTTAAAAAATATTAATAAAAAATAATTTTTCAGTTCTTTTAATATGATTAAGTATAGACAGGTGTAACCCACACAAACAAAAACACTTTTTGGGGTCCTCAATTTGCAAAAGTGTAACTGGGTCCTGAGACCAAAACGTCGTGAGAACTACTACCCTAGAACCACCATGAAAAATAAAACAAAGAGGTATAGAATGGAGATGAAATGGAATACTAAAAAATACTTTAAAAACAACAAAAAAGGGGGACTCCTGGCTGGCTCAGCCAGTGAAGCCTGTGACTCTTGATTTCAGGTCATGAGTTCAAGTCCCATGTTGGGTGTGGATGGAACCTACTTAAAAAAAAATTTTTTTTTTTTTATAATTTTTTTTTTAACGTTTTTATTTATTTTTGAGACAGAGACATGAACAGGGGAGGGTCAGAGAGAGGGAGACACAGAATCTGAAACAGGCTCCAGGCTCTGAGCTGTCAGCACAGTGCCCGATGCGGGGCTCGAACTCACGGACCGCGAGATCACGACCCAAGCCGAAGTCGGCCGCTTAACCGACTGAGCCACCCAGGCGCCTCAAAAAAATTTTTTTAAATAAAAACTAGCAATAATAATAAAGGGCCTTGAAAACAAAGGTCAAGAAAAGATGAAAGAAAAAACAAAGAACAGATAGACAAACAGAAAACAAGTAACAAGATGGCAGATTTAAAACCAACCATACTGACTGGACTCACACTTAAATTAGAAGACTGAGATTATGAGGGGCGTCTGGGTGGCTCGGTCAGTTAACCATCCGACCTTGACTCAGGTCATGATCTCACTGTTCATAAGTTCGAGCCCCACATCAGGCTCTGTGCCAACAGCTCAGAACCTGGAGCCTGCTTTGGATTCTGTGTCTCCCTCTCTCTCTGCCCCTCCCCCGCTGGCACTCTGTGTCTCTCTCTCAAAAATAAACATTAAAAAAAAAAAAAAAAAAAAGAAGACTCAGATTGAGGTGGGGAGAAAAAAAACCACACTCAACTATATAGTGTCTACAAGACATCCACAAAGATATGAGGGGCAATGGCTGGCTCAGTTGGAGGAGTGTGCAATTCTTGATCTTGGCGTTGTGAGTTTGAGTCCCATGTTGGGGGTAGAGATTACTTAAAAAAAAAAAAAAACTTAAAAAAAAAAAAACCACATCATGCATACAGTAGTGAAAAGAAAGTTGGAATAGTTAATATGAAACAAAGTGACTCCAAAACAGAATATTAATAAAAATGTAAGTACTGAATGTTGCTAAGAGTAAAAAAAAAAAGTTCATAATGATAAAGGTGTCAATTTATCAAGACGTGTAATATTCCTATAAGCGTATGCATCCAATAGCAGAGATTCAAAACACACAAGGCAAAAACTGACAGAACTGAAAGGAAAAACATGAAAATCCACAATTAGAGTTGGAGGTATTTAAACACTCCTTTTAGTAAGAAAATCTGTAAGGATATATAATTGAACACCACCAGCAACTAACAAAACCGTACTAAAATGTATAGAACACTCCACCAACATCAGAAATATATATTTTCAAGTGCACAGGGAACATTCACCAAAACAGACCATATGGTGGGCTATAAAAATAAGACTCGGCATATTTAAAAGAAGTGAACTCATACTGAGAATATTCTCTGACCACAACGGGATTAAGCTAGAAATAAGAAGATTGCTGAAGAGTCCCAAATATGTGGAAATTAAGCAACACACTTCTAATTACCCATAGGTCAAAGAAGTAATCACAAGGGAAATTAGAAATTGCTTTGAGCCAAATGAAAATGAAAATATATCAAAATTTGTGGGATGCACCTAAGTAGCACTTAAAGGGAAAACCTGTGACTTTAAATGCTTGCAGAAAATAGAAAGGTCTCAGATCAGTGATCTAACCTTCCACATTAAAAAGCTAGAAAACAAAAGCAAATTAAACCCAAAGTAAGTGGAAGGAAAGAAACAACAAAGTGTAGAAAAAAATTAAATGTAATAGCCAAAACCAATATAGAACTATGAAACTAAAAATCTACTTTGGGGGAAAAAAAATCAGTTAAACTGACAAACCTTTAACTAGATTGTCCAAAAAAAAAAAAGATAAATTACCAATGTTAGAAATGAAACAGTGACCATCACTACAGATCCTACAGTAATTAAAGGAATCTTTAGGGAAACATTATAAATAATTTTATGCCAATAAACTCATCAACTTAGATAAAATGGACAAATTCCCTATAAGACAAAATTTTAAAATGGACTCAAAGATAAAGAAATTCTGAAAAGCCCTGAATCTTTTACATCTGTACTTTGACACCTTGCCAAAAAGAAAACTCCAGGGTTGGATGGCTTCACTGATACATTCTATCAAACATTTAAAGGAAGAAATGATACCAATCCTACATAAACTGAGAAAACATTTCCCTACTCATTTTATGCAGCCAGTATTACCACAATATTTAAACTAGAGAACAATACAAGAAAAACTAAAACCCAATACTCCTTATTAACAAGACGTAAAAACTGTTAAAAATATTAGCAAACTGAATTAAGGATAATTCATGAAGATCAATGAGTTTATCCAAGGAATGCAAGTTGGCATAAGAGTCAAAAATCAATAAATGTAATACACCATGTTACAGAAAAAAGGAGAAATACCAATATGACCTTCTAAATAAATGCAGAAAATTCAACTAACAAAATTCACCACCCATTCATGATAAAAACTCCAATCAAACTACAAACAGAAGGGGAACTTCCTCAACCAAACTACCAATAGAAGGGGAACTTCCTCAAACCTGAACAAAGGGTATCTATGATAAATATACAGCTAATACCACAGCTAATTTACTAGAGATCCTAGCCAGCGCAATAAGGCAAGAAAAGTAAACAAAAGGCCTATATAGATCGGAAAAGAAGAAACAAGCTGTCCTTATTTGCAGATATTATCATGTTAACACAGATAATCCTACGAGATTTATTAAAAAGTTACCAAAAGTATCAAAACCGCAATAAGATATCACCTCATACCAGTGAGTATCAAAACAACAAAAAATAACAAGTATTGGCAAGGATGTGGAGAATAGGGAACCTTCGTGCAGTATTAGTAGGAACGTAAATTGGTACAACCACTATGGAAATGGTATGGAGGTTCCTCAAAAAATTAAAAATAGAAATACCCTATGACCCAGTAATTCCACAACTGGGTAATTACCCAAAGAAAATGAAAACACCAATTTGAAATGATATATGCACCCCTATGTTTATTGTGGCATTATTTACAATAGCTAAGATATGGAAGCAACCTGTCTATAATGGATGAATGGATAAAGAAGATGTCACACACGTGGGGTGGTTGGGTGTCCGACTTTGGCTCAGGTCATGATCTCACGGTCCGTGGGTTTGAGCCCCACATTGGGCTCTGTGCTGACGGCTCAGAGCCTGGAGCCTGCTTCAGATTCTGTGTCTCCCTCTCTGCCCCTCCCCTGTTCACACACTGTCTCTAGACAGTGTGTGTCTTTAGTTCTAGACTTACTAGAACTAAATATTCATATACAAAAAAACCCCTTAAGCCTTTGCAGTATAAAACCTACAATAAATAGTACGATCACTTTGCAAAAGTTATACAAACCCTATATGACTCAGCAATTCCATTCCTAATCATTTACCCTGGAGAAATGAAAACACATATCCATACAAAAACCCATATATGACTGTTCATAGATGCTTTATCCATAACAGCCAAAAACTAGAGACACAGATGTCTTTCAACAAGTGACTAGATTAAACTACAGTATATTAATACAAGGAAAAATTCAACGGCAAAAGTACAGAACTACTGATACACATAGCAACATGGATAAATATCTTAAAATTATTCCAAGTAAAAGAAGCCAAACACAAAAGAGCACATACTGCATGATTCCATTTATATGAAACTCTAGAAAAGACAAATCTAATTATAGTGACCAAAAAGAAATCAGTGCTTTCCCAGTGCAGGAGTGGGATAGAGACAAAATGACTGAGATGGAGCACAGGGAAAATTTGGGGGATGGTGGGAATGTTCTATCAATCTTGATTGTTGTGATGATTTAACAGGTGCATAAATTTGTCAAAGTTCAGCAAAAGTACACTTAAAATGGGTGCATTTTAGGGGTGCCTGGGTGGCTCAGTCAGTTAAGTGCCTAACTCTTGATTTTGGCTCAGGTCGACCTCACAGTTTGGGAGTTCAAGCCCCACATTGGGCTCCATGCTGGTAGCATGGAGCCTTGCTTGGGATTCTCTCTCTCCCTCTCTTTCTGCCCCTACCCCACTTGCTCTCTCTCTCAAAATAAATAAACTTAAAAAAAAAAAAGCCACTATAAAATGGGTGCATTTTATTGCATGTAAAGTATAGATCAATAAATCTGATTAAAAACACAGGTCAAGGCATACATCCAGAGAAACAGAGATTGACTGCATGAGTTTATCTTCTCCTACTCCTAACATCCCTTACTAAATTAGAAAAAAAAAAAAAAGACTCAAATAGATGGTCTTAGCAACCATCTAAAGAAACTAGAAAAAGAGCAAGTGAAACCCAAAGTAAGCAGAAAAAAAGGACATAGTATCAGAATGGAAATCAATGAAATAGAAAACAGAAAAATAGAGAAAAATCAGTGAAACAAAAGCTGGATTCTTTTTTAAAGAAGGAATTACATAATAGTGTTCATAAACTTTTAGCCAGACTGATTAGAAGAGAGAAAACACAATTACTGATACCAAGAATGGGAGGATGACATCACTAAAGAAAACTATATAAAAGGCTAATGAGGGAATGTTATTAACTTCCTGCTAATAAATTTAACAACTCGGATGAAATAGTCAAAGTCCTTGAAAGACCACCAAAGCTCACCCAGGAAGAGATACCATTTCTTCTATATAAACTCTTCTGGAAAATTTGAAGAGGTAGAAATAGTTCCTAATTCATTCTTTGAGACCAACATTACTCTGATACCAAGACCAGATCAAGAGATTATAGAGAAGTATAAAACAATACCCCTTATTAAGGCAGATATGAAAATTCATAACAAAATTTTATTTTATTTTTTTAAATTTTTTTTTTCCAACGTTTTTTTTATTTATTTTTGGGACAGAGAGAGACAGAGCATGAACGGGGGAGGGGCAGAGAGAGAGGGAGACACAGAATCGGAAACAGGCTCCAGGCTCCGAGCCATCAGCCCAGAGCCTGACGCGGGGCTCGAACTCACGGACCGCGAGATCGTGACCTGGCTGAAGTCGGACGCTTAACCGACTGCGCCACCCAGGCGCCCCCATAACAAAATTTTAACAAATCAACCCAATGCTATCATTATAAGGATAACACCTTAAGACCAAGTGCAGAATGCATAAGACCAGGAATGCAAAACTGGCTTAACATTAGAAAATCAAATAATGCAATTCTCAACTAATGGACTTTAAAAACCACAACAATACTGTATGATCATCTCAACAGATACAGAGGAAGTATTTAATAAAATCCAACTCTCAACGAGCTATAAATAGGAGAGAACATCCTAAAGTTGATAAAGGGTATCTAAGAGAAACCTAAAATAATAATTAATGGTGAAAGACTAAATGTCTTCTTCCTAAGATCAGCAACAAGTTGCTTGTACTACTTGTATTAAACACTATACTGGAGGTTCTAGCCAGTGCAATATGGCAAGAAAAGCCAATAAAAAGCATCCATATTGGAAGGGAGCAAGTAAAAATGTGTTTATTTGCTGATGACATGATCACAGATGTAGAAACTGATGCAATCTACAAAATAGGTACCAAAACGAACTAGTGAATTTAGCAAAGCTGCAGAATATAAGGTCAATGTACAAAAATCAACTGAATTTCTATACACCAGCATGAACAATCCTTTGTAAGTATGGGAGGATCTGGAATTTATACACTGCTGGTGAGAATATAAAATGGTACAACCACTTTGGGAAATAGTTTGGTAGTTTCTTAAAACAAACAAAAACAAAAAACAGCTAAACATACACCTACAATCTGATCCAATCATTTTACCACTAGATTTTTACTCGAGAGAAATGAAAGCATATCCATACAAAGATTTGTACATGAATGTTCATAACAGCTTTATTTGTAATAGCCAAAATTTGGAAACAACCCAAATACCCATCAATAGGTGAATGGATAAACAAACTGTGGTATATTTATATAATGGAATACTACTCAGCAATGAATAGGAATAAACTATCAAAATGATGAATTTCAAAATAATTATGCTTCAAGAAAGAAGCTAGTATATACTATATGATTCCATTTACATAAAATTCTAGAAATTACAAACTATAGTGACAGCAGATCAGTGGTTGCCTGGGGAATAAAGGAGTCAAGGAAAGGTAGGAGGGAGGAACTATAAAGAGACACAAAGAAAATTTGGGGTGTGGTATGTTTATCTCAATTGCATGAGTTTCATGGGTGTATACAAATGTCAAAACTCGACAAGTTGTATACTTTAAATTTGTGCAGTTTACTAAATTTCAATTATAATAAAAAAGAAACAAAATCTTGAGATAAGAAATTAGTTCACAAATAGGAACAACACAATATGCAAAGGGAACAAAACAGGAAAAGGCTCTCAGAAATCATAAATGTGAATATAAAAATAAAGAAGTCAAGGGGCGTCTGGGTGGCTCAATCTGTTAAGCACCAGACTTGTAGTTTCAACTCAGGTCATGATCTCACAGCTTCATGAGTTTGAGCCCCGCATCTGGCTCTCTGCTGGCAGCACAGAGCCTGCTTGCGATTCTCTCTCTCTCCCTCTCTCTCTGCCCCTCCCCTGCTCATGCTGTCTTTGTCTCTATCAAAATAAACTTAGAAAAAAAAAAAAAGTCAGTAAGAAAAAAATATCCCAGCAAGTAGAACACTTTGCATAATATAATGGATAAAGAGAAGACCCTAAGAACTTCCAGAGAGAAAAAGACAGTTACACAAAAAGGAATAAAAATTAAATTAATAAAAGACTTCTTAACAAGAAGACTAGATGTAGGTCTCCAAAATTCTGAATAAAAATGATTTTCAATTTAGAATTCTCTACCAAACTACCAATCAAGTATGGCAATAAAGACGTTTTCAGATACGGAGGGCCACCCAAATTTATGTCACACTTTCTTAGAAATTCTCAGAGAATGTGCTCCACCAAAACAGATCAAGAGGAAGAAACAGGGGTCCAGGAACAGGAGTCAACTGAGGAGGGCAGCAAAAAGAAATACCAGGATGATAGCTCTGCAGCAAAGCTGGAGAACAAGCAGTATAAATTGGAGCAGAAGGACACAAGGCTCTAGGAAGGTCTCCAGAAAAAATTATTAAAGGAATTGATAGATTACTAGGTATGTTTGTGCATTTGTAGAGGGGCACAACCCAGACACACAGACAACATAGATAAGGATATAAATTGCAGAAAGATTAAAGACAAATTAATTTGTAGTTTAAAAAATAAGTGAGGTAGGGGCACCTGGGTGGCTCAGTCACTTGAGCATCTGACTGGCTCAGGTCATGATCTCATGGTTCATGAGTTCAAGCCCCACATCTGGCTCACTGCTATTAGCGCAGAGCCTGCTTTGGATCCTTTGTCCTCTTCTCTCCCCTGCCTGTGCTCACTCTCTCTCTCTCTGTCAAAAATAAACATTAAAAAAAATAATAAATAAAAAATAAGTGAGAGAATGAATTACTCCAGAAAAATAAATTATTCAAGAAAATGAAACTATAGTATAGTGCTTGGCTTTGCAGTGAACGATATTTACATAGTTGTAATACTGATGAATACTTAACCACCATAAGGGCAGCTACTCCCAGAAAACAGAAAATAACAAGTGCTGGGAGTGCAGAGAAACTGGAATCCTTGTGCACTACTGGTGGGACTGTAAAATAGTACAACCACTATGTTAAACAGTAAGGAAGCTCCTCAAAAACTTCAAAGTAGAACTACCATACCATCTAGCAATACTTCTGGGTACATATCCAAAAGAATTGAAAGCAGGGTCTTGAGGAGATATTTGCACACCCATGTTCACAGCAGCAGCATTCACAATAGCCAAGAAATGGAGGCAACTCAAATGTCTATTGAAGGATGAATGGATAAACAAACTGTGGTATATACATGGAATGGATTATTATTCAGCCATAAGAAGGAAGGAAATTCTGACACATGCTACACCACGGAGGACATTATACTAAATGAAATAAGCCAATCACAAAAAGGTAAGTGCTGTCTGACTCCACTTATATGAGGTATCTAAAATAGGCAAATTCACAGAAACAGAAATTAGCATAGCAGTTACCAGGGTTTATAGGGAAGGGGAAAAGGCTAGTTGTTTTACAATAGGTTTGATAAGATAAGAAAGTTCTGTAGATGTTTCACAACAATGTGAATAAACTTGACATTACTGAACTGCACACTTAAAAACTGTTTAATTGTGGGGTGCCGGGGTGGCTCAGATGGTTGTGTCTGACTCTCGGTTTCAGCTCAGGTCATGATCTCACAGTTCATTGAGTTCAAGCCCAGCATTGGGCTCCATGCTGACAGTGAGGAGCCTGCTTGGGATTCTCTCCCTCTCTCTTTCTCTGTCCCTCCCCTGGTCACGTTCTCCCTTCCACCCCAACTCTCTCTCTCTCTCAAATAAATAAACTTAAAAAAATGATTTAATTGGTCAATTGGTATTACTTTTCTTACCATAATTTAAAAAAAGATTAATGGGGTCATGTCAGAAGACACAGGAGCCCACTTGAAGGAAGGAGTCCCCACTGGTCAAACTTGAGACAAACAGAATTTTAAAAAGTAATGACTAGGGGCGCCTGGGTGGCGCAGTCGGTTAAGCGTCCGACTTCAGCCAGGTCACGATCTCGCGGTCCGTGAGTTCGAGCCCCGCGTCAGGCTCTGGGCTGATGGCTCGGAGCCTGGAGCCTGTTTCCGATTCTGTGTCTCCCTCTCTCTCTGCCCCTCCCCCGTTCATGCTCTGTCTCTCTCTGTCCCAAAAATAAATAAAAAACGTTGAAAAAAAAAAAAAATTAAAAAAAAAAAAGTAATGACTATATATAATGACCACTTAACATTAATTTTTAAGAATCTATGAGGTAATAGTGATACTAAAAAAATCTTTATAGAAGAATGGAAGGTATTCATTGCAAAAGAAATTATATTAGAAATTATTTAGAAAATGAATACTTTCTATGCAATTCTCTGTGTAGTAGCTGTTAAGCAAGGATCATCAATGAATACTAAAACAATTAACAATTGTTGTGGAACAGGATATTCAAATGATACCAAAGCAACACCCACAGATGACTTACTAATTACAAAGGGGAAAATGCACCTTACAATGGAAAGATATGACAGTTAACACTTTAACAAAGTGATCAAACTTAGCATCACTATTAGAACACCATGCCAAAAAGAAAAAAAGAACACCCTGTTACTGTGTGGTGTCCCCTAATCTGATAAAGATCGAATACATAACAGTGCCTATGAATTATACCAGTCAAAAATGCTTACTCTGAATCTAATCCCTCCTCTAGATCCAACTTCCAATATATAGGAAATACAGGGGATAGAGGAACAAGTTAAATGACACCACAGGGAAACAATCAGACACAATTCAGAATGTGAGACAATCTACAAAACAAGTGACCTAGATTAAGAGAGACTAAGGAGACAATAATTAAACACGTGAACCTTGATTCGATCCTGTTTGAACAGTTTACAAGAAGACATTTTGGGACAACTGGGGAAACTGGAATATAAACTAGATACTAGATGATTTTTAAAAATCATGATTAAGTATATATTTCCAATAAACATAAATAAAAAATGTTTAACCTCACTAATTAAAACAAAATATGTTAAAATTTACCTATCAAATTGGTGACAATAAAAATTAATACATTTTTTGGGGGGCAGGACAATCTGGTAACATGTAACAGAGGTTTTTAAAATATTTATATACTTTACCCAGCAATTCCACTTCTAGGTATTCATCCTATAGAAATAAGAGTTGTACATAAATATTTATTGACCAGAATGTTCACTGCAGCATTATTAATGAAAATGGGCACAACCTAATTATCTAAATGGAATAATAAATTATATAATACTTTGTAATCATTAAAAATCTTAATTTGAGATAATTAACATGAAAAGGTCCTTAGAAGACATTAAGTATATGGAAGAGAATAGTTATTTTTTGTGATCCCAGAGGGCACAACTAGGAACTACCACTGGAAACTATAGGGAAGTAGAGTTTGTCTCAGTGTAAGGAATAACTTTCTAACAATCAGAATTTTTTAAACAATGAATGGCCTGCTTCATGAGTTAATGAGTTTTGTGTTATTAGAATTCTAAGCAAAAGCTGAATGGTCACTTGGCAAAGATATATAGAACAGATTTATATGTTAGGAGATTAAAGAGAAGATCTTAATGCTCCTTTTCTACTCTAAGAACTTATAATTCCACATAAAGTTTTCCATTAGCTGGAATGTCAGGAAGGAAGTAGTTGGTAATTCTTTGTAAATGCTATTAAAGACTCACCTGGCATTAAACTAAAAAGAGATTATATTTATATTAGAATACTGGAGTTGAAGGATGACTTGTATTATCATATTCTGTGTCAATAACATATACATTATTGATAAAGTGAAAGAACATTAACCCAATGGAGAGAACTCAAACTGAATTGACAGGAACTACATTACTAATTTCTCTGTTTCTAATAAAGAACCTGGAGAGTTACACTTTTCCAAGGTGAAATAGCACTTAACGTATCAAAAAGGACAGGAGGCACTATATGCTTCCTCTTTTTGTTTCTGGCTACTCTTTACTTCATATATAAATAGAGGAGGAATAAAATATATCCCCACTCTCCTCTGCAATTTTGCACAGAATCTTTAAACTTTGGACGCATGAGTAGTGGGCAGTGGGAAGTAACACAAAAACATGGTATCACACTGTGTTCCTGGAAAGCAGAAGCAAGTGCTAGAGGACTCTGAAATTTTTAGAATAAAACCGGTGATGATGGCAATTCAAAAAAGAATCCCCTAAAAAACACACTTAAAAAATAACAATAATAACCTTTTATTATGGATATTTTCAAATACACACCAAAGTAGAAACTATAGGGGCGCCTGGGTGGCTCAGTTGGTTAAGCATCCGACTTCAGCTCAGGTCATGATCTCACAGTCCGTGAGTTTGAGCACTGTGTCGGGTTCTGTGCTGATGGCTCAGAGCCTGGAGCCTGCTTCAGATTCTGTGTCTCCCTCTCTCTCTGCCACCCCCCCCCCCCCCCCGCACTCTGTCTCTCAAAAATGAATGGTTCAAAAAAAATTAACAAAAAACAAAGTAGAAAATATAATGAATCCCTACATAACTATCACTCAGCTTAATTAATCAACATTTTGTAAAAGTTGTTCCCTCTAATTTTCCAGGGTTTTGGCTTTTTTTTTAAGAGTTGAAAACAAACACCTGACATCATACTACTTTACCTATAAAAACTTCAGTTTGAAAAGATACCCTTTCTTGCAAATAATACCAAGTATTCAATAAATGTTGGCTGCTAGGTACTGTTAGTGGCTAGGTACTGTTCTATGCATTATACTTGTGCTTACAAGTATGAATTTTCACATATGCTAAACCTCATTATTATACCCATTTTGCAAATGAGAAAACTGAGTTTTATTGGCTCAGGTCACAGAGCCAGTAAGCAGTGGAGTTAGGGTATGAACCCAGAAGTTAACTCTAGATTAGACTTTATTCTCTCAACCACTAAAGTATGCTGTCTTTCCCCTATGCGTGTTATTCTAGCTGTTTCTTATGGGATACAGATTATTATGGTAAAGTGGGAGAGGAACTGCTAAGTGGGAAGGAGACTGGAAAGACGCTGTAACATGAGTAGCTGCTCATTGCTTTTCTTGTGAAATTTTCTCTTCTAAATGTCCCAAACGAGAAGGGAAATATAATTGGGTATCATCAGTGTGAATTGCCTAGGACATAAAAGAAAGTCACCTCACAGAGGGAAAAGCAATGCTCAAGTCTCTTCCACAGAGGTTAAACACACACAAACTTCTTTCAATCTGCCCCTCCAGTTAATGACCCGCAGCGAGGGGATCTGGGCCGATGGGAGAGGGGTGTCTCTAGTTCCACCAGACCTTTAAAATGGTTCAAACAAGGGGCATGTGGGTGGCTCAGTTGGTTAAGCATCTGACTCTTGATTTTGGCTCATGCCATGATCACACAGTTCATGAGTTTGAGCCCTGCGTCGGGCTCTGTGTTGATGGTGTGGAGCCTACTTGAGAGTCTCTTTCTTGCCCTCTCTCTCTCTCTCTGCCCCTCCCCTGCTCTCTCTAAATAAATAAATAAACTTAAAAAAAAACAAAACTTTAAAATAGTTCAAACAAAGAGATCTCACAAGCAGAGGGCTGAGCCATCAGTACAAGCAGTATTTGATTCCTTAATGAAGTCTTTGAAGAAAAAATAAAAGGACCTGGAAAAAAAACTTCTTCTGGCTGATGCCTCAGTTCCAAAACTACTAATTAAAGATTTGTTTTAAAAAAAAAAAAGGGATGGGAGTAGTCTCCTCCGAATCTTTGGTCAAGAATTCTCCTAAAACTCTTCCTAGTAATTTATGACAGATCTTAGAATAACAGAATTATTTTCCCCATGGAGCCTACCTAGGGTGTCCTCCACTCTCCCCAAACACAAACAGAAGTGCTTCTTCCTTGTTCCTAGTGCACGTTATACATAATTCTCTTAGAGCACTAATCAATATTGTGGTATAATCATCTTTACCTTCTCTGGACTATCAATTCCTAGAAAGCTAGGACCCTACGTTGGTCCTCTTTACATTTCAAATTCCTAATCTTCAAACCTAGCACCACTGAAAATATTTGAGGAAGATTTGCTAAATGAATACAGAAAGAAGCTGAGGATGACCAAATATGGAGTGATATTTAGGAGAAGATAACTTTTATCAGTACCTCTCTAACCTCAGCCCCTTCAGTATAGCCCACAAGTTCCCCTCCCTTTAGGAGTTTTCCCACCAGCTACTAGTCCAGGATGAATGATAACAGGGCCTATATCTTTTGAGGGCTGGAGAAAGAATCTGGCCACTTTGCTTTGTAATAGCTTTTAATGAACTAGGGAGAACTCAGCTTGAAGAATCTGGAAGGTAGTCAAAACCTTTTAGGAGCTTTTATTCAAATGCAGATATAGAATATTATTTGAAATGCCTGCCTTTTTACATTTAAATCCTGAAGGAAACAGGGAAAATAAATAATTCTATATAAAACACTAGTGATTACTAAGCAGCCCTTGGTCATCCACTTCTATTTTTCAGACAAAAAAATTCCCTATCAGAAAACTACAGGTCTGGTTACAGCCCTCAGCCATGGAAGACGCACTCTTCACATAGTGGTATGAGTCTCCTTGGACCCCTCTCTAATACAGGTTAGCCAAACCACTTGGGGAATTATTTGGTTAGGCAATCTTTTAAAGTAAAAATCTTTGGGTAAAGAAGTTATCTTTCTCATCAATTTTAGAAAATTCAAAATAATCTCCCAGTTTAATCTATATTACACTGGAAAAAAAAAAGAAGTCCCATCACATCTTTTACATGCCATTCTCTGGTTACCATGTTACCTTGGTTAGTGTCCTTTGGGTGTTCTATATGAGCAATGACTTCCTTGAGATAACTTTGCTTCTGCTTTTCTAGATCTGATTGTGAAAACGTCGGAACATTAGTCCTTGAACAAAGCAAACCAGGAGGAAAAACAGCCCATTAGAACCATGAGTGTAGTGTTTATAGAGAGAAGTCATATATTGCTGATCAGTTAGAACAACTAACTTTCAGAGGCAAAATACTCTTTAAGATCCAGTGACAGAAGACAGTGTTAGTCACATAGTATAAAGCTGAAATCAAGTATGGAGTTGAGAAAAAAAGGAAGATGAGAAACAGATACAACCTCCTGTTAACAAGGCATAGGAAAGTGAAGATTATCCAGTCCCCAGAGAAAGTAAGCACTTGTTGAGTAACTCAAGGTTAATCAAGAAATAACTTCACAGAGCCACAGAAAAACTCCAAGAGATAAAGACCAAAAAGAACCAGCTGGGTGTGGCAGTTAGAATACTGGTGACCTTGGCAAGAACAATTTTTGGCCCTTGCTCATCCTGTTTGCACTGTACTATGGAGTCAGTGGATTAGAATATGGAGATAATAAATTCATAACTGTTCTAAGTAGCCTGACTTGGCTCTTTGGTATAACTTCCACTGTAAGTAATTCACCAAGTTTCCCTCAATTGTGCAAAGAAAGCAAAACAAACAAACAAACAAAAAAACTGGGATTAAGGATAGAAGTCAAAGGAAACTTTAGCCTTATTTCTAATACATTAAAAAGAATTTAAAGCAGAGGAGAGCCTGGGTGGCTCATTTGGTTAAGCTTCTGACTCCTGACTTCAGGTCAGGTCATGGTCTAGTGGTTTGTGGGTTTGAGCCCTGCATAGGGCTCTGTGCTGGTGGTGCAGAGTGCTTGGGATTCTCTCTCTCCCTCTGCCCCGTGTGCTTTCTCTCTCTTTCAAAATAAACTTAAAAAAAATTTAAAGCAAAATAAATATAATATCTGTGTAATAAAAAAAAATTTTTTAATCCCTTTGTAGGGAAGTCAATCTGACTCAACCTAAAAAATAGCTCTGCTATAGGGCGCCTGGGTGGCTCAGTCGGTTAAGCATCCGACTTCGGCTCAGGTCACCATCTCACAGTTCGTGGGTTTAAGCCCCGCGTCGGGCTCTGTGCTGACAGCTTGGAGCCTGGAGCCTGCTTCGATTCTGTGTCTCCCTCTCTCTCTCTGCCCTTCGCCTGTTCACACTCTGTCTCCCTCTCTCTCAAAAATAAATAAACATTAAAAAAAAAAAAAAAAAAAAAAGCTCTGCTAATTGGAAAGGCCCATGTAGAGACACTGCCATCTCCTGGAAACAAGAGAACAGATTGTAAAGTGACCCAAATCTGCAACCTCTACTAGAATTTTCCCTCAAGGACAGCTGCATTCAAGTTGGAAGAGATGACTAAATGATCTTCTACATAGTTGTATTTTAATGTTTGTGTTCAAATTATTCTAACTTCCTATCATATCTGTGACCAGGCTTCCCCATACACAGGAAAAGAAATCTTAAATTTATACAGTATTTTCACTAATAGGTCTTTCTGACTCTTCAAAATAACTGAGAAACAGCAGGGAAGGCATCATTAGCCTCATTTTGTTGACAAATAAACACAGATTATTTGACTTGCCCAAGGTTAGACAGCTACACGTTAGTGGTCCCAGAACTTAAAGTATGCTTACTCCTGGTGCGTGGTTTTATTCCACATTAAGGGGAAATGGAGGAGCGGAAGACAGAAATTGAAGAGAACCAACAGAAACCAGAATATTATCATACTGTTACCTTCTTTTGGCTTGCAGAACAGGTATGACTTTGCCTAGTCTTCTCTCGTTGACTTTCAGCTTCCCAGAATCCTTGTCAAGAACATTCTGCTTTCATTCAAAGCAGAAGATAGTCATAAAAAAAAAAAAAACAAAAAACTGAAAACACGATTTACAGACATATTCTTAAACTATAGGCTACAAAGGCATATTCCTGTACCCTACTGTGTAACAGGCACTATAGCAGATGCCTTAAATGAGATAATAACTAATTTTAAGGAAAAGAAAGAAACCCTAAGTTGTATGCCCATTTGACAGGGAATCAGGCTTAAAGAGGTTAGGTAAATTGTCGAAGATTTTTTAGCTCTTCAGTGGCTGATCAGGTGCTGTATCTCATTTAGCATAGCAACCCGAGATTGAGACTTAGGGTTAAAACCCCCAAAAAAGGAAAAATAATAGTAATATCATCATTATCTTAGTAATTAGCCAATAACAGCAATTTAATATTATATACCAGTTACCATATAGACATTATTTCATTAATCCTTACCATATATGTGTGAAGTATTATTTAGTCCAATTTATAGATAAGAAATATGAGAGAACAGAGAGGCTAACTAATTTTCCCAAGGTCACAGTTCTAGTCAGGGTTCAAATCCCAATTTGTTTGATGAATACAAAGCTTTGCTATACAGCTTGTGAATGAAAATAATTTTTCTCTTTACCTTGAAAAAATATACGTACTTTGTTTGATGAACTGGAAACTGGAAACGTCATTTCACAATTTGATTTATGTGATCCATTTTTCCAGGATGACCCCAAATGAGGAGTCTCTGAATTGTCCACGATCTGAGAGAATACAGGTGTAGGTTTCTTACTGTCAGGCATATTTTTATCAGACACAGTTTGCTGAAAGTTACTGTCTGGAGAAGAGAGCGGGGGCATATCCCAAGCAGAATTATTGGGACTGATCCCTTCAGACTCAGTGCAGAGTTTGCTCTCATTTGGGCTAAGACCATCTTCTCTCATCTCTTCCCCAAGGGAGGAGGGCTTTTCAAGATCTTTGGATAAATCAGTCTTATCCTTATCAAGCACAGCATCACAAACTGTTGGATTAAATGGTGCAACTGTTACTTTTACAAGATTCTTTTCTAGTGCAAAGTGTCTGTTTAACGGTTTAGTAGGAGTTGGGCCATGACCAACTGATGTACTTAGTTGAGGTAGTTTTAAGAGGCCAGGGGTCTCAGCTACTGGTCCCAAGGTGTATGATGAATTTTTCTCTTGGGAAGTATCAAATAGAATTTGATCCCCTTTCCCTCCCTTCTCAACGTGATTGCTGTCATCTTTAAGCAACCCTCCTCCCCAAGAAAAGTGCTCATTTGATAGGTCATCATCCTTCAAGAGCTCCTGAATATCTTCCTCTGTGAAACTGAAATGGCCATCATCTTCTTCTCCCTCAGACAGATCCAGCAAGGAGTCATCCAATCCATCCTCATCCGAGGAACCCCATGAAAATGGGGCATTGTCTTTAGGCAAGAGAGAAGTCCCAGAAGACTGTTCAGAGGAGACTAGTGAGCACGTCATATCTGGAAAAATAAGAAACAGTTTCACCGAGGTACAGGAAATCCCCATATCAACTTCTGTTTTATAGAGTGGTAGTATCCTAATATTTCAAATTCTTTGCACCATGACTTATAACATGAGAAAGAATTTTAAGATATTTAACCTTACCAGAATCATGGAAATACACATTCGAACAGTGACATGCTTTTTTTCCTAACAAAATAGTAAAAATTAAGATGTCACAATATCTAAGTTGGTAAGGATGTAGGAAACAAGCGCTCTCACAATCAGAATAAGAGTATTAAGTCAGCACAATATCTTGTGGAGAGTAATTTGCAATACCATTTGACCCCACAATTTTACTTCTGGCAATTTTTCCTACAGTAGTACCTATACAAATGCACATCGATACATTTATAAGGATGTTCAAAGCAGAATTATTCAAAATAGCCAAATATTGGAGAGAACCTTAATGTCCATGACCGGAACTATTTAGTGGAATCATGGTACACTCATTCTATGGGATACTTTACAACTATTTAAAAACACAATGAAATAGATCACTATATACTAGCATGGAATAATATCCACAACATAGAAGGAAAACAAATACATATTGTGTAAAATGCTTGGATTTTCAGTTTACACTTTGAAAAAACAAACACGTATAACTTTTAAAGTTTAAAAAAAAACTTTAAGAATACAAGAATTGTCTTCCATACTGTGTGGAGCTGCTGGCGTGATCTCTTTGCCACGAGACCAAATGGAAAAAGGTTTCAGCTCCTGCTAGCTGTTCCTTTCAGGAGACTTGTCAAAATGATTGACTCCCACCTTCCTGCAGGCACAAAGAAAATTAGAGGATCTTCTCATCACTTTCAACTCTGCTAATTACAAAGTCAACTGTATTATGCTTTAAGGTGCTCCACCTATTAATTTTGATCTTGATTTTTTTTAAATACCAGAAAGTTGGATTTTGAGTCAAGAACATCAAAGAAAAATCTTTAGAGGGAAAATTATGCAACTAAGGAACTAGTTTTGTTCCTCCCAACAATTTGTTCTTTCTTGAGAATTATCATTTGCTCCCGTAAGATGAATACTGGCTTGGGAGTCTTGAGACCTTGCTTATAGTCCTGGTTCTGTCACTAACCAGCTGTAATAATTTGGGCAAGTCACTAAATCCCTGGATTTGTCTCATTTATAAAATGGGAAAGGGGTGGGAAGGTAGACTAGGCAATGTCTAAGATTCCACCAAGATCTAGAAGTTCATCATGATCACACATACCAATGTCTCATTTTCAGTTTATATATAAATGCAAAGAACAGATCCAGAAAAATATAAAACTGATGACTGTTATAACCTATGATGGGACCAAGAGATCTCAAGGGAAGACTTCAGTGTCATTCTGAATAATGTCAACTATTCTACTTGAATATTTGTATATTACTGATGTAATCAAAACCTAGCTTTTACACAGTGATGGACCTAATCGAAATTATTTTCTAGATGGTAAAGGTAATGAAAGCTTGTATTTCACACATCACGTCAACATCTGAGAAGCTATTAAGAAATGCTTATACACTAAACTCAAATAATTTCGAAAACTCCCCGCTAGCCTTTTTAACTGTGATTTTCCCCCACCCCACTTTTCCTTCACACTCTGAATTTTAGCTTTAGTTCATGCACTCTTTCAGAAAACCATTTTCTGAGCTACTATCATCACACAATACTGAGCAAGACATGTTTCTATATGACTTCTTAAAAACAAAGATACAGTTTCCTACCTTGGTAGGAAGACAACATTGAAAGTTATGCACTAATATCAGAAAATATAAAATGGTATGAATAATAAAGTACTAGAGAAAGAGAAGAAAAAGAGAGGTATTACAGAACACTAGCATTAGAAAGGATTTATATAATGTATAACATATTGACTATAGTTAACCATACTGTATTTTTATATTTGAAAGTTGCTTGAGACAGATGTTAAAAGTTCTCATCACAAGGAAAAATTTATAACTATGTGAGTTGGTATGTGTTAACTACTCTTACTGTGGTAATCATTTAGTATTATGTACATACATCATTATGTTGTATGCCTTAAACTAATACAGTGCTATATGTCAATTGTATCTCAACAAAACCAGGGGTAAAATAAATTTTAAAAAATTTAAAGAAGGAACTTAAACTTACCCATCTTATAAATGAGATGGGACAAAAGGAAATATTAAGTACCTATTATAAACCAGTCACTACGAGACACATTTTACGACTTCTAATTTAACTCAACATAACTCTGCAATATAGACCTTACCAAATAAACTAAGCTTTCTGTTGCATTTAAACTTAGGGCTGCTGAGACTTTTTATCTTATTTTACCAATATTCCAGCATTGTTGTGAGAGAGTTCCAGGCACTGCAGGCACTGAAACAGGTGCCTCTATGAAGAAAAAGTAATTTCTCTGCACAGTGACTGGGTTATTTTATATTATTTCTTTAGGCAGCAGTAAGAAAAAGTTTAGATGTAAAGTTTGTAGGTGTAAAGCACAAGTACCATAGGCACCGGGTTAGGCAGCTTTATTTCTGAGAAGCCCTTTCTAAGCCACTATCTCCATTCTCATTCAAACTTCTTCCAAAAGGTCTAGTTCAAGCAGTTGGCTTGCCCAAATGAAGAGTTCAATAAATGTTCACTCTTAGGAAACTCAGGTTAAGAAGCATTAAGAGGGGTGCCTGGATGGCTTAGTCTGTAAAGCATGTGGCTCCTGATCTCAGGGTCGTGAGTTCGAGCCCTATGCTGGGTGCAGAGATTAAAAAATAAAATCTTAAAAAAAAAAAAAAAAAAAAAAAAAAAAAAAAAGATGGCAGGAAGTAACTTAACCAAGCACACAGAGCTAGTAATGCTAGAACAAGGATCTAAACCCAGATCTAATTCCAAAGGTAATGCTTTTTTCTGCTACCCTTGTCAGAGATTTGCCCAGGGTCAGTCAGCAAATGGCAGAGCTTTCCAATTTCACACTCTCTAACATACTATGAAAGATAAAGATACTGAAGAGGGCTTTTAATCCCTCAGCAAAAATAACTTAAGCCACTTTATTAAACACAGGCTTCCCCGGACTTCCCAGGTAGAATAGAAGAACATGAGAAATACTCCTGAATGCAGCCAAACCTCACTGGAAGAAAATCATGGTTATTGGCAAACTTTACTGTGCACACATAGGATCAATATCCTTCACAAGAACTGAAAACATCAATCCCTATACTACATGACATCCAGAAGCACAGAGCTGGCTCTTCTGAGTTTCTTTCAGAGAATGTTCCAATAGGTTTGGGAGCAAAATTATGCAAAACAATACAATATACAGATAATTTTTAACTTGCACAAATCATTCTCTCCACAATTTTATTTCCTCATTAAAAATTCTTTTTATTATACATAACTTAAAACATATACAAAAATCACAACAGTATAACAAACTCTCATAGATCCACCACTCAGCCCCAACAACTATCAGCCCATAGTAAATCTTGTCTCATCCACTTCCCCCCTTTACTGGATTCTTTTGAAGCAAATCCCAGGCATCACATCATTTCATCTGTAAATAATAGGAATTCCTTATCATAAAATACATGGTTCAGGTTTCCAATTATTTTATAAATGTCTTATTTTTTAAGATTGAAAAAAATCGGTTTCCATAGAAGTCCACACACTGCCATTGGCTGACATGTTTTATATTTTAATCTATAGGTTCCCCATCTTTTTTTCCTTGCAATTTGTTAAAGAAACAACACCAGATAGTGTATGGATACACACATATATCATTAAATTATAAAAATATGCATGGGACTAGGAAGCACAAAATTCAGGATAGTGGTTACTTCTGGTGGTAGAGAGGGAAGAGGAAGGTCAAGGGGGCATGAGTACCTTCAATTCTATCTGTAATGTTTTACTTCTTAAAAAATAAATAGATAGATAAATAAATAAATAAATAAATAAATAAATAAATAAATAAATAACAAAAAGACCTCCAAGAAATATGGGGAAGGGTGCCTGGCTGGCTCAGTCAGTAGACCTTGAGACTCTTGATCTTGGGGTCATGAATTCGAGCCCCATGTTGGGTATGTAGAAACTACTTAAAAAAATATGGCAACATAATGAAAGTAAAATAAAGGAAGCTATGTTCCCATTCCAAGGGGGAGGCAAGAAAGTTAATCATTCCTCTAAGTTCCATCCTAGGCCCTGAAACACCTGATAACATCTAAGACAACTGGATCCCAAACATGTTCCAGGACATTAGCTCCAAACCTTGGCCAACACTGGCATCAATACCCCCTCCCTTTGGTAATTTATGGAATAACACCTATTGTTCTCCTGACACTCACTTTTGATCAGAGGCTATGTTGGGTTCTTGAAAGAACATGCACCCTGGTCCCCCTTCCAATATAAACTCATAGCCCCAAGTGACAGAGAGACTCACTTTTCCTTTTCCAAGTCTCCCAGACACTCCATCTGCTATACTCTCTCACTTACACTATTCAATGAACTCTGTTCTCACTTCCTCCTGGCTCACATTTGATTTCTATCCTGAACTAAGCCAAGGACTCTCTTGAGCCTCAGACCCCTCTGAGTCCTCAGATTCAGCTTGCCTACATCAATAAGAAAGATAAAGCTGAATGGTGTGCATAATGGTATTGTTTTGTTACTTCCTACAAATTTCATATGCTTAAAATATTGAATAAAAATATTTCTAAATTAAGAAGCCAGTGGAGAAAGACAATGATTACATTCTGAAGTTTCAAATGTCCTCTTCTGTACAATAGAGACCATCACAGTAGCTACCTCATAGTGTTGTTGCCAGAATTAAATGAGACCGTGAACATAGAGCACTTAGCACAATAGAAGCACAATGGAAAAGCTAAATAAGTAGTGGCTATAGTTTCTATTTCATCCCACATCATCACCTCCCTGACCCCTAGAGAATCTTAAGGAAGCATAGAAATGGTAGGAAAGAGTGCTAATCTAACAGAGAACTCCCCCTAGGTCCTTGCTTGTTAAGAAATTATCCAGTATACTCTAATCTCTTCTAGTTTAACCCAGCATTCAACCATATTGCCACTGAATTAAAGACCAGGCTGTGTGCACGTCTGAAATATCAGGCAAATCCTGCAAATTAATGGTTACTGAAGTGTCTTGTATAGAGGAACTGCACTAAAATTCAGAGACCTCTGCAAGTCACTGAAAGTCTCTGAACCTCAATACAGAGGAGAACACTCATCTGAAAAATGGGGGATAACTATACACTGTTAACTTCAAACACCGATTATTAAGATCAAATGAGGGGATGTTTATGAAAGCACTCTAAACCTAAAAGCCCTATACTAATGAAAGTTGGTATTTAATGAATTTGCAAGAGGTGGGGAAAAAAAAAAAAACTCAGATAAAATTAAGTTCTAAAATGAAGTTCCACAAGACGGCCTTAGTACTTCTCTGTCTGCCATTCTACCATTACCTGACTTTCTTGGCACTTGCTTTGTAACTGCCACCTAAAATGAGATCTCTTTATTTTTAAGGGAAGAGTATTTTTCCCATCTCCAAGTCTGTCTCTTATTCCTCTGCTCCCCATCCCTTCTGTGACCCTATTCTGTCCTTCCATGTCTCTCTCACCTGTCCACCCCCTTCTTCACACTTCAGTTTACCACCCCCTCGCTCTGTTCTCTAACCACCTAGCTGCAACCTCAGAAACTGGTTCCCTTTCTATTTTTATCGTACCTAAGAAAACCTATTGCCTTAAAGCACAAAGCCTTATTTTATTCAGGCCACTAAAATTGCAACCCCAGACACAACCCCATATCCCTCTTTCAAGGTTCTAAAACCAAGACCATTACCAAGCTATGGCCAAGAGCAAAGAATATTTCCAAGGGACAGGCCTTTGATTTCCAACCTTTCCCATATCCAATACATGTGAGGCACGCGGCACAAAAGACACTCACTAGGCTTTATCGCTCTATAAAATGGGCATAACATTTAAACAAAATCAAAGTGAACTGAAATTATCTGTAAGAATTCTGCAACTTCCTTTGAAGTAACTGGAAACACCGTAGGACAGAAAAACAACCTAGGGCTGGAAATCTCTGCTTTAGGTTAACATTTCACTAGATATGGATTCCAGGACTCTCATCCCACAGGGGCATAAAAACTAAATATTAAAAAAATGCAGCAACAGGTGTCTTCTTTAGAAGAAAATGTTTTTAAACTAATTTAGGCAGGATTGCCAAAGATCGCAGCCTCTAACAAATCCAGAAGAAACTGGAGATCAGGGTGGGGCAGCAGGTGAGCAATGCAATCACTTCTTTCCCTTCTCAGGGGCCCCCGCTGCGGTGCCAACTGCCCTCCCTCCGCCCAAGAAAGAACTGGTAACACCACCAGTCCCGAGAACCCCTCCGGGCCCAAGTCCACCCTTCGTAGGACACTACTTGGGCTCCCCCTGCTCTTCCTTACGAATGCAACGGCCCCAGCACAGCATCGCCCTTGGGGCTGGGCCTTCTCTCTTCCCTTCTTCCCTCCCCCGAAAACACCAAGAAACTCCCGCCTCCCGGTGGAAGGCGGGAGAAGCGCGGGCTTGCTCCGCGCCCCTCCCCCCGGAGGGGCCAAACCGACCTCCTCCGCAGGCCTCGGTGGTGCACCCCTCACCCTGATAGTGACCACCCACACCCACACTTCCGCGGGACCCAGGCCCCGCCAGCCCTAGGGGTGGGTCATCCTCTCCTCCGCCCTTAAGGCGCTGCTGTAAGACCACGATCTTCTCCCTAGCAACAGCCCCCCAAGTGGGGCATGGAGCAGCAGCACCCCCAACCCACCTAACACACCCATCCTCCCACCCCCACTGGGCAGGGAGACGGACGGCGCTCTCCGTCTCGCAGGTGACCCAACAAGCCTCCCTCTTCCTCAGCAGGGTGAGGGGCATCTGTCGCCAGCCAACGTGGAGGTGGGGCGCAGGGACACTCCCCCTCCCGCCGCCATCACCTCAGGAACGACAACGAGCCCTTTCCCAGCAGGGCGAAGGCCTCCCAACCCTTCAACAGGGTGGACAGACATGTACGGCCCCCTGGAGAAGCAACAGGCGCCCCCATCCCCCCTCCCAGCCGGGAACGCTGACCCCTTCATCCCTCCTGCTCTTCACCTCCGGAAGCGGGGCCGAAGCCTGTGCGAACGACTGCGCCTCACTCCGCCCCCTGCGCCATTTTATCGCCCCCTCCCCGACCTCCCCCACCCCTAGCCAACCGGGCCAGCGCAAGGGGGAGGGCAAACAGGCAGTGATTGGCAGGAAACAGCCCCGCCCCTCAAGGGGTTGTGCCCCGCTCAGGCGCGGCGACCCCGCCCCCGTACCGCCTATCCTGCCTACTGGCTCCTCCCCTTCTCGTCTCATCGACCCGCTCGACTCTCAGCTGCTCCTGACTCCTCCCTGGCCGCTCTCAGGCGAAGGGTCCAGGCCGAGCAAGCCGAGCGACGAGCTCAGCTGATGCAACCTAACTGGGCCCGCGTGCCACTTCCCGGCACGCGGCGGCGGCGGCGACCGAGGAAGCGGCGCGGTGCCGGCCTGAGCGCGGGAAGCAGGGGCGACGGTGCCATGGGGGACGCTCCGAGCCCTGAAGAGAAGCTGCACCTTATCACCCGGAACCTGCAGGTAGGGCCTCGGGGTTGGAAATGCGCTGTCAAGGACTGGGGGCTCGAGGTCCAGTGACCCTGAGTGCCACTACAGGGTCCTAACTGTGTGGGGTCGGGGGCTCCGCACCGAGGCAATTCAGAGAGCCTGCTGGTTGGTCGGTCAGTCGTTCAGTCAAGCAGCAGTCATCTGGGTCCCACAGAAATGACAGTGGGCTCACCTGTGTGCAGTCACCTTGTGTTGAGCCAAGCTTTGAATCTAGGACTGCCACCCCACCCACCCTATTATGTGCCAGGCGATACGTCAGGGCCCTGCCCTCCCAGGGCTTGTCTGGAGGGAATCAGACGTTAAGAATAACCCATAATTCAGGCACTTAGTTACAGTTGAAAGAAGGACTGCCAAGTCCTATCCGTGGAGCTTTGGGAGGAATTTAGGGGAGAGGGCTGGGGGAGTGTCAGGGAAGGCTGAGGAAGTGATCTCTGAACTGCGCCTTGGCGATGCAAATCACTTCACTCCACATCTGTTCCTGCTGTTTCCAGGAACTGCGGGAGTAGAAGTTAACCAGAAGAAGAATGGGTCGGGGGGCGGGGGGGGGGGGGGCGGAGAGCATTTTAGGTAGGAACCCAGGTCAAGACCCAGAGGGGAGAAAGAACACTGGTTCAGAGAGAAGGCTAAATTCGCAGGAGTAGAATAAGCAAAGTGCAGATCAAACCCTTAATAAATATTTATATTGCTCATTTCTTTACCTCCTTCAGGCCTCTGACTATTGTCACATTATCAGGAAGGCCTCTCCTGACCACTTCATTTAAATAACAAACCCCCTGCCACCAGAACTGTCCCATCCCTTGTTCTAGCTTTTTTCTTTGTTGTTTCTCCATATAACTTATCACCATCTGACGTACTATATATTTTACTTGTTTGTTGAGAAGGGATAAGGAGGAACCAGGTTATGAAGGCCTTGCAAGTTATGCTTAAAATTGGAGTTTATTCTAAGAGCAGTGATACATTGGTTCGGCCACAGTTTGGGTTTTTTTTACCTTTTTTGAGATACAATTCACAGACCATAAAATTCATTCTTTTAAAGTATACTATTCAGTGGGTTTTAGTATAGTCACAAGGTTGTACAATTATCACCACTATCTGATTCCAGAACTTTTTCATCACCGAAATAAAACCTGTACCCACTGGCAATCACTGCCCATTTCTCGCTCCCCGCAGCCATAGGGAAACACTAATCTACTTTACGTCTCTAATTTGCCTATTCTGGACATTCCATATGAATGGGATCATGTAATATGTGGCTTTTTATGTCTCATTTCTTTCACTTAGCATGTTTTCAGAGTTCATCCATGTTGTCACACCTATCAGAATTTTCTTATTACGGCTGAGAAATATTTCATTATGTGGATATATCACATTTTGTTTCTCCATTCGTCAGTTGGTGGACATTTGGGTTCTTTCTACTTGTAACTTGATCTCAATCGGTAATTTTTGCATGCTTCCTCTTAGCCAGATCATTTGTCCTAGTCTCTTTCCACAAAATAATACTGGTTGGGGACAAAGCATAAATAGAGCTAATGGCAATGACTCACTCAGGTTTTCAAGAGTAAGTAATATGACCTTGTGGCAAGAACTCTCCAAGTGTCCAAATAGTCAGGGGCTTGGAGAATGCAGGATCCACCATCCAGCCACCTTGAAACAGGATTTTAATAAGTCCTGCTAACAGGTGATTCAAATCAGCAAAACAGTTTTTGTCTTTCATGGCTTCCAACAGCCTCCCCAAACCATCCCTTAAAGAGACACTAAGATCTCTTTTATTAGCAGCATATTGACCTATAAGGATTTTTCCAATACTGTCTTAGGGCAAAAGGAAATCATTACAGTATCTAAATAGGTGAACAAGTTAATCAAGTTTTGAGTTTTAAAGATCTCTCTGGCTGCTTTCTGGAACATGGGTTGGAGAGAGCAAGCTGTTAGAAAGCTATTTACAGTAGTCCTGGTATGAGCTGATGGCCTAGACCAGGGAAGTTCGATGGAGGCAGAGAGGAGGAGGATTTAGGAGCTTTGGGGTAACTTAGGCAACTTGGTGAATGATAGTTACCATTTACTGCGCTGGGGTGAAACTATAAATGAAAAGGATGGGTGGGGAGTGAGGTGGGAAGGTGAGAGCATGAGGTTAATTTTGAACATGCTGAGTTTGAATTAACTGGGTTGATAACAAGTACACTGTTCTATATATGGGTATGAGCAGGAAATTTGGTCGTTACTAGCTCATGAGTAGTAACTGAAGCAACTCGAAAGGGATCAGTTAGGGAGAATGTAGAGTAAGAAGAGAAGAGATAGGGCTGCGAGGATTGCTAATTTTTTTTAAATTTTTTTCCAATGTTTATTTTTGAGAGAGAGAGAGAGAGAGAGAGCGCGCGCGCGTGCACACACACTCACGCGAGCAGGGGAGGGGCAGAAAGTGAGAGAGACACAGAATCCGAAGTAGGTTCCAGGCTCAGAGCTATCAGCACAGAGCCCAAAGCAGAGCTCGAACTCATGAACCATGAGATCATGACCTGAGCCGAAATGAAACACTTAACTGACTGAGCCACCCAGGTGCCCCAGGATTGCTAATATTTAATGATTAGGAAGAAGAACCGCTGCCAAGAAATCTGAGCCATCAGCCAAAGAAGTAGGAGGACAACTAAGAGAATAAAATAGGGGAGGACCAAAAGAGGAGAGTGTTCCAGGAGGGAGTGAGGACTAAAAAGTTTTCATTGAATTTAGCAACATGGGATAAAGACCAGAAGAGACAACTATTTCAAGAAGTTGACGATGAAAGGAAGGAACATGAGTTAGAGTAGATGCAAGGGATCATGCAGGTAGGGACGTGTCCAGTTTTCTAACATGGTGACATTTCACTGGCAACAGCACCAACTTAGGTTGACTGTCACTTGACACTGAGAGCATGGCTGGACCTCCCTGCTGGCTCTGAGCTTAGACCCCCCCAATGACACATGCTTCTGTTTTCCTTGCCACAGGGTAAAGGATGAGCAAGGTGGGGCACCAGCATTAAACCAGCTCTTCTGCTTCCACAACAGGAGGTTCTGGGGGAAGACAAGCTGAAGGAGATACTCAAGGAGCGGGAGCTTAAAGTTTATTGGGGAACAGCAACCACAGGCAAGCCACATGTGGCTTACTTCGTGCCTATGTCTAAGATTGCAGACTTCCTGAAAGCAGGATGTGAGGTAAGAAGTAAGGTTATAAATCAAGGAGTTCCCTGGGGAATGGCCAAGAAAGAGATTTAACAAGGGCAGGGGAAAGAGGGGTGTTTGGAGGGACTTGGACAGAATCACATTTTGGCGGTCCCTCATCTGTTATGTCCAGGTAACAATTCTGTTTGCGGACCTTCACGCTTACCTGGATAACATGAAAGCCCCATGGGAACTTCTAGAACTCCGAACCAGCTACTATGAGAATGTGATCAAGGCAATGCTGGAGAGCATTGGTGTGCCCTTGGAGAAGCTCAGGTTCGTCAAAGGCACTGATTACCAGCTCAGCAAGTAAGTTCTGGATCATCCACCCTCCTTGTGGCTCTCATGCTTCTAGCTAATTACAGGTCCTGTGGAGTCCAGGCACTCTATAAATTTGGATTAGCAGTGCTTTGGCCCTACCAATTAAAAGCCATTAAAAAATTTATACTCTTTGTCCTCTTAACTCATCCATCAAAAATGTACTGACTTGTGAAGGCCTGTGTACTATCCATTTTGCTGGAGATACAAATGTAACCAAAGCAAAGTCCTTGGCCTTGCTGGGCTCCCAGCATATGGAGGAGTGATGAATTGATAAACAATTCAGCCTCCCTTTTTCCTTCCAGCCTCCAGCCTTAGCAAATAATGATAAAATAAATGTGAAAGAAAAATATTTCACTTGTTTCTCACCTCCCCAACAATTTTTACTGCTTCATACTTTTATCAATTTTATTCATACTTGTAATATTAGCAAAGATACAATTTTTCTGTCCTAATATTTTTAACTTAAGTAATTTCCTAAGTCATTTCTCCATGCCGCCTCATAATCTCCATATTTTTTTTTAATTTTTAAAACCTCAATTAAACTATGTATCACTCTACTGGTCACTTTTGCATGTGAACCCTTAGAACAACTTTTTTTTTTTTTTTTTTTTTTAATTTTTTTAATGTTTATTTATTTTTGAGAGAGAGAGAGACACAGAGTGTGAGCAGGGGAGGGGCAGAGAGAGAGGGAGACATAGAATCCAAAGCAGGCTCCAGGCTCGAAGCTGTCAGCACAGAGCCTGACGTGGGGCTCGAATTCATGAACCGTGAGATCATGACCTGAGCCGAAGTCGGGCACTTAACCAACTGAGCCACCCAGGCACCCTAGAACAACTTTTTAAGGTAAGCATTGCTATGTCCTATTTCACAGATAAGGAAACACATTCAGATTTAACTTTCTCAAGTTTATACTTTCAGTAAGTAGAAGAGTCAGGATGTGAGCCCGGATCTCTTGCTTACAAGTTCATTTCTCTTTTTACTTCATTGATCATAATTTTCTTTATCCTTCCTCACTTTGAACATTTAAAGTTTCAAATAAGGCACATAACACTCTAATGTACACAGATGTTTGAATCCACAGTTTCAGTAGAGCGCCTGAGATTCCATTTATTTTTACATTTATTCTACAGATATTTATGAAGCACTTATTAGATGGGAAGCCCTGTTCTGGGTCCTGGGTGTACAGAAGTAAACTAAAACAAAAACCCCTATCTTAACGGGCCTTAGTTTAAGCAAGGGGATACAGCCAAAGACAACAAATGAACGAGTAACGTATATATAGTGTGTCAGATGGTGGTAGGTGCTGCAAAGCAGGTGAGTGGGGGAGAGAAAGTTCTTGGGGAGTGGGGGGTTTCTGTTTGAATAGAGTGGTTAGAGAAGACTTCTATGATAAGAAGATACTAGACCAAGACCTGAAGAAGGTGAAGGAAGGAGTCATGCAAACACTTATTGAGTTCTTACTATATGCCAGACTCTGTTCTAGGTACCGGGATCATAATGGTGAAGGATTCAGGCAAGGTTTTTATTCTAGAATTGAACAGAATTTGGGGTAGGAGGAGATGGGATAAATAAATAAAGCTACCTTGCTTCAAAGTCACTTGATCTTTTTGTATATACAAAAGTGACTTCAAAGAAAGATGGCTTTGTAAGTGTGCACTTTGATGCACTCCCTCTGTTCCAGACAACAGCAATGATAAAAACATTAAAAAAAACAAAAAAAAACAAAGGACATAGCCAGGTTCAAAAACAAGCCAAACATCTCTGTGGTAAGAGAAACAGAATTGAAATGCAAATTGGTGAGTTGGGCTGAAGTTACAGGTTTGCTGGGCTCCAGGCAGGAAGCTGGCAGTGGGGACAAACCAGGCTTGCTACTTAAAGCCAAAGCATAAAGGAATGCTTTTCCCCTTTTCCTATTCCCATCCCTACCTATCAAGGAGAGTAGAGACAGGGAATGGGGGCACTATTAGTCACCTGCCTGATAAAAGTCTTTAGGGACTTTTATCAAACTTCAGGCCTATGGAGATTAGAATATAAGCATACCAAGAATTAAACCAAGCTGCCCACCATTTTTGAGTGTTCTATCTGTGATATTAACAAAAAGACATAGATCTAACATGCTAAGGAATAACATCCATTTTTAAAAAGGAAATTATAAAACAGAGGCAGAAATGAAAATGAATATATAGAAATAAAAAGAATCATTTAGAAATCTTAGAAATGTAAAAATTAGTCATTAAAGCCAAACCAAACCAAAACAAAAAACTCCACAGGGGCACCTGACTGGCTCAGGCAGAAGAGCAGGTGACTCTTTATTTTGGGGTCATGAGTTGAAGCCCCATGTTGGATGTTGAGATTATAAATAAATAAACTTTAAAAAAGCAAAAAAGCCCCACAAACCAGGCTTCAATAGAAGGCATCAACTCTAGACTGAATAAAGTTGAAGAGAAAACTAGAGATTCACCTAGAATACAGCCTAGAGAGATGGACAGAAAAACTGTAAGAGTGTTTGAGATGCGGATGAGGACTTTTGTTTCCAGCAGTCTGTCACACTGGGTACTCTGACCAGCCTTACTGTTGAAATCAACTAAAAAATGCTGGATAAAATATTTTTTACATTTCCTGAATGCTTCAGATCAGTCGGTTGAAAAATTAGTCAAGAATACTCAGTGGCCAGAAACCAAACAAAAGTGGGAATACAAAGATCCTGTATTTCAGGGGTACCTGGCTGGCTCAGCCCATGGAGCATACAACTCTTGGTCTCAGGGTTGTGAATTCGATCTCCATTTCGGGTGTAGAATTACTTAAAAATAAAATCTTTAAAAAAAAAAAAAAAAGACACTGTATTTCAATTAATCTAAGATGCCCTTAAAAAACTGCTGGGGCACCTCAGTGGCTCAGTCGGTTAAGCGTCCGACTCTTGGTTTCAGCTTAGGTCATGATCTCACAGTTTGTGAGTTCAAGCCCCACACCTGGCTCCACGAAGGCAGTGCTGAGCCTGCTTGGGATTCTCTCTCTTCTCTCTGTCTTTCTCCACCCTTCCCTGCTTGCTCTGTCTCTCAAAATAAATAAGTAGACTTCAAAAAAAATTTTTTTAGTACTGCTAATTAATCTATATCATGCTAGTGTTTATTTTTATTTGTTTATTTATTTATTTTAAGAGAGAGAGAAAGACTGCGCGCTCACAGGCAAGTGGGAGAGAGGGACAGAAGGGGAGAGAGAAAGAGAATCCTAAGCAGGCTCCAATGCAGAGTCCGATGTGGGGCTCGATCCTACAACCCTGGGATCATGACCTGAGCCAAACTCAAGGGTCAGATACCAAACCAACTAAGCCACCCAGGTGTCCCTCTGGATGAGTCTTAAAACCTAGCATGTTAGGGGTGCCTGGGTGCCTCAGTTGTTTGAGCATCCGACCCTTGATTTGAGCTCAGGTCAGGATCTCACGGTTTATGAGTTAGAGCCCTGCATTGGGCTCAGTGCTGGAAGTGCAGAGCCTGCTTGGGATTCTGTCTGTCCCTGTCGCTCTGCCCCTCCCCTGCTCACATGCTCTGAATGAATGAGTGAGTGAGTGAGTGAGTGAGTGAGTGAGTGAGTGAATGAATGAAAAATAAATAAAATAAGATTCTGAAGGAAAACAATTTACAGCTTAAAAAATCTGTGCCTACCTGAACTACCATTCAAGTGTAGGAGTAAAATACTTGAAAATATTTATCTGAAAAAAGTTATTTTCATGTGTTTTTTGGCCATTTTTGTTTCCTTGTCTGTGAAGTATCTTTGCAAGTAGCCCATTTTCCTTTCTTTTTTTTAGGAGTTCCTTATGAATTCCTGGCAAATCCTTTGCATTCCTTTGTCATTTATATAACATGAGTATAGAGTAATAACCACTGGAACAGAATAGAGAATTCTGAAATAGATCCTCATAAACATGGAAACTTAATTTATGACAGAGCTGGCATTGCAGATCAGCAGAGAAAGAATATACTTTTTAAGAAAAAATGGTGCAAGACAATTAGTTACCCATATGGGGAAAAAATTGATCCCTCCATTCCAAGAGGATTAGAGATTTAACTGTAAAGGCCAAACTATAAAACATAAAAAGACTGTACATATGTAAGACTATCTTATAATCTCAGGGCAAGGAAGATTCAACAAAAACACCAAAAGCACAAATCACAGGAAAAGATAAATGAATTCAAATTAAAATTAAGACCTTCAGGGGCTCCTGGGTGGCTCAGTGGGTTGGGTGTCTGAATCTTGATTTCAGCTCAGGTCATGATCTCACAGTTCATGAGATTGAATCCCACATCGGGCTCTGTGATTACAGCGTGGAGCCTGCTTGGGATTCTCTCCCTCTCTGCCTCTCTCTCTCTCTCTCTCAAATGAATAAACTTAAAAAAAAATAGAGTGATATTTTGAATAAGAGGATGGACCACTACATTTTAGGAGGTACCAGGCCGCTATGCTCTCTTGGAATGGGAGAGTGAATTAATGTGCTTTAGGATCATAGTGAGGCCTTGGCCCAGTTTCACAGCTGTCCTCTCTTCCTTTCCTCTTCAGAGAGTACACACTCGATGTGTACAGACTCTCCTCCGTGGTCACACAACATGATGCCAAGAAAGCCGGGGCTGAGGTGGTAAAGCAGGTGGAACACCCTTTGCTGAGTGGTCTGCTGTATCCTGGACTGCAGGTACTCAAACGGGAGGGAGTCGCCCAGTGACCTTTTCTGCTCTGTTTCTAACTATTGGTCATAAACCTCTCTCTCAGCCTCCATTAAGTCCATGTACTTGCTGTTCCTTGGCTGTGCTGTGGGCCTTCCTTCCTGTCTCCCTCCCCTCCCCTTTCTTGCAAGCCTTTGACTTCTCAGCTGTAGATCCTCCCCATCTGTCCTTCAAAACGCTACTTATCTCACACATCTTTTTTTTTTTTTTTTTTTTTTTAGTTTACAAATCAGTTTACTTACAGATTTTTTAATTTTCTTTTTCTTTTAAGTAAATTAGTTCTACACGCAATGTGGGGCTTAAACTCACAACCCTGAGATCCAGAGCCACACGCTCCACCAACTGAGCCAGCCAGGTGCCCCAGATGTTATATTTTCTTAAAGTACATTTCAGCCAACAAATCTATTTACACAGGTATCCATGGGAATTCATACCAGTTATTTACAGATCGTACTTACAAACCACACCCTAAGTCTTCTGTACAGAGTTACACTGGATGTGACTATTGACTGAAAATGGCCTGATGACCAGGCTGTTTACACATATGTAGTAAATGGGTTTGTTTTTTCATGTCTGCACAGTACAGGACACACACAGAGACCAGACCTCCCAGAGAACGCTTTGCAATGTCACACATCTTCTCTGTGTTAATCATAATCACTTAAGTGAAAAAAATTTCAGAGGTGCAAAAATAAATTTCAGGCATGGTCCTATTTTCCATTAAACAAAGCATATCATATTTCATGTGTGTGTACATTATATTTGTATGAGCAAGGAGAAAGATGACAAAATTCAAAAAAAAATTTTTTTTAAATAATTAAAATTGGGGCACCTGGGTGGCTCAGTCGGTTGAGCGCCTGACTCTTGGTTTCTGCTCAGGTTATGATCCCAGGATTGTGGGATCAAGCCCTGTGTTAGGCTCTTGTGCTGAGCGTGGAGCCGCCTTAAGACTCTCTCTGTCTCCCTCTGCCCCTCTCCCCTGCTCATGCGCTCTCTTTCTAAATAAAATAATTAAAATTTTTAGGTTTCAGTCACATTGGCTATCTTTCACATATATTTCAGTGCTCACAGGCCCCATGTAGCTAGTGGCTAACCTACTGGACAACACAGATAGAGAATATATTCATCATTCCAAAATATTCTACTAGACGGCGCTGTTGTAGATTATTCCTGCTTGCTCACCTTTCTCTCCCTCTCCTTCTTCCTCATCCCTCCATTCAATCAGACGTGAAATTTTATCAATTCTGCTTCTTAAGATCTCTTACGTTTGTTCTTGTTCTACATTCCCACTGACTTGGTTCAGCATTGTTTCTTACCTGGACTCTCATAGCAGCCTTCTAGCTATTTTCTTTGTTCTAATCCAAAGGCCTCCACTCAGTGCTCTGTCTGCCCTCTTACTGGTATGGTCTTTCTATGGTGTGGGCCGGGATGATGCTAGCACCCTAGCATGACATTTAGGGTCCCTACTTCTCTGATGCCATCATTAACCACTTCCTGCATCCGTTGAAGTTTGTGCTTTTGCAGACTGAATCACTCATAATTTCCCTAAACATTTCACACCTCTGTGCCCTCTGACATCTGTTTCCTCTGCATGGTGAAAAACATCTATGTATTCTTCAAAACCAAGCTCAGCCCACAGTCTGATTCCAGGAAGCCTTCACTGCCACCTGTCTGACCAGCTAGAGATCAGCCTTTCTTTCTTTCTTTGTGTTAGCACTGTTCCGTGAATGAACATCCAGGGTAGCCCTTCGCATACTGTACGCAGGTTATCTGCTTAACATGTCTCTCTTTTCAACTGTTTAATTGGCTTATTAAAGGCAGAGTCTGGGTCCGATTCAACTCTGCGTCCACAGGGCTGGCTCTAGGCCTGGCAGATAGTGACAATACCTGTTTGCTTACCAGTTTAATAGTGCCCTTTTCTCCTGAGCTCTCACAGCATTTTATTCTCATGCCATTATCTGACATTTGTCACAGGCTACCTTGCTCACTGTATCTTTGACACGACCATATTGTGTCTTCTCCTTCTTCCCTCCTTTCCCCACTGGATTGTGAGCTTCTTAAAGGCAGAAGCTCTTCTTTTTTTCCCCCATGACATCCACATGGAGTGCTATTCACCGCAGGCATTCAGCAAACATTTCTCCCGCTCTTGAGGCCAACAGGGAGGCTGGATGCTGCTTATTTGCTTCCTAGCTTTACTTTCTGAAAAAAACCTAATGAATTTCAAGCTTCTGATTTCTCAGATCCATATAGAAGAAATACAGTAGGAGTTTATGCTCATGTGTTTTTTTTTCCCCCACAGGCCTTAGATGAAGAGTATTTGAAAGTAGATGCCCAGTTTGGAGGTGTTGATCAGAGAAAGATTTTCACCTTTGCAGAAAAGGTTGGTGTCCTCTTTTCTTTTTTTTCTTTTGTGTCTCAGAGGTGTGCAGTTACAGTTTACTGAATATTCCAGTCCCACCACTCATAACTACAGAGAAAGAACGTTGTCCATTATCACACAATTAGCGACTGAGCAGAAATTAGCACTCAGACCTGGCTGGCTCAGTAAGTGGAGCATGCGACTCTTGGTCTTGGGGTTGTGAGTTTGATCCCCATGTTGGATGCAGGGATTACTTAAAAAGAAAAATCTTTTTTTAAAAACAAAAACCTGTGTAGGGGCACCTGGGTGGCTCAGTCAGTTAAGCATCCAGCTTTGGCTCAGGTCATGATCTCACGGTTCATGAGTTCAAGCCCCGCATCAGGGTCTCTGCTAGCAGCACGGAGCCCCCTTCGGGTCCTCTGTCCCTCTCTCTCTCTGCCCCTCCCCCTACTCACACTCGCGCTCTCTCTCTCAAAAATAAATAATAAAACATTTAAAAAAGGAAAAAAAAAAGCCCATGCTCTGGCTGCCACCAGGAAACTGCCCCCAGACCTGTTGGATTTGCTTCTTCCCTAGTAGCGCAGTTTCTAGGGAAAGGTACCACCAGGCAGAACTACTGATCTTTCTCAGAACATTCAGTCTGCATTGCTGTGAATCTTACATAAACCACTCATCTGAGTTGAGGTTTAGCAGGGTTTAAAGGAAGAAATCAGAGCAAACCCTTTAGTTCTTTTTGGGGAAAGAACGTGAGTAAGCTGAAAAGGACTATTGAGAAATGGTTGGTATTTTTGAAAGCTTCTCAAAACCTCATCTTGGCAAGGGCATGGAGAAAACACTGTTAGTGGAAATGTAAATTCCTGAAGAGTAGTTTGCCCTAATAATTATACAAATTAATGTTAAGGAAATTATTTTATTTCTTTATTTTTTTTTAAGTTTATTTATTTTGAGAAAGAGAGAGAGTGTGTGAGCAGGAGAGGGACAGGGGGAGAGGGAGAGAGAGACAATCCCAAGCAGGCTCCGCTTGAACTCACGAACTATGAAATCATGACCTGAGCCGAAACCAAGAATTATATGCTTAACCAGCTGAGCCACCCAGGCACCCCAAGGAAATAATTTTAAAAGTGTAATTTCGGTTATATATTAAAGTACTTATCACATTATCAATTTAAAGGAAAAATCTAGATATAAGAGTGCTTGGCTGGTTCAGTCAGTAGAATGTGCAACTCTTGATCTCAGGGTTGTAAGTTTGAGCCCCATGTTGGGTGTAGAGACTACTTAAAAATAAAATCTGGGGTGCCTAGGTGGCTTAGTCAGTTGAATGCCCAGCTCAATTTTGGCTCAGGTCATGATCCCAGGGTCATGGGATTGAGCCCCACGTTGGGCTCCATGCTAAGTGTGGAACCTGCCTAAGATTCTCCCTCTCTTGGCCTCCTGGGGGCTCATTCAGTTAAGCATCCAACTTGGGCTCAGGTCATGATCTCACGGTTTATGAGTTTGAGCCCTGCATCAAGCTCTGCACTGACAGTGTGGAGCCTGCTTGGGATTCTCTGTCTCCATCTCTCTTTGCCCCTTCCCCACTTGTGCACACATGCCTTCTCTGTCTCTCTCTCAAGATAAATAAACTCTAAAAAAACCCAAGATTCTCTCTCCCTCTGCCCCTCTCCCTCGCACGCACTCTCTCAAATAAAGTTTTTTTAAATATCTTTTTTAAAAAAACTAGAAATTCCTATCCAATGACAAGTGATTGGTTAAATATGTTATGATAACTCCTTGTAATGGAATATCGTATAGTGTATTTAAAATGGTTTCAGGATGTCTTTTTTATTAAGTTTTTAATTCTATTTCCAGCGTAGTTAACATGCAGTGTTATATTAGTTTCAGGTGCACAGTATACTGATTCACCAGTTCTATAGATGACTCAGTGCATTCCCCCAGGCCCCCACCCACCTCCCCTCTGGTAACCATCAGTTCTGTATAGTTAGGGGTGTTCTAGGTTTGACTGTCCACCCCCCCACCTTTTTTTTTCCTTTGCTCATTTGTTTTGTTTCTTAAATTCCACATATGTGTTGGGGCTCCTGGGTGGCTCAGTCTAGTTAAGCGGTCGACTTCAGCTCAGGTCATGATCTCGCAGTTTGTGAGTTCAAGCCCCATGTGGACTCTGTGCTGACAGCTCAGAGCCTAGAGCCTGCTTTGGATTCTGTGTCTCCTTTCTGCCCCTCCCCCATTTGGGCTCTGTCTCTTGTCTCTCTCTCAAAACTAAACATTAAAAAAAAATTTTTTTTAAATAAAAAATTCCACATGTGTGTGAAGTCATATGGTATTTATCTTTCTCTGACTGGCTTATGGTTTTGGGGTGTATTTAATGAATGGGGAATGCTTACAATGTAAATTTTTTAATTAGGTATTTCACATTATTCTATTTTATCTCCTCTGTTAAGTTTTTGGTTGAACGTACTTTTATTATTCTAGCAGAGATGTGACCCATGGCTTGTTTTTTGTGTGACTCACAATCTCTTAGAAAGGTTTTTATATTTTTTAAGGGCTGCACAAAACATGAAGAAGAATATGCAGTAGAGGGGCACCTGGGTGGCTCAGTCTGTTAAGTGTCTGACTTTGGCTCAGGTCATGATCTCGTGATTCATGAGTTTGCCCCCTGCGTTGGGCTCTGTGCTGACAGCTCAGAGCCTGGAGCCTGTTTTGGATTCTGTGTCTCCTTTTCTTTCTGCCCCTCCTCCTCTTCAAAAATAAACATTAAAAAAAATTTTCTTTTAAATAAATAAAAAGAATATGCAGTAGAGTCCCAAAGTCTAAAATATTTATTTTTTGGTTCTTTACAGAGAAGTTTTGCTCATCCTTACTCTAGAGATTACAACATGTGTCTGTATAGTTTATTACAGTTTAAATTGGGTATTTTAACCACTTCTCAACAATGTAAGAACCTGCAATTTAACTCCTTCCTGCCCTTTGTGCTATTGTCATATATTTCGCTTTTACATATATCTTAAATCCGAAAGATTTCATTATAACTCCTTTTCAAGCAGTCAATTTTCAGGTATACTCATCCCTACTTACCCTTCCTGGTATTCTTGACTCCTTCCTGCACTTCTATACCTCTGTGCTTCCTTCTGGGGTCATTTTCCTTCGGCCTGCAGAGGCCCCCCCCCCCCCCTTGGATTTGGTGATGGTAGTGCAGGTCGTTAGTAATGAATTCCTTCAGCTTTCTTTTGTCTGAAAACATCCTTCTTTTGTTTTCACTGGATATCAAATTCTAGGTTGGCAGTTATTTTTCTTTTAGCCCTTTAAAGAGTCATCCCATTGTCTCTGGCTGCCTTAGTTTCCATTGAGAAGTCGCCTGTAAGTATTACTGTTGCTCTTTTATAGATAATAACTGCTTTTCTCTGGCTGCTTTTAGGGTTTTCTCTGTCTCTGATTTTCAGCAATTTGACAGTGATGTTTTTTGGCTATAGTTTTCTTGATATTTATCCTACTTGGATTTTGCTGAGGTTCCTGAGTCTGTTTTCAGCAATTTGAGGCAATTGTCCCCTACTATGTCCTTAAATATTGCTTCCGTCTTATTCTCTGTCTCCTGCCCTGGGACCCTAATTCTACATAGGGTAGACCTCTTGACTATGTTCTACGTATCTTTTTAAAAAAATATTTATTTGGGGGAGAGCACAAGTGAGGGAGGGGCAAAGAGAGGGGGACAGAGCGTCTGAAGCGGGCTCTGCGCTGACAGGCTGACAGCAGCGAGCCCAATATGGGGCTCGAACTCCTGAACTGCAGGAACTTGACCTGAGCCGAAATTGGACGCTCAACCCACTGAGCCATCCAGGTGCCCCTCCATATGTCTCTTACATTCTGTTCTGTTGTTTTCTTTTTTTTTGTCCCTTCTGTGCTTTAGTTTGGTTATTCTCTACTGACTTTTCTTCGAGTTTATCAATCCTGTCTTCTGTTAAATCCATCCAATATTGTACTGTGCCATTTTAGAACTTCCATTTGGTTCTTTTTTTATAGATTCCAGCTCCCTCTTACAAAATTCTCTTTTATCCAGTTTGTCCATCTTTTCCTGTTTCCTTTCACACACCAGAGTTATTTTGACATCCTAATCTGTTTTTTCCAGTATCTGGATTGTTCCTGGGTCTGCTTTTAGTTCTCTTAATTATCAATCATTTTTTTTCTTCTTCCCCATTTCTAATACTTTTTTTATTGTATCAAAGATATCATAGATATGTGGTAGAGACTCTGGATTATGCTTACAGGGTGAGTGTTTTCTGTAGGCTGTTAAATTACTGACCTACCATCTTGATCCTGTCTGGGGCAGGTTTTAGGCTTTGTCAGAACACGTTTGTTTCAGGGCACCTGGGTGGCTCAGTCAAAGCGTCCCACTTCAGCTCAGGTCATGATCTCACAGTTCATGAGTTCAAGCCCCAAATGGGGCTGGCTCTGTGCTGACAGCTCAGAACCTAGAGCCTGCTTTAGATTCTGTGTGTGTGTGTCTCTCTCTCTGCCTCTCCCCTTTTCATGCTCTGTCTTCTTTCAAAAATAAATAAACATTTAAAAAATTTTTTTAAATTATTAAAAAGAAAAGATTATGTGTCTCCTTCTCTTCTCTGCTCCTCCCCTGCTTGTGCACGTTCTCTCCCTCACTCTCTCTCTTTCTCTCTCAAAAATGAATAAACATTTAAAAAAAAAAAAAAGGAACAAGTCTGTTTCAGTTTGCCCTTCTACAATGTGGGTCTTATTCCTAGGATACAGCCTTTCTGGGATCTCAAACTCAAATCTCAGGGTGTTCACAAAGACCTCTCCACTTGGAGTGGACCTAAGCTTCAACCTCTGTCTCCCCAGCACTGTGCAGCCTCTGAAGTCTGTGCGCAGATCGCCAGCCTCCCAGCACCTGTTCTCTGCTAGGCTTCCTAGCATCTCCGTTTGCACACACCGCTATGAGTCAGCTAATAAATGAGTAGGGAATTTTGACTTCGATTTGAGGGTGGGGGGGCTCACTTCTCTCTAGAACCTTTCCTCAGTCCTAGCCTCCTGGCAGCCCAGAACTCCAGTCTCTGTCTCTCCTTCGTCAGACTCTCTTTCTCTCAGCACCTCGTTTGGGGAAAATGCCCTCAAGGAGGAAGCCAGGGTGAGTGTGGGGTCACCTTTGCTTTCCCTTCTCTCAAAATTCATAGTCCTACACCTGTTGCTATCAAATGCCTGCAGATGGTCATTTTATATATTTCCAGCTTTTATAGTCGTTTATGGTGGTAGGGTAAATCCAATAGCTTCACAACATAATACTAGTAGGAAAACAGTAGGGAAAACTTTGTTTATGTTATTGTATACACCATCGAAAGGTTGTATATCCAATGCAGTGGATTATTAGCCACAAAAAAGAATGAAATCTTGCCATTTGCAATGATGTGGATGGAGCTAGAGAGTATTATGCTAAGCAAAATCAGTTACTCAGAGAAAGACGAATACCATAGGATTTCACTCATATGTGGAATTTTAAGAAACAAAACAAATGAGCAAAGGAGAAAGAGAGAGGCAAACCAAGAAACAGACTCCTAACTATAGAGAACAAACTGATGGTTACCAGAGAGGAGGTGGGTGGGGGGGAGCAAGTTAGGTAGGTGAAGGGGGTTGAGGAGGGCACTTGGGATGAGCACAGGGTGTTGTATAGAAGTGCAGAATTAGGGGCGCCTGGGTGGCTCAGTCGGTTGAGCGTCCGACTTCGGCTCAGGTCACGATCTTGCGGTCCGTGAGTTCGAGCCCCGCGTCGGGCTCTGGGCTGATGGCTCAGAGCCTGGAGCCTGCTTCCGATTCTGTGTCTCCCTCTCTCTCTGACCCTCCCCCGTTCATGCTCTGTCTCTCTCTGTCTCAAAAATAAATAAAATTAAAAAAAAAAAAAAAAGTGCGGAATCACTATATTGTACACCTGAAACTAATCTGTATGTCAACTGCAATTTAAATAAAAACTTTTTTAAAAAAGAAAAAAAGTCTACTCAGTAGGAAAAGAGATTGGAAGGACTATATCAAACTATTAAGTTGCTTGCCAAGTTAGATGGGATCAGGACACTGAGGAGGAGTTTACACTAACATTTGCTTTGTGTGTTTCTTTCTAACCCCTCAGTACCTCCCTGCACTTGGTTACTCAAAACGGGTCCATCTGATGAATCCTATGGTTCCAGGATTAACTGGCAGCAAAATGAGCTCCTCAGAAGAGGTAGGTTTGCCAACTCTGACTTGAGTTTAGAAATCTTCAGCAAGAGGGGCGCCTGGGTGGCGCAGTCGGTTAAGCGTCCGACTTCAGCCAGGTCACGATCTCGCGGTCCGTGAGTTCGAGCCCCGCATCAGGCTCTGGGCCGATGGCTTGGAGCCTGGAGCCTGTTTCCGATTCTGTGTCTCCCTCTCTCTCTGCCCTTACCCCGTTCATGCTCTGTCTCTCTCTGTCCCAAAAAAATAAATAAAAAACGTTGGAAAAAAAAATTTAAAAAAAAAAAGAAATCTTCAGCAAGAGAGATGCCTGGGTGGCTCAGTTGGTTGGACATCCGACTTTTGATTTTAGCTCAGGTCATGATCTCACAGTTCTTGGGATTGAGCCCCACGTTGGGCTCTGCACTGGCAGTGTGGAGCCTGCTTGGGATTCTCCTTCTCTCTCCTCTCTCTCTCTCTCTCTCTCTCTCTCTCTCTCTCTGCCCTGCCCCTGCTCGTGCATGTGCGCTCTCTCCCTCTTAAACTTTAAAAGAAAGAAATCTTCAGCAAGAGATGAAGATATTGAAGACTCAAAAGAACAGTTACCTGGCTAACTTGAATTCTTGTAGATTTGAATTCCAAGGAATCTGAGGTTCATCCCATTAATTCCAGTGGTTCTTGAGTATTGAAGGACCCAGAAGCAGTCCTGATAGGATCCAATCATAATCTTAACAATTTTACTGCTGTGATATTGTGTAATAAAGCACACAAGCAAAAGTAATGTTTTCATTCATCGACTATGGTAAATCTCAGCCTTACTAATGAGGTTAATGAGGTGAGGGTTACATTTCACCAAATAGCATCTTGATTCTTAGAGTGATATTTGATATAACTAATATGACAAATACAATATTTTTTAACATTTAAAAGTACTGCTTAGGGAAAATGCACTTTTGTTTTGATCACTAAGGGTACAGAATGGAGGGCTCTGTGGAACCCAGAGATGTGGAAGTTTGAGTTCGGGGTTCCCAAACACAGCTGACCTTGAGAACCACCTAGGGAAAGCATTGATTAGACTCTGTTCTTAGAGATTCTGATAAAGCGGTTCTGGGAAACAACTCAGGAGTCTGTACTTTCTTTCAGATTCTACTAGGTGATTCCGATTGAAGTCACGTTTGGGTGCTCATCCAGTTCTTTAAATCTGACTTCTCAATCGTTGATCAGAGATCAATAAATATATGCATGGAAACTTTTCTTATTATTTTTAAAGGAATATACTCATTCGTTTTTCTCTATGTTAAGATGATCCATGTATCAGCTATTTCTCTGACAAAATATCCTATCACTCACCCTATTTGGTGACACTCACCCTATCTTAACCCCGGAAGTCCGTGTTAGTTAGCAGCAGTTCCTGAACACGACTGCATCAGAATCACACAGAGAGCTTTTTCAAGATACAAGTATCTGGCCCAACCTCAAGAGATTTTGACTCATCTCCCAGTAATTCACATTTTTTCACAAGCACCCCAGGTGATTCATACACAGGCATACGTGGACCGGAATTTGGTAACCACTGTGAACCCAGAGATCCGTGAGTTTACTCACTTCAAAATAAGAAACAACTCCTATTACCCTAAAAAGGAAAAATGGCTCTAGGTAATATACAGTACCTAGTGTGGGGGCTCGCTGTGAAACAAGTCCCCTCACACATTGTTTGTGGCAATGTCAATTAGTCTTTCCCTTTCAGAAAATCGTTTTGGGCCTAGCAGTTTTGGGTAGCTTAAGGAAATAATCTCAGAGAAGGAGGAAAAAAAAAAAACAACTCTGCAAAGATATTCATTGTATTATATATAAATTGTATAAATTAGAACATAATCTAACAGTTTAGAAATCATTAAAGAAATTATATTGTCACTAATAATCGGGACTATAATACACCATAAAAATTACAAGTGAGGGTGAGGTAGCCACTCAGAAATACTTATGATAGGGGCGCCTGGGTGGCGCAGTCGGTTGAGCGTCCGACTTCAGCCAGGTCACGATCTCGCGGTCAGTGAGTTCGAGCCCCGCGTCAGGCTCTGGGCTGATGGCTCGGAGCCTGGAGCCTGTTTCCGATTCTGTCTCCCTCTCTCTCTGCCCCTCCCCCGTTCATGCTCTGTCTCTCTCTGTCCCAAAAATAAATAAAACACGTTGAAAAAAAATTAAAAAAAAAAAAGAAATACTTATGATAGAGTCTCAAGTGAAAAAGCAAAGAGTAGACATTTGTTCTCGAACTACAGATTTGTAATGATTCTGTGTGTTATAGACAAGGCCTGGGAAGAACCCAGGAAAACTGAACTAGTTATTTTTGTTGGGGGGCAATATCGTGAGTGGCTCTTGACTCTGATTAATTCTGCTTTTGTTGAAGCTGTTACTGTTTAAACCTTCGTTTAAAAAAAAAAAATGGAAATACACAGATTCGTTGAGCATATCTCATTTCCCACCATAAGAGGTCCCTTCTCCTCCTTGGCTTCTAGGAGTCCAAGATTGATCTCCTTGACCGGAAGGAGGATGTAAAGAAAAAACTAAAGAAGGCCTTCTGTGAGCCAGGGAACGTGGAGAACAACGGAGTTCTGTCTTTCATCAAGCATGTCCTCTTTCCCCTTAAGTCTGGTAAGACACCCTTTTATTGCTTCTCAGAGGCCAGGCCGAGGTAGCAGAAGTAGTGCTGAGGTCGCCCTTGTGATTTGTCAGAATCTTGTTCGCCGATGGCTTCCCTGATTCTGTGCTCTGACTTCTCATATACCGACGTACATTTGGAGTCGGGATGTCATTTCACTGCCCGTGGGGTTGTTACCAAGGTTAGGTTCTAAGCGGGGTGTCAGGGTGGGCAGGGGTGTAGAGATGAAGGTGGGCGCAGGCATGCTTAATTAGAGGAATACAAAAGAAATGTAAGGCACGATCCTTCCCCTTGAGCTTGGATGCCAGCTGGTTTGCTAGCTCATCTGATTTAAGAACAATAAAATGCCATATAATAAAGTTCAAAATATATAATAAAAACTAAAACACCCATAATATTTGAGCTAGGAATGCTGACTCTGCCATTATCAATGAGTTTGTTGGCATAGATCCATTTTCTTACAGAGTTTGTGATCCTTCGAGATGAGAAATGGGGTGGAAACAAAACCTACACCGCTTACTTGGACCTGGAAAAGGACTTTGCTGATGAGGTAATACCAAAGGAGGAGTAATCCCCACTGAATTCCTTCTGACAGACGTCTCCATCTTGGCCCAGCCAGGTTTCTAATATGCGCCGCAAGGCTCTGCTTGATGCTGATGTGTATTGTGTTAGTGTCTTAATGAGGATTCGGGTGGTTCACAGTTTAGATGGGCACATGGCACAAAGCTCGTATATTGATGTCCTCATCATTCTGCAAAGGATTTAGCCTGGAATGAAGGACCAAACCCAGCAAGATGAAGCATTTCAGGGAGAGGTGCAAAGTCCAGGTTCAAAAAAGAAACACCTGTGGAAGGTAGCTAGCTAAAGGGTACTGATGATCTCAACAGACAGTTTAACAAAAGAATTGCTAGGTGCCCATGTGTTAGGCACCATGGTAGGGGCTGGCATTACAGAGGATTAAATCCTCATGAAGGGGATGCCTGGGAGGCTCAGTCGGTTAAGCATCCCACTTTGGCTCAGGTCATGATCTCACAGTTCGTAAGCTCGAGCCCTGCACCGGATGAGCCCAAGCCCCACTTTGGTCTCCACGCTGATAGTGCAGAGTCTGCATGGGATTCTCTCTCTCTCCCTCCCTCTCTCTACTGCTCACTCACTCGTACCCTCTCTCTCTCAAAAACAAATTTTAAGGGGTGCCTGGGTGGCTCAGTCGGTTGAGCAACTGACTTCGGCTCAGGTCATGATCTCATGGTTTGTGAGTTTGAGCCCCACATCAGGCTCTGTGCTGACAGCTCGGAGCCTGGAGCCTGCTTCGAATTCTGTGTCTCCCTCTCTCTCTGCCCCTCCCCTGCACATGCTGTCTCTCTCTGTCTCAAAGATAAATATAACCATTAAAAATAAATAAATGAATAAATAAATAAATTTTAGAAAATCCTCATGAAGCTCATGGTCCAGTGGGAGAGGCAGACATAGAAACAAATATCACTGCTATGTGACTATACGATGACGATGTACATGTATGATCCAGAAATATAATAGGAGGAAGTGATTGCCTGGCTGGTCAAGCTTTACAGAGGGGACAGCCTCCGAACAGAGGGAAGAAATTGCGCAAAGACATGGTGAGGTGAGACAGCATAGTATGGAATTACAAGTGGTTTGATCTAACATGAGTCCAAAAGGTGAGGCAGAGTGTTGTGGGAGAGATAGGCAGGGCCAGGTCATAAAGGGAAGATGTGGCCATGGTGCATATGGAGAATGAAATGGGACTTTTGACTGACTCTGACTTTGGGTTGAATCAGCAACGTGATCGGGCTGTCAGAAACGTAATGAAGTCTTAGTGTAAGTCATCCGAAGTGTAGAGTCTGGAACCACAGAGTTGATCATTCAGTTCTCCACTGTTGTGAGTACATTTGGGGTTGTGCATTCAGCCCTGAACTTCAATTTTCTGAAGTTTATTTGACCATCTGGGCTGTGTTGGTGGAGAGAAGGAGGATGCTGTGATAGGGAACAGACCCAAGCCCTTGTCACAAGAGCACAGTTGAAAGAACAGGGGATGTTTAGTTGGGAATCAGGCCTGTGTTCCGTCATCCTCAAATACATGACAGATTCCCGTGGGAGAGGGGTTGGATTTCTTCCTGTGGCACCAGAAAGCTAAACCAGGTCTGCAGGTGGGGACCACGGAGGTAGGTGTGTTCGGGTTCAACATCAGGGAGAGCTGTGCAGTGACCTCCACTGTGTGGCAATGGACTGGGCTGCCTCACTTGACCTTGCGTCCCCGTCACTGAGGTGTTCAGGCAGAGCCCGGAAGACCACTGCAGGACACCGTTGTGTAAGGGACAGAACATCAAGTAGAAGCAAAGGCTCGGTGACCTCTGAGCTCTGCGGCCCTCAAAGCCCATCTTTTGGATGTTTTTCACAGCCATTGCTCTGAAACCCTTCTGTCTGCAGTCTGAGGCCAGCCACGAAACCCACACGGTACTCCTCAGTCCTGTGAACGGTCATTTGTGGGAGTAACGAAAAGGATAGAAGAAATGTGTCTGAAAAAAGAGCTTGGAGCAGCACTAGCCAATAGCACTTTCTGTGACCATGGACATGGTCTGTATGCACTGCCTCCTCACGCAGCTGCCACTGGCCACGTGTGGCTGGTCAGCCTTAGAACATGCCCAATGCAGCTGAGAAACTGCGTTTCAGTTTACCCTGAAATATCCACATGAGGCTAGTGGCTCCCATCTTGGACAGAGCCGGTCTAAAGCTCTCCTGTTGTTAAAATTACACATGCCCGGGGCGCCTGGATGGCTCAGTTGGTTAAACGTCCAATTTCGACTCAGGTCATGACCTCGCAGTTTGTGAGATCAAGATCTGTGTCAGGCTCCGTGCTGACAGCTCGGAGCCTGGAGCTTGCTTTGGATTCTGTGTCTCCTTGTCTCTCTGTCCCTCCCCCACTGATGCTCTGCCTCTCTCTCAAAAATTTCCCAAGGAAATGAAGGAATATTAGAAACAAAAATGTAGGTATTGTTGTATTACAGGTGTTCATGCCTAAGAGACATCACCTCGGAATATCTAACAGGTGCTTTCAGGCCAGATCTGGGATATAAAAGCACGAGTCATGGGACACAAGAAGAATTGACTTGCTCAACTCTTACTGCATACTTGCACTCCTCACCATTTTCACCCACGTTATGTGATTTAATCCCCATTCTGACTCTCTGAGATATAGGTATTATCTTCAGCTTTTAAGTGAAGAATCCCAGACTTAGAGGAGTTAACTGCCTGGTCCAGGGGTCACACAGCTAGCTGGAACTCAAACCCCAGTCTAACTCCAGAGCCCTTGTTCTTTCTTCTGGCTCACTCGGCTCGGCCCCCCTCGGGCTGTCTCCTTGGGTTGCATATGTGAATGTTTCTCTGCCTCTAAATGCCTCTGGTTTGTGCCATTCTTCTAAGAATGAATGGAGGGACTAGAAGACTTTGACTAATAAAAACATTCAGCCTCTACAAACCCTCAAGTTGGTATGGAATTCAGAGTCAAAAACCCTAACTCTCATACAGTGAGATAATCTTTCTGAACCTGTTTTCCCTTCTCTGTCAGCTTCACAGGATTGTTCTGAGGATCAAGTAAGACTGTAGGGAGGAGTGGTGTCTGGGTGGCTCTGGGAGCTCACTAGCACAGGTCATGATCTCATGAGTTCGAGCCCCACATCAGGCTCTGCGCTGGTGGTATGGAGCCTGCTTGGGATCCTCTCTCTCTCTCCCCCCTTCTCTCTCTCTCTGCCCCTTCCCCACTTGCGCACTCTCTCTCTGAAAATAAATAAATAAATAAACTTAAGAAAAATAGAGACCACTGGGGAAACACCCTGCACCCTCCACACACATTATCCTTAGTGGACTTGGACATCTGTGCTGCATCTCACAGAGCCTTTGGACGCTTTTGCAGGTTGTACACCCTGGAGACCTCAAGAATTCTGTTGAAGTCGCCCTGAACAAGTTGCTGGATCCTATCCGGGAAAAGTTTAATACTCCTGCACTGAAGAAACTGGCCAGCGCTGCCTACCCAGACCCCTCAAAGCAGAGTAAGGCGAGCCAGGGAGGGGGAGGGCCAAGGGGTGCTTGGCATCATCAGGACAGAGAGCCTGTCAGTGGGCTTCAGAAGAAGGTCTGCCTTAAATTGAGAGCCCGAGAAGCCAGGGGGCCCGAAGTACAGGAATATCGTACCCCATTGACTCCTGGAATGGAGCTGGAATCATCTGGATTTTGGTTTGGGCGATGCTGTGAAGTGATTACGTCCTGCCGTACCAGTCTACTGTGTGAGACATGGCCTGTGATCTCATACTTCACTAAATCCTCTTCAGTTAAGAGACCAGTTGGGTTAGACCATGAGGGTAACACAACTGCTCAGGCAGAGTCTGCACAGCTCCTTAGGAAAGCTCATCTTTAGCTTCGCCCAGTTCCCTTGCATGGGCTTCTGACCGGCTCTTAGTTGGCCATCCATTGACCCATGATGCTGAGTTATTAACTTGGATGGTTTTGTGTGACTCTCCCAGAAAAGACTCCATCAATGCATGTGAGATGCATGAATAGAAACACCTAGAGGTAGCAAAGCTACTACTGTCCCTTCCCAAAGGTTGCCAGTCCTATTTTAGAGAAGATATAAGTAGGGGCGCCTAGTTCATGAGTTCAAGTCCCATGTCGGGCATAGAGATTACTTAAAAAAAATAAGAAAAAACTAAATGGGTAGATTCTGGGGATTCTGCACTAAACCCTGCTAGTGTCGTCATTTGGTGGGGTCAGCATTTGGCCTGTCATGGCAGAGGAAGAGAGTTCTGATCCCTTGGGGTTCCTTTCTTTCCCAGAGCCGATTGCCAAAGGTCCTGCCAAGAATTCAGAACCAGAGGAGGTCATCCCATCCCGGCTGGATATCCGTGTGGGCAAAGTCATTAGTGTGGACAAGGTACTCATTTTTCACCACATCCCAGAGAGGCCGATAGGGGTCACGTTTGTCTGTTTCCATCTGGAGGAAACCTGGCCTGGGATGGGAAGTAACATCCCTGAGGCCATATTGCAAGTCAGAACACAGGTGTCTAGTTCCAGGTGTCAGGCTTTTCTTTCCCTTTGCTGCCTCTGGACCTTTCGCAACCAGACACAGCCAGGAACTCAGAGCCGGGGTTGGGGAGGAGAGGATATTAGTCAGAGGGAGGTTGCTTATCAGTTAAATCTGGTCTGATAGACTCTTCTGGTCTCTACTGGCTTGTCTGGACTTGGCTGCAGGCCTTATCTTGGAACAGCCACTTTGTCTCCCTGCCCCATCCCACCCACCCCTGAAAATGGGGAAGGGAGAGGGACTTCCTTTTACCCAGAGACAGAAGGTTATGCAGCCAGCGACCTGGGACCATTGTTGTGGACTTTTCTTTCTTTCCCAGCATTGTTTTTCACTACAGAGACTACTGAAAGTACTTTGAGATGGCTGCCTCCTTCAGATGGTGAGGCCAGCATTGTCCTCCGCTCATCTTCCAGGCCACGCAGGACTCAGCCGGTGTAGCATGTGGCCATAGCGGTAGCCGCCCAGACAGTCCAGGCCATTTACTTGTGCAGGAGACTCCCTGCACCTCATCTTACTCAAACCCTGCCTCTTGGGGGAGAGTAAAATGGAGCTTCAAGGCCCATCTTCCTGTCTGCTCTCTGGGACCTGGAAAGAGTTTGCTGCAGAGGGTCCCTCAGGAGCCTCTGTTGGAGAGTAGATGCCCCTTTCAGCAGTCAGAGGGCTCACCGGACCCCCATGGTCCCTTCTGTCACGATACCGTCCGGGACTAACCTCTCTTGCCGGCAGCACCCAGACGCAGACAGCCTGTATGTGGAGAAGGTCGATGTGGGGGAAGCTGAACCACGGACTGTGGTGAGCGGCCTGGTGCAGTTTGTGCCCGAGGAGGACCTGCGGGATAGGCTGGTGGTGGTGCTGTGCAATCTGAAACCCCAGAAGATGAGGGGTGTCGAGTCCCAAGGCATGCTTCTGTGTGCTTCTATGTGAGTGAGAGCTTGGGGTGGGGCGCGGGCCTGAGCGTGGGGGGCAGGAAGTGCAGGGAATTGGCCCACGTGATGCCCTTCTCCAGGGCATCAGGCGGAACACTTGGAGAAACTGTCCAAAACATGATGCGTGAAGGAATTACTCACCACGCACGTACTGCGAATGAAGCGCTTTACCCAAAGTTAATTTTATTACCACAGGAACTGAAGGTTCAAAGCAGCAGGTACATGCCCAAGTCTCTCTACTAGTGAGAGATGGAGCCAGGATTCTAGCCTAATTCTGACTGGCTGTTCAGGCCTTGCTGTCTCTGTTATGTCATACTTCCTCCCCTAGAAGCCTAGATTTCGGTGTCTCTCCTGACAGAGGGTTTCAGTCTAGCCCCGGTTAACCCAACGCACAAATGTAGTACAGCACCGAGGACTTCCTGGGCCTCTGGCATTGAGGAGGCCCTAAAGCCCCACAGTGAAGGCCCCGGTGCTCTGGCTTCGCTGGCCGCTGCAGGCAGTCCATAGTCTCACTCTTTCCTTCTCCTGTGTGTCTTCCCCAGAGAAGGGGTAAACCGCAAGGTTGAGCCTCTGGACCCTCCTGCCGGCTCTGCTCCCGGGGAGCGAGTGTTCGTGAAGGGCTACGAGAAGGGCCAACCGGATGAAGAGCTCAAGCCCAAGAAGAAGGTCTTCGAGAAGCTGCAGGTAAAAAGCTGCAGTGCCCCCTCTCTGGCCTGGGCCGCCTGGACCGTGTCCCCAGACTGCTATTGCTGAGTCCACAACTGCCCTCTCCCCCGCTGGGCCTTCCTGCGTCTGAGCCCCTCTCTTCCTTCAGTCCAGACCGCCCCGGAGGAGGTGTCTGAGCAGCACGGGAGCCCTCACACGTACCTAGCATGGACGGGCTATTTGAGGCACCGTGTGAGGGACTTCAGACGTTTCCTCACTTGATCTTCAGCTCGTGATCAGAGGCCTGTGCCTATTGTACCTGGCAGGATACCTGCCAGGGCCACACAGGGTCACCAGCAGGGATGAAGCCAGGGTCCCACCACCACCCCCAGCCTACCTTGATCTTAGAACCACTCATTCTTTGTCTGCTCTCTGGGACATGGACTCCATACAGCCTGTCCCTGTGACCCCTGAGTGCATTCGTTCCCTCAACAAATACTGAACCCCTGCTGTGTATGCCCACCACTGTTCTGGGCGCTCGGGCTACATCTGTGAACGAAGTAGCAACAGTTCACTCTCCTCATGGAACCAACATGTGTGATTATGAGCAAATGAGGAATTAATACCTCATTTCCTCGCTCAGCCAGAATGTTTCTGGGTGAGGGGCATTTAGAGTGCTGTCTACTTCCATCCGTCCTCCTGCATATGGCGGGTGGTTTTACCCGCTCCCTCCTTTCCTGCTTTTCCAGGCTGGTTGTTTTGTTTTGTTTTAATGTTTTTTAATGTTTATTTATTCTTGAGAGAGAGACAGAGTGTGAGTGGGGGAGGGACAGAGAGAGGGGGAGACACAGAATCCGAAGCAGGCTCCAGGCTCCGAGCTGTCAGCACAGAGCCTGATATGGGGTTTGAACCCACAAACTGCAAGATCATGACCTGAGCCAAAGTTGTACTTAACCGACTGAACCACCCAGGCGCCCCTCCAGACTGGTTTTTTAAATCACTTATTTTTTCTGGCTATAAAATCAAAAATTTTTTTAAGTTTATTTATTTATTTTTGAGAGAGAGAATGTGGGAGGGGCAGAGGGAGAGAGCGAGAATGCCAAGCAGGCTCCACACTGTCAGCACAGTGCCCGATGCAAGGCTGGAATTCACAAACCCGTGAGATCACTAAGATCTGGATGCTTAACCGACTGAGCCACCCAGGCGCCCCAATAAAAATTTTTCATCGTAGAAATGTCTAAAGTGGAGGGGATATGAAGACAATGAAATATGCATAGTGTTGCCACCTAGTGATACTAGAAAATAGCATTAGTGGTCATTTCTTTCTGGACTTTTTCTATACATGGAGATGACATATTTACAGTTTGAGTCCCACCATATGTCTATTTAACTTTGTGCTAGAAAAACTTCCCCATCTTTTTAAACACTGAGAGGGGGATCTTACTGTATATACTATTGTATCATAATTGCTATAATTTAATGAAATTATCTAACCTTATTAGACGTTGAGATTCTCTTTGGGTTTTCACTATTTGAACGCTGAGATGGAGGTCTCAGTACATAGTCCTTTGCACTTACTCGTGACTGTCTTCCTAAACTAAATGCCTAAAATGAGCTTCCCGAGGTGAAGAATGAGAGCTGGGTGCGCAGCTCACAGAGAAGCTCGGCCTGTCCACACTGCTAGAGCATCAGAGAGCCTGTTCTCCTGCAGTCCCGCTGTCCCCACATTCACTGCTTTTGTTTATTCCATGCAGGCTGACTTTAAAACCTCCGAGGAGTGCATCGCACAGTGGAAGGAAGCCAACTTCATGACCAAGCTGGGGTGCATCTCCTGTAAATCACTGAAAGGGGGCAACATTAGCTAGCCAACCGGGCACCTTCCTCCCTTCTCCCGTCACCGAGTCATCTGCTGTCTTAATTTGCTCCGTCCGTCACCCATTTATCCATCTCCCAGGACACCGAAGCAGGAAGTTTGGGACTTTATCAGGTGTGGGACTCAGTAAGCGGCAGCTCAGCTTCCCCAGAATCCAGAACCATCCTGTCTGGCTGAAGTGAGCCGCTGACCTCCCAGGTAGTCATGCCGGTGGGGCAGCAGCAGGGAGCCCAGCTCTACCTTCTTCCCTCGGCAGCTGACTGGAGAAATCTGGTTTCAATAGAAGTCCTAGAAAAGGCTTATGCCACAGTCGTCCTAATTGGAAAAATATTAGTTCCTGCTTTCCTAGAGTTATCCCAGCGGCTGTCTCTGTCTGGGATCTGGTGCCTGAACTGGGCTAATTACAGCCTTTCCCCAACAGGAAATTGTGGGATTCCAAAAGCAAGGGGAAGAGAAAACAGAGAACCTAGTGGTCTACCGAGGGGTTGGCAGCTTTTTTCCCCAGTGGCCGCCAACCTTGAGGCTTGGCACTGGGGGCAGGGCCAGCCCCCAGGGCTCCTGGAATTTCTCTCCCTTGATTCTGTTGGGTTGAGACATTCCCTAAACCAGCTGTGTGTTATTAATATCGGAAGTAGGGCGGGCACAGCCTGAATCCTCCTTCAGAGAGGGTGGGGTACTTCTCCATAGGCATCTCAATCAGAATCACTATCACTGTCATGAATTCAAATAAACTATCTGAACAAAGGTGTCTGGATGAGGCCTGTCTGTGAGCTGGACCATCCCAGGAGAGAGGAAAAGGTGTGGAGCAGCTTCTGGGCCCCTCACCCAACCTAGGCTGCTCATATCTTGGACTTTTGACCCTGTAATGTTGGGAGATAGTGAATTGGATGACCGACACTTTGACTTTTCCTTCGTGATAAAAGCAGAAGAGGCCCACTTTGGGGTCCAGTGCTTACAGGAGGCAGAAAGAACATTCTCTCATAATAGTGGGCCCAGACCACCACCACCCTGTCCCTCCATTAAGAAACAGCAAACCACAGCCACGTTTTAATCATTTAATTAACACCTTTGAATGAAACACACACACACAGCTCTTTCATGTGTCTCACTCAGGCTTCAGGGCAGAGGGAATGGATTTGTTTGTATAGACATATCAAAGACTCAAAAATTTAAAGAAATATATATATATACTTCTCTCTCTCTAACATTTTTATGGAAATTAAAAATCAGAGGCTTTTGGTCTCTCCATTTGCACTAGGTCAAGCTCATTTACCCCAGAGGACAAAGAAGGGTTGCCTCTTCTAGATCCTCCCTTCTCCTTTGTACTCTGTCCCACCCAGTGGGGAAACAAGCTCAGAAGATTCTAACTGAGGATAAGGAGCTCAAGTAACGTGGGGGGGGGGGGGGGGGGGGCGGGGAAGAGACACAGAAGTTGGGCTCCCTCCCATCTCCATCTCCAACAGCTCCAAGGCTGCTGCCAGGGCCAGGTTTCTTTCGTGGAGGCTTTGGCCTGGTCTTGGTTCCCAGGGGGCTGGTCAGGAGCTCTGAGCAGAGCAGTGCATCCTGACTCTCCTCTTTCCCCGGCTCACTGGACAGGTGCGACATGTACCCAGCAGCCGCTCTCCATTACCCAAAGGGCAAGGGAAACCTTGGTTTACAGAACGCTGGTTTACAGCCACAGGGAGAAGACCGCAGTGAGGGAGGGCCCCAGGAACCTGGGCTCTCGTACCACATCCCCTGTGTTCCCAGCTCTGGTTCTGGGAGGGGTTCAGCCTCTCCACAGAAGCAGCTGAAAGTGAGGTTCCTCAAGCCCAAGTCACTGTTGAGGAAAGAGGATCAGGCCAGAAGGGGTGGCCCTGGTGGCAGTCACACTACTGTGAAGGGAGGCCCCAGGGCCAGTGGGGAAGCCAGCTTACCTAGATAGGAGGCACAGGCTGAAAATAGGTCATTAAAATTCCTAGAGGAGACCTCAGTAGCAGAAGCTGATGGCCAGGGGGCAATTGCCCAGCCTGCTCCCTAGGAGCACTGAACCCCCTTCACTGACTAGGGAAGAGTCTGGAATAGAATGCACCTTTGGCTTCCTTCCCATCCTTGTCACTCAGCGTCAGCTCCCCCCAGTGAAACCACCTGTGCTGAAAGGCAGCTGCAGAAAGAACATGCACCGAGTAAAGAGAAAGGTCAGAGAATGTAATCTGTGGGGCCAGGTCTGGGCCCACTGCCCAAATAAGCGCTCCCCTGGCCAGACCCTCCACCCGCCTCCCTCAGGGCTTCCTGCACAGCTGAAGGGGACACAGCTTCGCCACAGCCCATGGGCTCCTGCCTCTGAAGCGTTGCGTCTGCCTGCCCAACCTGATCAAGTGAAACAAGGGGGCAGATGCTTGGCATTACCAAGTGCCCGCTGAGAGGCCTCCCTGTCCTGTCCTTCCACTCTCTGAGGGCAGAGCCTGTGGACCTCCTCTCTTCTTCTCCCTCCCACCCCCTCCCTCACTTGGGCCCAGGCAGTCCCCACTTCTCGTCCCCTGCATGGAGCACCTGGCAGAACTGGAAGGCAGGTGGTTGGTGGTCAGTTGAGGCACAGGAGGGCTAACCCCTGCTGCCCCTTTTGTGCTTTGGAATTCCACAGCCCCGCTCCTACCTCCAGCCTGGAGAAACCTGTGGGAATACAATGACTCGCCCACCTCCAAGAACTAGAAAATGAGCAAACTGGATCGGAGGGAGCAGACTGGTCCCAGCTATGGGCTGGCTACCGGGGACTGATGCTGCCGCCATGTAAACAGGCCCTTAGAATGAGGCTTCATGGGCCCTGGAGGATGGACATGCAGCCACTTGTCAAAAGTGCTTTGATTCTGGACTACAGTATGTGCATGATTTGGACACGGGGGGGGGGGGGGGGGGAGGAAAAATTCACGTGAGGCGCTCTCCTCCCAACCGTGTGGCCTCAGGGCCAGCAGGGGGCGCAGCCACCCACTCCCACCAGCTACCTCCTTCAAGATGAGGCTAAGGCCAAGACAAGCAGCAGCTGCCAGAGGGGAATCCATCCAGGGAGGAAAAGGCATGAGCTGGATGACTTGGAGGGCAGGATCAACACCAGGCTTGCATAAATATCGAAGGCTGTGAACGTTAAGGCTGCAGGCATCCTCTCTACTAGGTTAAGTGTCTGCCGTATCGTCTCATCCTTGGAGCTGCTCAGGTCCCTGAGATTGTATTCCTGGGATGGGTCAGCCGTGCCAGTGAGGTGCCTGGCGGTCAGACCAGCTCTTTCTGTGGGTCTGCGGCAGGGGGAAAAGAAGGGACATTCAGCAAGGGGCCTCTTGGCTTAGTTCTGGCTACTAAGAGCCCAAGGCACATCCTCACCTCCTCAACTGACCGATGCCAGCAGCACCAGCTAGATGTGTTACAAACAATACCTCTGACGTGCTAATGTAGGCATCACTGCCCTGCACTTTATGGTGAGGAACTTAAGGCCAGGATGGGTAGATAAAATGGCAAAGTTGGAGTTCAAACTCAGTAGGTCTGACTTCAAAGCCCTACATACCATGCTCCTTCACTAGCTTATCAACGGTGATCGCTCACCCTTCCCAGGCAGCCTGAGACCAGGGAAATCTTAAAGATCCAGTAACAAATTCCCAGTAGTGGGACTTCAGACACCTGCTTCCCAACACCAGTGATGGGGACCCACCCCCACCCCCACCCCCCGTACCTGAGCCAGGTGGGCCCAGCTTCTGCTCCTCCAGGCCCACCAGCTGCATGACACTTCCGTTCTCCGCCAGCTCCCCCTTAGTCCTGTCTTCAGCATGGAGCCCGTTGGTGGGAGGAGCAGTAAGGGACTCAGCCCGAGGAAAGCTGGGCGAGGTGGATGGCGGGACTCCCACAGAGGGCTTGCGAGCCACGGGTGGGGGAGCTTTAGGTGGCTTCTTTGGGGCTTGGGGTGGCCACTGCTCTGAGATGTTCCGAAGTTCGGCCACCAGATTCCGCTGGAGGTCAGCCTGGGTCTCAGGGGACACTGGCCTCTCCAGCTGCAGCTTCTTGGTGCCCCTGGAGAATATGAAGCTGGCCATAGAGGCAGGGGACTGGGGAGACCGTGGCTCCACCTCAGGCGGTCCATTGGGCTGGGCACTCGCAGGGTCCTTGCTGGCAGCCAGACCAGAGGCCTTGAGTTGGACAGCAGCATGGAGCCCTGAGGAGGGGGCAGGCGCTGGGCTGGCCCGCCCTGACAGGGCCCTTCGTAGCGGCTTCTGGGGGGCTGACGGCCCGGAGGCCGGGGTTGCAGCAGCCGCAGGAGCGCCCACAGAGCGCAGCCGAACCATCTGCAGGAGTGAGGGCGTGACCAGGGGTGCGCCAGCATCCTCCCTGGGAACCCCGCTGCCTTTGCTGCAGCCCACCGGTTCCTTCCGTGGGAGCTTGGCCAAAAGCCCCGAGACAGAACCGGCTGGAGGTGGGGCTGGTGGAGCCGGAGGAGGGTCTGGGGAACCGTGAAGCTGGCTCTGGGAAGAGACAGCAACTGAGAAGGATGAAGCAGCCAGAGATCTAACAGGCTCTGGGGGGCCTGAAGGGCCTGCAGGCTCAGGGCCAGCCACAGAGAAAAAGGCCTCCTCAGGTGGGGGGAAGTCAGCCATGGAAAGGTCCTGCACCTCTGGTGCAGGAGGCGGGGGTGGGGGCCAGTTGGGGTCTTGGAGGGGCTCCTCAGCAGTCTCTGGGGCAGATGGGGCCTCAACGACCTCAGGCTTCTTAGTGGGTGGGGGGGGAGGATGATAAGATGGGGGTGGGGACGGTGGGGGTGACTGGTCTTTGGAGGAACTGGGTGACTCCTGTGGCGGGGTCAGGGAGGTCTGCGGAGTCGGTGGGGGCTCGGGACTCACATCAGCAGTAGAGACCGGCCCGGGGACCACAGCAGGAGTGGCAGAAGTGGGGGCAGCTTGTTTAGGACTCTTGGACTTGGAAGGGGGTGGGGAGAAAGGGGCGGGCACCTTGGGGTGAGGAGGTATGGCAAACCTGTCACCCAGGGCAGTCGACATCTGTGTACCAGACCGGTCTGAGGGGGCTGGGTCAGAGGATGAGGAACATAGAGACGTGAGGGAAGAAGAGACAGAGGCCCCAGGGGAACGAAGGGAAGTGACACGTTCTGGTTTAGGGGGTTGGGCCTTGCCTGGGGAAGCAGGGGCCCCTGTTAGACCCTTAGGAGGGAGGGTAGGAGTACCACTTTGGCTCGAGTACCCACTGGAGGGTGAGAGCGTCCGTTCTGGGGAGCGTGGGGGACGCCGGGAGCCACCTGGAGACAAGCCAGGCACCCAGGTGCCTGCTGAGTTGGAGGGACACGGAGCTGCCCCCGTCCCTTCTGCCCCACCAGTGGTGGGTGGCCGAGGCAGCTGTTGCTGCTGCTTCCGCTCAGGCCTGGGCGGCAACCCCAAGGGCCCGTCGGGTGCTGCTGAGCCCCGCTGATGGAGTGAGTAGGTCCGGCGGGGAGGTGGGGGGGGCCTCTTCAGCTTACAGAGGGACACGCTCCGGCCAGACAGCTGCCCACTGCTCCGAACGCTGACAGTGTCGGAGGCCTCGGCAGTGCTGCCCCCGCTGGGAGAGCCCCTCCCACTGCCCCCCTGGGGAGGAGGTGCCACGCTACTGCTAGCCAGAGAGCCCTCGGGCTGACCCTCAGAGCCACCCTTAGAGGAGAGGGTAGAGCCATCAGACACAATGGTCTCAGAGGACTGAGAGTGGCTCCAGGTGTCACTGGAGGAGGAAGGATGGCGGCTGCGGGGCCGCGGGCTGGAGGCCGAGGAGAAGCGGCCCAGCGAGCGGACAGAGGCCGGGCTGGCCGACAGCAGGCTGCAGCGGCTCAGTGTGCGCAGGCTGCAGCGGCCCAGAGCCACCACGTCCACCGTGGGCGGCAAGACAGCATGCGGAATCAGTTTTGACAAGTAGGTGGCCTGGGGCGAGATGGACATGGCTGGGCTCAGGGGTTCTGGAGGCCCTGCCCCTCCTGTCAGTCCGGGCACCGCTAAGGACATGGGCCGTGTCACTGGCGGGGGCCGGGCTCCTGTGGACCGCCCAACGAGGGTGTCATCCCGGTAGACGCGGTCGATGTGGCGCTGCAGCATGGCCTCGGCCTCGGCACCGGCCTGGGCCCGTGCCTCCAGCGCCTGCAGGGACACCCGGGCCCCTGTCTCTGAGGCCGGGCCCGCCGGACGGCCATCCACCGTGGGGATGCGGACGGCATCCCGAGGACCAGGAGGCCGAGGGGTACCTGGTGCCTCACGCTCGTTCCGCAGACCTGCGAGGGACAGGGAGGACCGGGGGGTCAGCAGAGGGTTCAGCCAGAGCTCCCGACTCACCACCGCTGCCCTCCTCCCCGCCAGGCTCACCGAGTTCCTTCTGCACGTGCTGCGGCAGTCCCAGCACCGTGCTCCGCCTCTCGCGCCTTCGCCGCCCCGACTTCCCGGACGATTTGGAAAATGAGTCATGGGGTCGGAAGGTGGACCCTGGGGGCCAGTCCAGGGGAGAGAAACCGTTAGAGCAGGTCTCAGGACACATTTTGCAGAGCACTACTGTGGAATCACTAATCAGTGCTCTGCAAAAAAAGATTTCCATAATCAAGGAGGCGTGGGCCAAGCTAGGTTAAACAAAGCTAAACACTTCTTTTCTAGAAGGCTGATCATTTCCAGTGATAATTTCCACTTAGTGAACAATTATTATGTGTTAGCATGCTGAACACTTGGCACTCGTTCCAATAATGTAAGTACTCTTAACCTCATTTTTATAGAACATCAAACCAAAGATCAGAGTGGTTAAGGGTTGGCCCAAGGTCACACAGCTGGGAAGCAGCAACACCAGGCTCAAACCCAGGTTTCCTGACTCCTAACTGTCCTGCTTTGCAGTTAATGTGCATGGCGAGTCTCCAAGAAAAACGGAGGATACTGTGTTTCCTGGATTCACTGACTCACAGAGCCTTGGGAAATGCCAGATGAAGAGGAAATGGGGCAAGGAGCAGGTGCTGGGACCGAGGTAGTGCCCACTGCCCCCTCCCCCGCCGGGAATCCTGGCTGGTGAACAGACACCTTTGCGCTGGATCATCTCTGAGCGGATGGAGAGAGCGTCCTCTGCTGTGGAGCTCTCAGCCGTGTAGGATGTGGTCTGGCTGCAGAAAGAGATGCTGTCTTCATCTGGCCCCATCCGGGAGGACTGTTGAGGGAAGAAGGAGATCAGGCCCTGGCCTCAGACATCCCAGAGGCCTACGTGGGCCTCTGCTGTTGCCTCTTCAGGGCTTCCCTTTGGAACTTTTGACTTGGATTCTCCCCAGCTTCACCTAGCACTGAGCGGGTTATCAGCTGGACTAGCCCTGAGGGGTCATCTAGTCCAGCCCTTCGTGATACAAAAAGGAAATTGAGATCCAAAAGGGTTCAAAGACCATACTTGCCAGAGATTCAGCAGGAAGGGAAAAGCAGAGTCAGGACTGAGCTGGGGGCAGAGCTCACCTGGATGCTCTGGGTGTCTCCATGGTCCCAACCACCTTTATTCAGTTTCTGTTTTTCTGGAAGACACCAGAAAGGTGTGTCGGGCTAGGTCCCTGACCTTGGAGAGCTAAGAGGGATACTAGAGGGGAAGTGAAGGCTACCTTGGTGCTGGAGGGAACGGAGCCCCTCCTGGGCCTGCGTGTGCAGCTCTTCGAGGTGAGGCGGTCGCCCAGTGGGGAAGAAGACATTGTCCTGGTGCTCATCCACTACAGACCCCGGCCCCTGGCCAGACCCCACACTTAGACGTTTGTCACTCTCAGCCTTGGCAGAGCCTAGCAGAACAGAGGAGGAAGAGAAGTGAGGCCTGGGGATGCACAGGCTCCACCACAACACACCCCAGTCCCAAGACTGCACACGGTCCCTGCACACACATGCAAGGCCTGCTTCCCCCAATCTGTAGACACAACCCACAGTTCTGAGTTATACACGCGATACACACAGCCCCCGTGCACATATGCAAACTGTACCCAAGAGTACACATCTGAGCACCCACACCACACAAAGTTCCCCATACCCAGGGCACACAAGCCCACCATATATGCACACAACACCCACAGGCTTCAGGACATACACAAACAGCATCCCAGTATAAACACATCTGGGAACCAACATCGAACACAGGGGCCTCCAGAGAACACAGCCAGCCCCTAGGTCTATACACAACAGCTACAGTTCCCATTCTGTACATATACAAACAATACCCAAGTACATACACGACTGTGTATCCACATGTCACACAGGAACCGATGTAAGGCACCCTGTATACACATAGCCCGTAGCAAATACACTGTCTTGTCTCCACACCCCGAGCTTTACTTTACAGAAAAAAACCACCCCTTTCAAACACCCCCCTTGGCCCAGGCCCAGGAAGACACTGTGGGACACTAGGAAAGGGTGTGGGCTTTCAGAGGTCACAACCAGAATTCCCAGGAAGTCCTGGTAGGAGGGACAAATAAGGGACATGGCCTCTTATGTCCCCTACTCACCCATGTGGCTATCCCTTAGAGGAAAGAAGGGGAGGGGAGAAGGCCCTCCTCCGGGCCCCTCTAGCCCCAGACAAGGCAGCTCCAGCCTCTCTTGGGAGAACAGTCCCAGGCATCCCCCTCTCCTGGAGGCCCCAACCCCTGGTGCAAAGGAGCCAGGGATCCATTACAAAGGATCCTGTTACAGGCTCCGCCCATGGGGAAGCTGGTCATCTAATCCTGGGAATAGGGGGCTGTGTCAGCACTTTGCAGCCCCAGCCCCCCTTTTAAATGGAACCCACAACATAAGCAAAAGCGCTGGGAGGGTCATGTGACCTTGGCAGCACCTTGTAGAGAGGGGCAGGAACAAAACAAGCCCTTTAAAGGGCCACACCCCAGGATGAGGGTCTTCAGCTCAGACACCTGCCCATTTCTTCTTCCCTGGCCCACTCTTCAACAGCCAGCTCCTGCCCAGGGAACCTGCAGGAACCCTACAAGGTCAGAGCTCCTAAGTCTCCCAACAATCCCGATGAGTCTCACCTAATCCCTGCATTTTACAAGTTGGGGAAACAAGATCGACGGAAAGGCCTTGCCTACGGTCATCCAGCAAATCAGAGCCAAGACTAAACTCCAGGTTCCCAGAGGGGACACCTTGGACCACACTCCAACCAAGGACATTTGCTTGCCCGCCTCCCCCCCACCACCCCCGGCGAAAGTCTGATAAACCATGGCCCCCATGTCTTAATCCAGGCCTGAAAGCCCAGTTCCTAGAGAAGCAGTAAGCAGGCGCACTCCAAAACTTCTCTAGGGGCCCCACCTTGGCCTCTAAACAACGTTTCAACGATCACGCCCCAAATTCCAGGGGCACTACTTTTCTCTCTTCTCTGCTCCCCACATCCCATCCTTCCACACATGCTGATTGACCTGGAAGAGGGTGCCCTGCCTCTCAGAACTGAAGTACTGGGATGTACCCAGTACAGCGTGGGTACCCCTGAAGGGAGGCAGTCTCACCCAAGGGCTGCAGGCTTCAAGGTCAGAGACATCTGGATCCATCCTCCCAAACCCAAGCAGGGCCCAGACAAAGGCAGCGGAAAAGCCGCTGGACAAAGGCACAGGGGAGGACAGGGTAGTCTGGCCTCATTACTGCCCCCCATCCCCCACCCATTAGCCTTCCCCGGCTTTGATCCCCTTTTTACAGAAGGCTCTGGCAAATGGAGGTGTCGGGGTCCTTCTTTCCCCACCCCCCCCCAGCCACACCCACTCACCCTTCTTCTTAAAGAGCCCGAGGAGCACCGGAAGGCGGCGGCCCAGGAACACCACCATGACTGCGGGCGCCACTTGGGCCGTCCCCTATTCCGACCTCTCCGGAGCGCCGGGCGCCGCCTTCACCGTAACCCAGCACCGAGTGGTGCGAGTCGCCCGCCCAGCTGCAGAGCCAGCGCCAGGCAGGGGAGGGGGAGGGGCTGCTCTCCAGGTCCTCCTCCCACCTGCGCCACTGGTCCCGCCCACCCACCGACCCCGCCCCTCAAGTGGAGTGCCGTAGCAAGAACCATCCCAGATTCTCATGGGGAAACTGAGGCCCCGAGTCTGCAGATGCTCGGCTCTGGTGGAGAGTATGACTAGCAGGGCTGAAGACAGTCCCAGGAGCAGACCATTAACCCGTCCCCAAGTCCTTTACTAAACCGTCAGGGGCCAGAGCTATGGCAGGGGTCCCAGCTGCCAGATGGTGGATGGAAGAGCCACTAAACTACACTTGGCATGATCCCCAAGTCCTCCTGGCTGGTGAGGGTAATTCCCTGGGGAAGGAACTCAGAGGTGGAGCAGCCAGGCAGCCCAGAACTGCCTGTGATGGCAAGTTCACCGGCAAAAGCCGCTGGGACACAGCCCAGGACACAGTACTAGAAAGCCAGGGAGATGCCCAGAGCAGAAACACAGTGGCCGGTGGGAACAACTCCTCCTGTGTATGTTCGGGACTTTCTTCCCACTTTGGTCAGGTGGAAGCAGCCCAGAGAAGCACTATGAACTATCCAAGGTCACACAGCAGAGGTAGGCTTCATCGTCCCCCTCCTGCTCTTCCAGCCCAGGATCCTTCCCACTGGCCTCACTCTATGACTTGGTGACTCTGACGAATCACCAGGTAGGCAGAACAGAACTAGCCAAGAAACCAGCTCACAGCTAAGGGCAGTAAAAGTGGAAGGTGGGAGGAGGGAACTGGAGGGAAGTCGGGCTCAAGTTCAAATCCAGCTCCATCACACACAAGTCATGACCTCATATGGAAACAAGGCCAATAAGTCCTCTTTATAAGACAGTTGTACCCATTCATTCAATCAGCAGTATTTATCGAGCTAGTATTGAGAGCTATAGCAAATGGAGAACTTTATCTTGGTCACCAGTACATCCCTAGCATCTAAATCAGTGCCTGTCACATACTGTGAGTTTAATAAACATTTGATGAATACATGAATGAGGTAGACTAACAATATAATTTTAGATTAGTGAAGACTGGGAAGCTATGATAGAGAAGGGGGTGCCTATAAGAGGCATCAAGGAAAGTCTCTAAGGAAAGGACATTGGAACCAAGACTCGAAGGAGGAGGAGCCCGCCAGGGCAAGTGCTGGGCACAGAGCCCTAGGGACAGAAGCAAGAGTAAGTGTCAGCCTTGAGGCAGGAGTTGGGGGGGGGGGGGGGTGTCTCCCAGAATAGAAAGGAGGCCAGTGGGGCTGAAATACAGTGAGCAAGGGAGAGAATGACAGGAGCCAGGTCGAGGTGGGGCCCGGTAGGCCATGGCAGAGTCTGGCTTTTATTCAAAGAGCCCCAAGAGGTCAATAATGAAGGTTAAACTGGGTAGGAACAGTGTTAAGAGATACCCTGGGCAACTCCAAAAAGAGTAGCCGAGAAGGTGGAAGAGAAAGTCTGTGAAGTGCTGTCCCCCAAACTTAACCTCAGGACACCCCCTCTCTCACCACACCTTTCTCTCTGAGCCCCTAAGGATCTAAGAATTCACAGTGGCTCTCATGCTGCAAGACCCCTCTGCAGCCCCTTCCCCATTCGCTGCCCCACCTCTCAGACCACTCAGAGGATGAGCCCTTGCTCTCTAGAAAACAAACTTTTATGCAGCTGGATAGTATGTAAATCCACAAATCACTTCAATCTAAACAACAATCCTAAGAAGTGGGCACTTTTTTTTTGAGAGACCGAAAAAATGCTGTCATAGTTGGGAAGGGGCAGAGGGAGTGGGACAAAGAATCTTGGGCAGGCTCTGAGCCCAGTGCGGAGCCCAATGCGGGGCTTGACCTCAGGACCTCACGACCTCGAGATCATGACCTGAGCGGAAATCAAGAGTTGGACACTTAACCAACTGTGCCACCCAGGCATCCTGGAAATAGGCCCTTTTGTCCCCATTTTACAGATGACGCAATGGAGGCTAGAAGGGGCAAGCTGGGAAAGGGCAAGGTGGTATTTGCACTCAGGACAACTGGAATCCAAAAGCTACGCTCTGTCTGCCATGCCAGCTACAAACCCGATCTCCCCTCTGAACAAGGGCTGAGGGACCCTCTCATCCCCAGAAATTCGAAGTTTCTTGGCCACAGCCTCCCCTCTTCCCTCTCTTAGGCCAGACTCACCTGCCCCCTTATTAGTCCCGCTCAGACTGAGAAGAGCAATAGGCCTCATTACTTTAGGGTGATTAACGCCAGGTGCTGGGGGAAGGCAATCTCTGCCCTCATGGATCTTACAATAGCCCTTGGAGGCAGGTTCTCGAGGATTCTCTCCCATTGTTGGTCATGGACCTGTGAGGCTCCAAGAGCTAGGTGACTTCCCAAGCCCTGGCTGGCTCCAAAACTGAAGCCTTTACCCACACAGGACACAGTCATCCTCAGCTACCCGCTAACCAAGGAAACTCAGGGCTGAGCTCCACTCAGGGCATGGGGGAACATCAGCTCAAGGTCTCAGGCCCAAGCTGGCAGTCAGGGCCACAGCTGCAAAGTCCCAGAGGATCCAAGGCTCTCACACTTGATAACATCTGGTTGCTCCAGTAACACCCCTCCCCCCACACCCACAGCTTGGCCAGAGCCTGAGGCCTCTCTGAGCCTCGCAAGGCAAGGCAAAGCAAAGCAAGGCAAGGCAAGGCTTGGGTCCACACACCTGTGACTTGCTTAGGGTGGAGCTCAGCAACCAGAGTCTCCAGTGGAGGGCAGGGACCTCACAAAGAAACTGGGGCCCAGAGAGTGGAAGGACCTTGCCCAAGGCTGTATTTAGAGCCTTCTGCCTTGGCACAGTCCAGAGGTGCAGCCTGGGGCTGAAGCTCCTGGCTCAGCCTGCAGCCTCCGCCTCCCCTCCTCCCCCACCTGCCAGAGGAAGGAAGCTTCCTGGATCAGAGAAGACACCTTGCTCTCGGCCACACCCCCTAACATGAAGGGCACACCAGGAAGCACACATGCAAGTTCGTGAGCTCAGATATAGTCCAACCAGCAGAAGTATGTGCGCCTGCACCTCCAAAATGTCCCACTGGGCTCCCCCCACACACAGGTGGGTGCTCGCAGGACCACGTCCACAAAGCACACCCAGGCCACCCTAGTCCGTGTCCTCACACAGGAGCAGGACCGCAGACTCACACAGGGCCCAGCCAGGTGGCTGTGTGTACACAAAGGCAGGTGCATGTACCCACCACTGTGGGGCTTTCCTGAGCTTGGGGACAGGGAAGAAAGGGGGAGGGAGCCCCCAACCCCCAAGGCCAAGGGCACATTTGTGCGCATGCGTACACACTGTCTTGGCAACATCCTCCATGGGGTGAGGCCTCAACCTGCCCCATTCCAGAGCAAGGGGCGGGGGTGGTGGCGGCGCCCACAGCCAGGCAGGCCTGACTCAGGGGAGAGGAATGAGGGGGGGAGGGAACAGCTGCCCAGGTGGCCTTACTCAGGAGCTGGAGCCCTCCAGGCCTGGGCCTGACCCCGTTCCCTCACCACATTTGACCACTGGCCAGGCCCGGGAGCCAGGATTCAGGGTGTTCAGAGGTCCTAAGCCCCTCTGTACTGGTGAACAACCCAGGGCCTTCCAACAGGAGCAGAACCCAGAACGTATGGAGATTTTATTCTCCAAGACAAAGGGAAAGGAGTATAACAAAAACCTTCACGTGGAAGTTTCTCTTTCTCTTCAGTCTCACAGAACACCTAACAAAAAACCTGAAAGGTATGTCTGACTTCCCTTTTCACAAAGAGCACAAGGAGGCTCCAGGGAAAGTGACTTGCTCAAGGTCACTCAACCAGCAAGTGGCTGACCCCACACTGGAACTTGGGTCTCACTCCAAACACTGCAATGGTCCTAAGTCCGAGGAAGTTAAGGGATCAGGGGGGCTGCATGCAGCCTCAGTCCCTGCCCAAAGAGGGGGAGCTCTGCACCCCACTTCTGCAGAAGGGAAATCCCCCTCCTCTCTCCCCTCAGTGGGAAGCCCCGCCCTAGAGCAGAGCTGCAGAGCTGACAGGCCGGTTTTAAGATAAATATGGGGGGGCAGGGAGTGCCCCAACAAGGAGAGGAGGATCCCATGCCTCAGGCGGCTGCAGGAACCAGCAGTAGTGCAGGGAGGAATTAGCTACAATAATATTAATAAATGTCATAATGAGTTTCCGGGTCAGTATCTGCTCCTGACAATGACATAATAATCTCTCTGGGCCAGGGTGCGAGTCTCAATTTCCAAAAACCCTTTCCTTTGTTCCTTCAAGGCACAATTATCCCTACCTTATATATGGCAGAGAGGCAGCCACGATGAAGTCAAGAGGGGAAAAGCCTGGGAATCAGGAATCCTGGATTAGAGGCCTTGGACAAATGAATCAGCCTCTCTGGGCCTCAATCTCATCTGTAAAGGACCAACACCTACCTCATGGAGTAGCTGGGAAAGCCAAAGCCACACAACCAAGTGTGAGCACAAAGTGTGGTCCTCAAGGGAGCTTCTGCCTCTCCAGGGTGTAGGGGTGGGTAAAGGTCTCTCTCAGGCCCCTCTGCCTTTCTACTGTAACAGGATAATAAACTCACATGTATTGATAGTACCAACTGATTGAGACACACATGATCTCACTAAATCCCCCTTGCCATACAGAGGCACTCCCTCAGGGTCAGTGACTTACCTAAGGTCACACAGCTAGTAACTGGCAGACTCAGGGTGTGTGAACCCAGCTCTGACTGGCTGCAAAATCCTGTTCTTCCCATGCCACCAGAGGCCTCCACTCCCACCCACTTCCGGAGCTCTCTTCAAATCCCAAGTGGCCTTAAGGACCATTATTAAGATAAAGCCTGATAAGGGACACTTTAACAAGAGTTCCCTATCAGCTCCTCAGTGACTTAGTCCTAATCCTCCTGTTTGGGAGGGAAGGGAATTCCAAGCCCAGACCAGAGACCCCAGGGCCCTGGGAGTCAAGAGCCTCAAGGTTTGAGCTCTCACTGCCCCTCAATTGCAGCATGATGCTGAGCCAGTACGTGCCCTTTTCCGAGCCTCAGTTTCTTCATCTGTGAGATGGGAGGGTCGGAGAAATGATCTCTAAAGGTCCCTTAGCATGTGGGCTCTGCCCCTAGGAGGGTAGTGTCCCCCACTTTGGGTCAGGGCCTGGGGCAGCAGCGGGGGCGGGGGGTGATCCCTACGACCAGAGAGGGCTGGGCCAGCCCCTTGTCTGCAAGCCCAAGGCTTCCACAACCAAGTCCAGACACACTGTTGGTCACAATCTCTCCCAGGAAGGGGGAGGAGATGTAGGGAGAAGCTGGGGGGTAGGTGAGTAAGAGGAACAGGACTTTTCCCAGCTGCGGGACCTACCAAAGACCCCTGGTGCTCCAAGTACAGAGGCAGGGGGAGGGATGAAAGGAATTCCAGGTGGTCTGACTCCCCCAATGACTTAGTCTATTCCCTCAATCTCCCGATAAGCAAGATGGAAACAATAAATCCCACGGGGGCAGGGGAAGGGGGTGACTGTGTATAAACCTGATAGTACAAGGTCTGGGAAAAAGAGGAGGATCAGGGGCATCTGGGTGGATCAGTCAGTTAAGCATCCGACTTTGGCTTAGGTCATGATCTCCCGGTTCTTGGGTTCAAGCCTGGCATCGGGCTCTGTGCTGACAGCTCAGAGTCTCCCTCTTCAGAGTCTCCCTCTCTCTGCCCCTTGCCCCCACTCATGTTCAGTCTCTCTCTCTCTCTCAAAAATAAATAAATGTTAAAAAATTAAAAAAAAAAAAAAAAAAAAAAGAGGAGGGTGGTATGGTGGGGGATGCTCCCGGACTCCCAATTCACATCTTTCACCAATCCCCCAAACTTCCCAAGACCAGACGCCAGTGGGCCTGGGGAGGGACGGGGGTGTGGTTGGATTCCTGAGATCCAAGGCCAAACAATCCCAGCAGGTTAGTATCTTTCCAGCAGTGAGAAGGCCTCTCCCTGTCCACCCTTACCATTCCCTTTCATCCAAGGGCATTGATCCAATGGACCAGCCATTCCTTGAATCTCAGTTCTCCTTCCATTTCTCACCTGCTCCCTCTCTGAGCCCTTGGGGGGCTTCGGTGCTCTGTCCTCAACCCCTGCCCCTCTCCCACAGCGCTTCCTCCACTTGTGCTCCCCAAACCCCCAGGGCCTCGGGCTGAGGACCTGCAGGCCCCTCAATCATAAGGAACCCATCTATTCCTAAACTGATTAAGGGCACAGTCTTTAAAATTTGATAGGCTTGAGTTTGAATCTCAAAGCTACCTCCTTGCTGAGTGGCCCTGGGCAAGCGACTTCACTTCTCTAAGCTCCAGCTTCCTCATCTGTAAAATGGGAAGGATAATGGCTTCTAGCTTATTTCTATACCTGTTGGGGGACAAATGAATTAACTGACGAAAGGGTTTAGCACAGAACCTCATTTTTATCTCTGAGTTATTATCTCTGTCACCAACCCCCCCAGCAAAGCAGCCTGGAGCATTAAGCCTCCACAGCCCTCTCTGGCCCAGACGCCCAACATCTGATTAATCCCAGGTCCTATCACTTCTGCCGCCTCCTCCTCGGTGTGTCTGCAACTGCCACTCCTCTCCACTCCCACAGCCCCCACCCTGTCCCTAGCCCTCACCTCACCACCTCTCCCCTGGATTACTGCAACAGCCTCCAGACTGCTCTCTTGAGCTTCCACTCTCACTGCTCCACCCCCCAACCTGTCCTGCCTGCACCTGCCCTGTTCTGGCGCCATCTTCCCAACACAACACTTTCATAGGCTCCTCCCTTGCTCAAACACCTTCACTGGCTCCCTATGGTCTACAGACTCCTGCCCTCTCTGCTTGCCTTGCATCATTTCCCTCATCCTCTCACAAACGAATCAAATGGATAAGTACTCAAACCCCAGTCCCATACCTGGGCAGAGGCCGAGGCTGAGGAAGCCTTAACAATCCTCAGCACAAGAAAAACCAAAGGGATTGAAGTTTGCATTCACAATGGAATTTCTCTTCCCAGGCACAAGGAAGAAGCCTCAACCAGTTTTCTCTCCAGCCTCCATGCTCAGATTCAACTCTTGCCTTTGTTCATGGCCATTTCCCAGAGCTGAAGAGCATCCCTGGTCATCTCTCTCTCATTTAATCAACAATCAGGACTCCCTCCAACCCTGTAGTTTCTTCGAAGGCCAAATTAAGACCATCTCTCCAGTTTTCTAAAACTAGCCCCAACCCAAAAGCCTTCTGAATATTCCTCAGCCCCCACACTTACTTCTCTGTTGTCTTGACATTGCTTTCTGGTTTCTTAGGACCACCTTAAAGCCTGGTTGGTGCCTGAGTTGCAGCAGGAGCTGTAAGGGCACAGGGACTAGTGGGCAAGAGACTGTAAACCTAGTCCTCTCATCTCTCTCTCTCTCCTACCACAAATGGTCACAAGTCAGCACCCACAGTTGGTTCTCAGGAAACCATCAGATTAGAGTGGCCACGGGAAAGCCGGGGAAGAGCCCCAGCCCCACCCCTTGGTGCAGAATCTAAGAGAGACAGGTGGTCAGATGGATTTCAGGATTGCTGGGACAGGGAGACTACTGGAGGGTCCTGGAGTCTCTCATCAATCCACTTTCTGAGGAATCCTCAGAGTCTACCAGAACATAATTAACCCTTTTCCTACTGTTATTTTGATCATCACTGTTATTCTTCAAACCGCTACTAGCACATGATCTTAGACAAGCCCACCTTCTCTATCCATAAAATGGCTAGACAGAACCGTAAGGGTCCCAGAAGTCGCCTAAGCTATGCCCCCCTTATTTCACAGACAGGCCCTTCCGTGGGAGCCAGGAGGTCCAGAGGAGTGAAAGCAATCTGCTCAAGGTCACCAGAGCCCATACCAGAGTCACACTGAAAATCCAGACCCCCCAATTCCCAGCACAGGTTCTATCTGTCACCCCCTGCCCCCATGTGGAGGGATGAGATCATCAGGCTCATTTCAGAACCTCTAGGAATGTGGGCCACCCTGGGAAGACATGGGTGGATTCTCCCACCACAGCCAAAGGAACCCCACCCCACCTTCTCCAAGATTCTTCCACTCCCAAAGGCCAGAAGGAATACCTGCCTCTGTTGGAGATCCCCTTATCTTCCTCAGGGGGAAAAGCAGATCTAACCCCCAGCCCCTACCCCATCTCTGGATTCACCAGGTAAGGGAACTGGCCACCCTCAAGAGCCCCTCCTCCAGCAACCCTTGGGACTCTGGGGGATACCCTGAACTGTCGCACCTGCTGGGGAAAACCAGGAATCCTATCTCCCAACCCTAGAGTTGGAAGCCTTCTCCATTCTCCCCCTCCACCCACCCCCCACTTGGAGGCTGGAATGTGACCCGCGGAGGGATCCCGCAGCACGCCGGGAAAGGCTGCGTTCCAGCTCGGTGGCTGCACTGAAAGGGGGACATGCGGCAGCGACCACGGGAACCGCGGGTAGGGGGAAGGGGGACGACAGGCAGCGGCGACGCAGATGGGGGTGGGGAGAGAGCCCAAAGAACCAGTCCAACTCCCAATCACGTCAAATGGAGGCGGCCCGTAGTCTCCAGCCCCCTGGTTTCCTGCTTCTCTCCTGCACCTTTGTCTCCCGTCCCTCCTGCAAACTTTCAGCCCGTTGGGGGCTAACAAGTGTGAGTGTGTGTGTGTGTGTGTGTGTGTAAAAGTGCCTTAGGGTCGGTCTTTGAGCCTGAGTGTGGGAGTCTGGTTGGTTGTGCAGTTCTGAACCCGTGGGTACATCTATGTGCCTAAGACGCTGGGCAACTGTACCTACATGACTGATGTGTGTGTGCGAGTGTGCGAATCTGCGCGTGTGGTATAATTCCTGTGGCTGTGTAAACCGTATACCTAGGCGTATGTACCTGTCTCAGGGTCTGTGCGTTCTACAACGACGCTGTGGGTGTAAACGTGTATGCGATTTTGCGTCTGCATGTCCGTACATTTGAGTGGGTGTTGTGTGTGACTGTGTAAATTGTGAACATGGACGTGTGCCCGCCCGTGGGTATTCGCATGTACGCGTGTCTCTTTGCGCATGTGAGGGGTGGGGTCTGTGCGGGGGATTCCCGGCCCCCCACACTCACACCCACCAAGCCCCGGGAGGGGGCAGCAGCGGTGGCGGCGGCTGCGGCAGGGAGACCCTCCTCCCCGCCTGCCCCGCCCCCACCCCCGGCCCCTACCTGCCGGCCGCTTCGCCGACCGCCCGAACCGCCAGAAGCTGCGGGCCCGGGGGCCGCTGGGGGCCTTCCTCTTGTGGTGTGAGTTGCCCATGGCGGGCGCGGGAGCCGGCGCGGAAACCCTAGCGCAGCCCAACCAGCCCGGCCGCCGGGCCCGCAGCCCCGGGAGGAAAGCAGAGAGACGCGCGGGCGGCCACCGCAGGCGCCCCCAGCCCCAGCTCAGCCACGCCTCCAGGCTTTGCGGCCAATGGCCGGGCCGGGGGCGGGGACGGTGGAGGGGCGGGGCCTGGCGCGCGTCCCGTAGGCTCCACCCCTCCCGGGACCTGGGAGACCAGCTGAGCCACCCCACCCAGAGCGCTCGGGAAAGGCCGGTGTGTCCAGGTGGGGCAGGCGGGTCGCCAGCTCTCTCAGCCCAGCGGCCGCCTCTCTGAGGACTGCAGTGGCGCCCAGAGAACGAGGGCCAGGTCTCCAGACAAGGGGGGTCCGGAGCCCCGCTGCTGCTGGGGCCCACCAGCCACCACCCCGTGAGTGTCACGTGTCTGTGTGTGTATCTCCTGTCTCTGTGCCTGTGTGTACACATGTATCGATCTGACTGTATTTCTGTCTTAATAGTGTTTCAATAACAGCATCCTTTTATATAGCGCTTACTATGTGCTAGGCACTCTGATAAACTGCTTTCATGCCACAGAACAATTTTATAAGGTAGGTAGTTTTATCATCCCCGTTTTACAGATGGGGAAATAGGGGTTCCATGAAGTCAGATGACTAGCCCAAAGTCAAACATCAGTAAGCTACAGAGCTAGGACTCAAACCCAGACTGACTCCAATACCCACTGATCCATGCTACTACCCCTACCGTTTATCTGTGCCTCTGCATAACCTTGAAGGAGGGCATGTAATTGGGCATTGGTAACTGTATGCTTGAATGTGGCTGTGTAGTTGTGTACCTGTGTACATATCTGTGACCCTGAACGTGTGGGTTCCTCTGTGTAATCATCCGTGTGCATCTATCCATATCACTGAGTCTGTTTTCAAACATCTGGATATGCGCTTTTGTGTATCCACCTACGTAACTGTGGCAGGCTCTGTCACGTTGTGTCTGTGAGTGTAAGTAATGGAGTGTATAGGTAAACATGTGAGGCCACTCATGTCTGTGTGCCCCCCACTCATCTCCCCTTATACAAGTCTTCATCTTTCAAACCTAGGCCTCGCTTCACCTCTTCTAAAAACCTTCCAGGCCGCCAGGCTATCCTCACCTCTGTGTCCTCACAAACGCCCTTGTGCCCAGGGCTCAGCAGCCTAGGCAGTGACTCTCCTTTACCATTGCTCTGCCCTGTCTCTCCTACTAGGGGCAGCATGGTGTAGCAGAGAGACTGCTGGGCTAGAAGTCCAGAGCCTTCAGTTCTAATCCCCATATTGCTCATCCTTTCTGCCACCTGGGTAAGCCTGTCCACTGCACCAAGCTGCCTCTTATGCCCAGTGGCTCCAGGGCACCCTGTCCCTCCCTGCAAAATTGGGGAGTCAAGCCCCACCCTCCTTCAGGTCCATGCCTTGCTAAGAGTCTGCGATTAACAACAGTGCAGTCCCCAAGGGGTTATATTTTATTCATCCACTCATTACACATACACTATCTACCAAGATGTGTGCACCAGGTTCCCGCTTTGCAGAGAAGAGGGTCCTGGCGTCAAAGCTGGGAGACCTCGGAGTATCTGCTAGCCCAATTCCCCTAATTTACAGATGGGGCCCATAAAGGAGAAAGGTGGTAGGAAGGAGCAAAGAGAACACTCAAGGGTAGCGTCCAGATCTCTTGACATAAGCTGAGCGAGGGTGTATGCAAAGAACTTCAAAGGACGTCTGGAGTGTAGCAGGTGCCTTGGCCTTTGCAGGAGGCTTTGCAGTAACTGCCCTGCCCCCAGGTCAACTCATCTCCCACCACACCCCTCATCAGAGCTCCAGCTGCACAAAACTGCTTGCCACACACACACCCATACACCCTCATCAGAGCTCCAGCTGCACAAAACTGCTTGCCACACACACACCCATACACACCTCCAAGCCTTCCCACATGCTTCTTCCTCTTCCACCTTTGCCTGGAAGATTCCCCATTTTCCTCAAGATCCTGCTGGACAGTCTCTTCCTCCAGGAAGTCTTCCTTGCAGCCCTCCTCCCCCAGCTCAGCCCTCTGTGCTCCCACAGGCACTAGTGCTGCACTCTGATAGAACTGATCACACCTCACGGCCCCCCAGCACCCTCTGCAACACCATTCCAACACTCGTCTCGAGACAACAGCTTGTTGTGGTATCTCCCTTTCCAACCAGAAAACAAGTTCCTCGGGGACACTGATCGCCTCCCTCCTCTCAGTAACCCCAAACGCAGCACAGTGTCGGGCACGCAGCACGTCTGCTGTGCGGTGTTGAACAGGACCTGGTGGAGGCAGAGACGGTGGGGCTGGCCCACTGACGCGGAGGAAGGTGGTGATGATGTCACTTAAGTACTGGGAAAGGTGAAGAGGCACCGGCAGGAGAGTCCCAGTCTTATGTTCTTTCACTACAGAGGCTGTGCTTGCTCCAGGATCCTGGAGAAATAGTACTGCCCACAGCCAAGAGCATGAGAGAGCCTGGGGTAGGACTGTGGGAAGACGTAGCTGGTATGGAAGACCAGAACTCCTAGAAACCACAACACTGGGCTGAGCGCCTGGTGACTTTCTTGAACCATGGTGAAGACCTCGCCTAGCTGGAGGCTTGGAGGAGAGGGGTGTCCTAAGCAGACAGGGGGCCCTGTTTGGAGCAGACCCCAGCAGCAGCCTCCTGGGAATTATGCACTGTGCCAGAAAATTTGGGGTTTAAACCCTTTGCAAGCTGAGCTGTGTCTGTCTCCCCTCCATGCCAATCACAGGGCTGGGCACCTTGTGAGTAGGGCTGACAACCCTTGATGAACCAGCCCCTGGGGGCAGTAAACACAAAAGCACAGAGACAGTGGAGTATACTAATGGGAGAGACCCAACAGCGATTCCACCCCTCCGGCCCATAGTAGCTGCTTCCAACCTGCTTCCAACTTACTTCCTCCCCCAAGTCAGCCAAGGGCCTAGAGGTGGCCGTGGGGTATACTGGGGTACGCTGGTATGTTGACAGAAGGTGGAGGTGTGGATACCTGCTCTCCCTGCCCCACCACCGTCACGGTGGCCCAAACAATATACAATGCCTCCTCTCATTAGTTTTCATGGGCATGTGACAGGCCAGGAGCAGCTGAGGCAGCTTTGAGGTTTGGGGAGACGGGGATTTCCAGGGGACAGCTGGGTAAGGGGAGGCTCTCCCTCTGTCCTTTTCTGAAAAGAGTGTAGATTTTTCTGGCCACCGGGCTTAGCCACCCAGTTCAGCAAACTTTGCTGCCAGCCCTGCTTCAGGGGCAGGAGATGGACAGAATAGTGGGGGGAGGGCCCATCCTAGCCCGAAGGGGATTTCCAGAACACTGGGATGTGTGCCATGGGTGGGGATTTGAGGCCTCCATCAGGAGGGAGAGGGAGAGGCAGCTGGAATGAGCCCCTGAAGGTGTTGGAGGTAAGGGAGGGGGTGGAGCCCTTCTTGGACTCAGCTTCCTGCTCATCTCATCCCACTCCTGGTTAGAGGCACCTCTCTGGGGCCGGATTTTCCATTTGAAGTCTGAACAAAGGAGTAGGGAAGCTAAGGTCAGCCTGGCAGGTGAGGGTTCCTGCTCCACCTTTAATGCTGGCTGGCTGTGTGACCTTGAGCAAGACACTTAGTCCTCTGGGCCTCAGCTGCCCATCTGTATGTGCCATTATGGCAGCCTGCAGCATCTAGGATCCACAGATGCCCATGCTCTGGGGCCCATATCAGATCACCTAGCTATTACCCAAAGCCACTTTGCACCAGGCCCTGTGCTGGGCAGTGCAGAGGGAAAGGACCATCAACCCAGTCCTGCCCTCAGGGTGTTCAAAATTATGAGGTATGGTGATTCCTGCAACCCACAGAACCCAGAGAGGCAGCTGGCCCCAGCTCCTTGCAGGCACCTAGCCTGATTCCAGCACTGCAAATCCCTCAACCCCAGCTTCCTTTCATCCTTCCATTTTTGTTTACATGTCACCTCCTCTGGGAAGCCGTCCCTGATCTCCCCTGGGATCACTGTGCTTCCCTCCTTTGTCACACTTCTTGACCCTTCATTACCTATTCCATGTCTGGTTCCTCCCTCAGATTGTGAGGTTCATGAGGACTGGGACCTTGTCTCTCATTCGTCCCCAGAACAATGCCTGGCACATAGTATAGGTACTTATTACCCAATATTAAATACTTAATCAATATTTTGAAATACAATAGTGAGGCACCCTCTCCCATCTGGATCCAAGGCAGATAATGCCCATCCCTTCACAGGGGCCTGGAGGAGGTGGTCCCAGATTCCTCTAAGGAAGTCACTCCCCCATTGGCCGTATCCCACAGCAAAGAGAAACCTACCCCTAACAAACTGGTCCAGGCCCCAGGCTAAGGACACTGAGATGTCCTACCCAAGAAGGTGGCCAGAAAAACATATACTGTCCAATTCCAAATCCCTTAAGCACCCTGTTCTAGTCTGGAGGCAGTAAGTTCCCTGGGGGCCATCACAGAGATGAGAACACTGGTGCCAGGCCTTGAGAGATGAGCAGGAGTTCAGTGGATAGAGAAGTGAAGATATGCACACCCTAAGTAGGGGAGACGGCACATGCAATGTGGAAATACACAGAGTGTTTACTGAAAAGCAAACAGACACTCTCCTGTCCTTAGATAGGCAAAGTGTCCATTACCCAAAGTGCCTTAGGGTCCTGACTTTGTTTTGGAGCTCCTCAGGCCCCTTCCTCAGCAGAGAGAGATGGCATTATTCACACTATTCTCCTGGCCCTCCTTACTATAATATCTAGGCCACTCGGTCCCAAAGTCTTGTACATGACCGGCCAAAAGGCAGCCTCTCCTTTCCTGAGCATAGCTCCCACCCTCATGGCCCCAGCCCATCCTTAAACCAGAATTCTAGAGCCAGAGAGGCTGTCAGAGGCCATGAAACCCCATCTTTGTCAAGACGGGGCATGTGTGGCCCACCGTGGGGTACCACAGAACGTGTACAGAGCACAACTCAAACTCAGGAGTCTCTCCACAACCCCACACCAAGGGCAGTTCTCCCTGAGTGAGTGGCCAGAGTTCTTCAGGTGAAGTCTGCTGGACTCGGCAAGGTGGCTCCTGAATTCTTTAAGTACTGAAGTCCTCTAACTCTGATCCCAAGAATGATCCCACTCCCCACCCGGCCACTGTCCACTGCCCGCGAGTAACCTTCTTCGGGAGGGCTACATCCTCCTATGTACTCCTCTCCAGAGTCTGAAACACACCCAGCCTCATACTGTTTTGTTTGGAGAGTGTGGCCTCTGGAGGCCGACTGAGTGCTTCTGTCATTCCATGCAGGTGGGGACCTTGCCTGTCTTGTCCCAGGTATCCACGTTACCCTGAACAGGGCCTGACACTACATAGTAAAGGATAGGTCTTTTTCAAATGAATGAAGCCGAGTGACCTATTTTCTCCCCTATAAATGGTAATAACTGCCCACCTCTCAGGCTGTTGTGAGGACAAGGGAAAACACTCATAAAGATGCCCAGCCGGGGTCTGCCAGAGAGCAGCCTTCTTGTTACTTCTTCAAGTTCGCCGGCACCCTGCTCTTCTACGCTGCTCACCTCCTGCAGAGAGCCTCCCCTGATTATCTATTTGGGCTCCAGTCCTGGCATCTGTCCCAGAAACACTTCCTCCCCACATACTTGTCTGGAGTCCAGGTGATATTTCTGGAAAATATGGCTTCTTATTTGTTTACTTTTTCTTATGCCTGAGTCCTCTTGTTGGGCAGAGGTAAGATTCTTTCTGTGGCTCCCCCCTCAATCATCATCACCACTACCACCATGGGTATCTGAGGCGTAACCAAGAGTGGATTTCCAAACATGGATCAGCTAATGTCCAAGTCCTCAGCATCACAACCGCAGAAACTTGCTACCCTCTAGACCTTTCTCCACAGCTTCACAAAGCACTTGCATGGCTGTTATCTAATTGGGTCCCTGAAACACCCCTGTAAAGCCAGGATTTATTATCCCTGTTTTACAGATAAGGAAACTGAGGCTTAGAGGGGTTTAATCTGCTGGTGTCACATAGCCTGGGAGGGGCAGCAGAGTTGTCCTGTCAGCCCTGAGCCTATTCCCTCCAGACTGGGTCCTTAGAGCTCAGGTGATTAATAGCAACCCTTTGCATTTTTGTGGTAACTTCACTTTCGCAAAATTTTCACGTCCCCTCTTTTGAGAATCGTACAGAGACAGAAATCTTGGAGTCACAAACCCACCAAGGCAACGTCCAACCAGAGGGTCACCCCTGTGAGAAGGTCCCCTGTCTTCCCTGAGCCAGTAATGGAATCAGTGGGACCACAGAGAAGTTGCTGCCCAACATCACAGGGCTTGCGAGCAGCTGAGCCAGGATCTGGACTCTTATTTGCCTGACTCTCATACTCCTCCCACTCTGTCAACTTCCCTTATTTCTCTCTGGACCTTTTCCCTTCTGTAGAATGGGTTGGATGAAAAGATCTTTAAGCCTTACCCCCAGTCTATGTCCCACCTGTATGTCTTATTTATGAAAACGGTACCGGTTGGAGAGGCAGATGGTTTGAGTTCAAATCCGAGTTTGGGCAAATTCAGCACTCACTGTCACTCAGCCTCAAATATTTTTTCATCTGCAAATGGGCTCAAATGAGATAATGGATAAAGGGCTCCTGGCACATTCAGAATAATCAATAATTGTCAGATTTCCTCTCTTTTCTTTCTAAGTCTGTGCAGGGCAGTCCTGGAAGACAAGTGCTCAAAATTCTACTCTAAGCTCAGTTTCCCCATCTTAACTGTAGTGGAGTCAGATTAGGGGAGCCATGACCTGCATCTCTGGGTCTCTGGTTCAGAGACTGGGATGGGGGAGCTTCCCAGCAAAAGCTCCTAACCTCTCAAGAATTTTCTGTATATTCCTCCTTCCCATTTTCCCCAGTCTCCATTCTGAACATTTTCCCCAGAAATAGTTAAGCCTTCTTTGGGCTTCCCCTTCCTGATCAGCAGTGCCAGTGGAGATTAGAGAGATTGGATTCATTTGTCTTCATAAACAGAAAAGAAGTTGGGCCAGGCAGGTGACAAGGAAACAATTGGAATAATAGGAGGTTGGAGCAAAATGGAGCAGGACTTCCTCCAGTCATACCCAGGGCCACCCCCAGACCTGGGGAAACAACAGCCAGGGGCAGGGAGGTGTTTCCCATGCACGTGGGCTCAAATCAGGCCGACTGCTGCCCAGAAAGCCCAGTGCTACTGGATACCAAACACAACGCAGGGGGAGGCCTAGCCACTGAAGCAATGACAGATATACCCCAGGAGGTTGGAGCAGGGACTTATAGGATCAGCTTTCCCAGCCCCTGCCTCCAGGCTGGTCTCTGGGGAAAGGGGTCCACTTCCCTGGGGTACACCACTAGCTTTCTATCTCTAATCCTCACAGTCTGACCACAATCCATCCTGCTGCAGTTCTGACCCAAGCCCTCTTGAGAGGGGGATGACTTCAGACCGAATCCCAGTGGGACAGCCTTAGGACAGACTCGGGCATCCAGTTGGGAGTACAGAGCCCTTGGAAACACCCTTCGCCCAAACCCTCCCTCAGGGCTTGGCCCAGCCATCCCTGCCCCAGCACCCTGACTTCTATTTGTGCCTGGGCCAAAGGGGAGCAGGGCCCTCATCCAAAAGGAAGATCAGGCCGGATGCAATCACACAAGAGGCTTTTCACCCTCTTCCTGACCCCTCAAATGTTCCTTCTAATTCTCCTGCAGAGGAGGTGGTTAAAGGACACTGGGAGGGTAAACACAGATGGGATGGGCCCGCACACACCGCCATTTCCTCACCTCTGGCACTGCAGCAGGAGCCACAGGGAAGGTAGACTTCGGAGCAAGGCAAGCCCCAAGGGAGCCCCACCCTCTTGCAGAGACTCATGCCCTACCCCTCAAACGGGAGACAGAAACAGAGGGGGGAAATGAGAAAAGAACCAAGCAAGTGCCCGAAAGAAAAGTGACCCCAGCAGGGATGAGCCAAGTCAGCCATCCGCCCCCCCCCTCCCCTCCCCTCAGGCTGCCCATCCATCAGGCCAGAGAGCCCACAGACAGGGAATTGGCTGTTGTGTTTTAAGTACCCATCACAGCCCAGATACAGCTTCTCCGTTAATTTGGGCCTCAGTTTCCCCCATCTGTAAGCTCGCTTCCAACACTGGCATGTTTCTACCAGGCCTGGGGGAAGGAGTGATGGGGAGGGGCGCCATGGTTCATTCTCATCCGTGAGCTCACCACCCCAGGGGGTGGATGTTTGCGGTTTGGCCCAGGGGAGTGGTGAGGGGAGCCAGGTGGGAAAAGCTAACACAGTTAAGAACCTAAAGCATGCTATGCCCCACGTTGGGTCCTTTGTGGGGCTGAAACACCTTTTGAGTGCAGTTGACCTTCCAGACCTGGAGGAACCCCCACCAGAGACGCAAGGCCACTTGCCTCTCCCATGGGCCCCAGGCCAGAGCCAAGTCTCTGACCCCCTGACTCAGCAGAGGGCAGAACCTGGGTGAGCCTGGGGGAGGGGGACTGCCTCACCGTCCCAAGAGCCAGATTGCCAGCACTTCCTGCTTAAACCAGGAGATTCCTGCCCCAGCCGGGGGTCCCTTCTCTCCAGAACGGGGCCGGGCTGACTCTGGGCGATGCTGGCGGGGTGGGGCGCGCAGAACGGGGGTGCTCGGGCTGAGCCCCGGGCTCTTCGCTCCCCCCCCCCGCCCCAGTGCCTAGAGGCTCACCCCTCCAACGCGCCGCGGACCCCTGGCTGAGCCACCCTGGCCGCACCCTCGGCGCCGCCCGGCGCGCAGCCCAGGTGCCCGGCCGCCTTACCTCGGCCTTTACCCTTGGCCCTCCTGGCCTTGTCGTCAGCCTTCTTGGCCCGGGGGGCGGCCGGTTCGGCGCCCTCGGCCCCCGCCGCCTTCTTCTTGCGCCGCTTGCCCCGCAGCCAGCTGAAGGCGCGCCGGAGGCCGGACGCGCCGGAGCGGGACTTCTTCCTGCGCGGGGGGCTGCCCGGACCCCCCGGCTCGTCGGCCGCAGGTGCGGCGGGGGGCGCGCGGGCCGCCATGGCGCGGCGGGCGGACCGGGAGGCGGGGGTCAGGCCCCCTGCGGCGGGGCACCCATGCGCGGGGCGGGCGCGCGGGCAGGCGGCCGCCGCGGGGAGACGCGCGGGAGAAAAGTTTGGGCGGCGGAAGCGGAGCCCGCGGGGAGCGGCCGGGCGCCGGGAGCGGCGCGGGAGGGGCGGGCCGGGCGGCGAGCAGGCGGGGCGCGGAGGCCGGCCGGGAGCACAGGAGGGAGCTGCCGCGGGGCGGGGGCGGGGGCGGCGCCGCCTGCCGCCCTCCCCGCCGCCTCCGGCCCGCGGCCCCGCTCTGGGCTCTCGGGGGGCCCGAGGAGGGCGAGGTCGGGCGCCGAGCGAGCCGCTCCCGTGTCCTCGGGGTCGCGCGACGGCCCGGGACCCAGAGGGCGGGGTCGCGGGGCGGGGCGGGAGGGGCGGTACTGAGGTTCGGTGCCGGCGGGGGCGCGAAAGGGAGTCCGCCTTGCCGGAGGAGGTACGACGAGGAGGGGGCGGAGAAATGCTCGGGTTGGACCCCGGGACTGCTAGGTATCCTGAGTTCAGTTCAGGAGGAGATGGGATGATGGTTCTGAGATTCTCCTGGAATAAGGGAATTCTGAGAATTCTTTCCAGAACTCGGACGGTATTGACGGTTTGCTCTAGAGACTGAGGCTTCAGACGCACCTGAGACCTGTGACCGACAGTGGGCCTTCCTCCGCAGGCTGGCGATTGAGAGTCACCCCATCGCTCCTTCTCCCCAACTCATTGCACCTTCCCCCAGTGTCAACCCTCAACGTGGAGCTGGGATCCATGCTTCGTGGGTTCTCGCCTCACCCTTTGGTGAGGGGAATGAGGACAGTGGTGCCTCAGTGTACCTGTGCCTAGGTTTACCCTTGGACTTCGCTGTCAGGCCCCAGGGCATCCCTGCCTGGGCCTGGATTCCCACGGAGATGCTCAGCACAGAGCAGGGCTGATCTTGGGCTTGATAAACTCACAGTTTCCAAGGTGCTTTGAGATCTGTAAGTAAGAAGTGTGACTAAGGGAGCTCTTAGGGAAGAAAGCCTTTAAGAATCATGAAAATGCTGTGCTCATTTCCTCCAGGCCCCTGGCTCTGGCTCTTTATTATAGCTGACCCAGCACTTTTAAATCATCTGATCCCATAACAAGCTATGAGGGAAACAGAGTGGGGAGTTTTACTCCCAAAGTACAAAAGGGAAACTGAGGCCAGGAGGGGACAGTGATTGCCCAACAGCATAGAGATGGTCAGCAGCAGAGGAGTCAGAACCAGCAATCTAGGTCTTGTCTCTGCCTGGTTCCTAGGACTAGAAATTGCCTGAGGTCCAGCCATGGGTTCAGTGGTCTTGAAGTCCCTCCTTGGGCCTCAAGAAGGGCATTGTGGTGCCTCCACCAGTTAGAATTTGTCTTCATCCACCCAACCTGACTCTGAACACATAGCTTTCTCCTGATCCTAGTCTCCACGAGGGCAGAGATCCATTTGTTTGGGCCACCCACTCCAGTCAGCCCTGGCATGGTGTAGACAGCACTCACTCTAACATTGAAAATAATTAGAGTACAGAGTTTGGCCTCCCTAACCTGCCTTAGCCCCTTGAGTGACCCCAGGGGCTCAGCTGTGGCAAACGTTGAGGCAGATAACTATCATTGCTAGGCCTCAGTTTCTCAACTAGCCACCATTCATTAAGGACCAGCCCACATCCCAGAGCACCCCTTCTGGGTCAGGCACTGGGCCAGGCACAGGGATCACACTGGGCCCTGTCCTCATGTCCTCTCTGCCCAGCCCAACGCTAGCCCTAAGGACCCTTCCCCTCTCTCACTTGGTAAGAATCAAAGGAGAAGTGCTGTAAGCAAGGCTGAGACTCAGAGAAAGAGTGATGCACAGGACCTTGGCCTGTTGGATAGTCTAGAAGCATTGGGAAGCATAGGGAGGGGAGAGGAAGGCAAACATACTCTGGCTTTGGGAAGGGGCAATCAGGAGAGGAACATTGATCAGTCTTGCCCCCCACCAACCCTTTCAGCACCTCCTTCCCGGTGGCCAGGACTGGCAACACAGTTTGTAGGGGCCAGTGCAAAATGAAAATGTGAGACCTTTTGTTAAAAACATTATTAAAAATTTCAAGAAGGCAGGACACCTGGCTGGCTCAGTAAGTGGAGCATATATGTGACTCTTAATCTCAGGATCCTAAATGTGAGCCCCACCTTGGGCCTAGAGCTTACTTTAAAAAAATCTTTTTCAAGAAGGCAACAGCGGGGGCGCCTGGGTGGCGCAGTCGGTTAAGCGTCCGACTTCAGCCAGGTCACGATCTCGCGGTCCGTGAGTTCGAGCCCCGCGTCAGGCTCTGGGCTGATGGCTCGGAGCCTGGAGCCTGTTTCCGATTCTGTGTCTCCTTCTCTCTCTGCCCCTCCCCCGTTCATGCTCTGTCTCTCTCTGTCCCAAAAATAAATAAAAAACGTTGGAAAAAAAAAAAAAAAAAAAAAAGAAGGCAACAGCAGACCATTCAACCAAGTGTGGGGCCTTTCTGACATCAGGGCCAGGTAGCGGGGTATATGAAGTTGGCCCTGCCGGTGGCTCTTGTAATTCCCCAGCAAAGTTTCCCCTCAAACCACAACTTCCCCCAGGGGCGCTGGCTGGCTCAGTTGGAAGAGCATGCAACTCTTAATCTTGGGGTCTTGACTTCAAGCCCATGTTGAGCATAGAGCGTACTTAATTTTTTAAAAAAAAACTTTTTTGAGAAAAAAAAAAACTTAAAAAAATACCCACAATCCCCAGGAGTCCGCTCAGAGATTAAGTCCCCGATTTGGAGGTGGGGAAGGAGAGGGTAGGGAGAGGTCAGGGTTATTTTTCTTTCCCTGCTGTTAACTCCAACAGCCAGACATTCTCCCTTCCCAACTCCAACCTGGGCTGCCCTTGGACCAACAGCCCCAGCTTTCCTTCTTGTCTCCTGGCCTAATGGACAGACATGCTTCCGAGACACCCAGAGAGGACTAGCCTAGGAAGGGCTAGCCTGCAACCCTGGCTTCTAGCTTCATGGCTACTCAGCTCAGCTACATTTCTTTGCTGGCCCTGTTTGCAGCTAAGGAAACAGACTTCCCAGCAGCCCCTGTCAGCAGGGCCCAAAGTCCATCCTGGAGCCAGTCTGTCACCTGACCAGGCAGGAAGCTGCAACCCCAGGGAGGAACCAGCAACAACCAGGCTTGGGCAGCTGCCCCCAAGGCCCTCCAGCTTTGCCCTCTCTGTTTTGGGAAAACCCAGAACCACCCTGATGTTGCCCTCATACCCACCGAAGACTCCCTCACCTCCTCCCCACCGGGAGACCTGCCTCCCTTAGGCTCCAACTCTGTCCCCTGCTGGGCCTGGCCTTCTCACAAACTGGAGACTGGGCAGCCAGGCCAAGGTGTGGCTGAGCCTGCCTCATTTTACAGGGGACACCAGGAAGGAAAAGAGCCTGCAAATCGCACAGCCTAGAATAGGAGCACCTGTGGCTCCCCTCAATCCTTAGACCAATTGGAGGGGCTGAAATTATAGTGCAGGGAGGAGAAATTCTGCAAAGTCAGGATGTTGGGTGGTTCATAATATTTCTATTCCATGGACAAGACAGCCAGAGAAGAGATGGAGTCACTTGCCAACAGTCACACAGTTACCTCTGGGCAGAGGTGGAGTTTAAAACTGGCTTGAGTCCACGTGTGTTTGTTTGCGTGTGTGTTTTCTAACTGAGCACTTGCTTTATGTCAAGCCTCCCTATCCCATGCCAGCTGCTTGCAAGGATAGGCAGCTAAAACCCCTGGAAAAAGAAAAGTACTTATCTTGGGGCCTCCAAAATGTTCAGCTTAACTTTGCCCTTGGATGCGCTTTTCAGGAGAAAGGTCCACAGCTTTAACCAGATTCCCAAAGAGGTTCCTATTTCAGAACGAACTAAGAATCCACCTTTGATGCTTTCCAGTGGGAGGATAAGATAGAAAGAGGCTCCCTGCCTGATGCCCTCATCCCCTCTCCTCCCTAACCTGGGGGTGGGGGTGGGAGGAACCAAGCAGGTCCTGTCCACTGTGGGCATTCCTGTGTCCCCTCCTCTGGCCGCTGGCACCTGAGGCAGCAGAGGTCTTCTTTGATCTTCCCAGGACCTCTTAGAATCGGGTCCTAAGCCGATTTGCACCCATTTCCCCTACTGGCTTGAGAAGCGAAATAACACCCAAGGTGCTTGTGATGGGTGGCTGGAATGAGACAGAGCCTTGTGGGATCCTCCTGGCTCTAAGTTGGTGCCAGCTCCTAGGAGGCTGAGGAGGGAAGAGGGGAGAGAGAAAGAGGAGAAGGAAAAGGAGAGGGAGTAGGGGAACAAGAGAGAAAGGAGAGATAGCTGTTGCTGCTGCCCAGGCTCCAATGTGGAACAAATTCTGATTCCCTTCATTCTTTCAACACACATCTCCTGAGCTCCAGCTGTGTGCTCCAGGCTCCCAGATGTGCCCAGTTAGTCTGTGATCTGATCACCGCTCTCTTTTAGCTTGTCCACAGTGTGGAAAAATGGTTTTCCAACTTTTTCTTTTAGCCTTAAATTTTTATTTTTCCCCTCAAACAAAAGCCACCTGAATTTTGTCTGAGAGATAAAATGGATAAAAGCAATGTTTTGTACGTATAAATTTAGTTTATAAATCAACTTATAACCTTTACTTGCCACGGAGTGAATCAGCGAAAACAGTGATGACATTGTGATGGACTAAAAATTTGAAACCCTAGTTATAAGTGATGATTTTGGTTTTCACTGACAGTATTCAACTTACTCCTGTGGCGGTTTGTTTTAATAAGTAATTAGAAAGTACTGCACCTCAGGGGCACGTGGGTGGCTCAGTCGGTTAAGTGCCCAGCTCTTGATCTCAGCTCAGGTCATGATCTCACAGTTCATGAGTTCAAGCCCCACATGGGGCTCTGGGTTGATGGCAGACCTGCTTGGGGTTCTGTCTCTCCTTCTCTCTGCCTTTCCCCAGCTTGTGTTCTCTCTCTCTGTCAAAATAAATAAACTTTAAAAATTAAAAAAAAGTTGGGGTGCCTGGATGGCTCAGTCGGTTAAGCATCTGACTCTTGATTTTGACTCAGGTCATGATCTCACAGTGCATGGGTTTGAGCCCCCACATCGGGCTCTGCGCTGACAGTGCAGAACCTGCTTGGGATTTTCTCTCTCTCCCTCTCTTTCCGCCCCTCCCCCATGCCCTTTCTCAAAAAAAAAAAAAAAAAAAAAAATTTACCCTAACCTTGTTCTGTTCTCAATCCTGCCACTAACTTGCTGGGAGTCCTCAGGTGAGACACTTGCCCTTTCTGGGCACCAGTTTCCCATCTGAGCGTTCTATTTCACCTAGGAAAGTAGTGTGTGTATGGAGTATTTGAGTGTGTTGGGGTGTGTGCAGGGGTGCTGTGCACATATGCGGAAACTTCATTACTCATCCTCCCTGCCTACCCCCTTCCCAGAGCTGGGCCTGAAGAAGGGTCCACAAAACCACTGAACTGCCCAAGTTCGAAGGCAGAGGCGGGTTGCCATGGAGACGTGCTTTGTTTCCCAACTGTCTGGCTGCATCTGACAAGCACAAAAAGCCAGACCAGATGGACACTGACCTAGGCCAAGAGAGCAGGGATTTCCTGACCCAAGATCCACAGGGCTCACTGCTTTCCAGGGAGAAGGGTTCAGTTCTCAGTTCTCACCCCCACAACGGGGGGATGACCAGCGTGACCTGCCAGCACATGAGGCTTCATGTAGGGGGCTGCTGGGTGGGGCCCTCAAGGTGTTTGCAGACACCCACTCCACCAGTCCTAGGCAGCAAGCCTGGCCCTGTGCCCAAGGGCTGGGCCAGGAGGGAAACACCCACACTTGGGGCCTTCAAGAAGCTGGGAGCAGGGTCAAGATCTGCGGGCAGAGGCTCCCTGCCGGCGATCAGAGGGAAACAGCCGGATGTGGATTCTCCGAGAAACCGCCCACAATCCACAGAGGCCTGCACACACTGAGACACACTGAGACACAAACACAGGTGGACACACCCGCACGCATGCCAGTTCACACCGGCATACCCAGATATATGGACGCACGTACTAAAGCACAAACCCAGACATACATTATCCAATCATCTAGGTACCCATAAACACTCAGGTACACTGCAATAGAACTGATGTCTAAACATACACAGATACAGAGACGTACTGAAACACAAATGGCTACACAGACGTATCACACACGTACACACACACGCACACGCGCGCACACACACACACACACACCCAAACACACAGACATGCCAATTCAGACACACACGGATACACAAATACACACATTCCCAGAAGCACAGACCCTCATACACAGACATCCACTGGCACAAAAACAGAACATTCACAGATGCTCAGGGGCCCATAAACCAGAGAGAGATATCCGGAAGGCCCTGTTATACAAATACAGATATAAAGAGATAAACAGTTACAAGTAGAAACACAGATACACAAATACCCAACACAGATCTAGGCAAGGGGAAGAGAAGGGAACTAATACCTGGTGAGGGTCAATTCTGCACAGGCAGCATGAAAGGAGTTTTATCTGCGGGATCCTTCAAAAATCCTTCTGGGAGCACCTGGGTGGCTCAGTCGTTTAAGCGTCCAACTTTGGCTCCGGTCATGATCTCGCAGTTCATGGGTTCGAGCCCTACATCGGGCTCTGTGCTGACCGCTCAGAGCCTGGAGCCTGCTTCAGATTCTGTGTCTCTCCCTCTCTCTCTGCCCCTCCCCCACTTGCTCTCTGTCTCTGTCTCTCAAAAAGGAATAAAAATGTTAAAAAAAATCCTTCCAACAACCGGTGAGTTTAGTAGCAGTATTCAGGCTCCTTACAAATACGATAATGTAGAATACGTAAGTGTATACAAGGCCCAAACAATGCGGAAGGAAATGGGATAAAATGGGAAACTGGCTCTTCACCCACGTCCCCCAGGCCACCCAAACACTGGCAATGCTAGTGGGCAGTGTATACTTTTTCTATGCACTTACCTACAAGCATGCAAAGATACTACAAGTCTGAACATTTTCCTTAAAACCAACTCAGAGAGGTTAAGAAATTTGACCAAGATCATACAGCTAACTTAGCAGCAGAATCAGGATTTGGATGTAGCTCTGTTTCACTCCAAAATGCTCTTTCTGCTGCCTCAGCCGGCAGACAACCACACGTTCACAGGCAGACAGATTCACAAAGGGGAGGCCCAGGCCCAGGGGCAGGGGGAGGGGTGGCACCTCTGGACTGGGGAGGAAGGGAGGCCCTACAGGCCCTCAGCCCCGGATTGCTCTGGGTCTTTTGGTCGACTCTTCGAGCTATAGGCGTTGTTCCTATAAATTTCTGTTAAGGAGCAGAGACTGGAACCTTTGATTCATTGACCTAGGTGAGCACGAGGCAGGTGACTAAGTGATACAGGGCTCCAACACCCAACACGATCAGATCACCCCAGCTTCCTCCAGTTTCCTGACCCCTGCCTCCAACCTCAGTCCCTTCTCCACATGCCCCCAGAGGAACTTTTCTTTCTTTCTTTCTTTCTTTCTTTCTTTCTTTCTTTCTTTCTTTCTTTCTTTCTTTCTTTCTTTCTTTCTTTCCTTCTTTCTTTCTTTCTTTCTTTTAATGTTTATTTTATTTTTGAGAAACAGAGAGTGGGAGCAGGGGAAGGGCAGAGAGAGAGTGAGACAGAGGATCTGAAGCAGGCTCATCACCAACAGCAGAGAGCCCGATGGGGGGGCTGGAACTCAACAGGTGGTGAGATCTTGACCTGATGCTTAACCAGCTGAGCCACCCAGGCGCCCCCAGGGGAACCTTTTCTAAGGCTAAATCTGGACTTTGTCCTTCCTCTGCTTAAATCCCTTCCTGTTGTCTCCAGAGTAAATCCCAGCCTCTTAGAAACATAGAGCCCTTCAGTTCCAGGACCCAACCTGCCTCTCCCCATTTTGCGATTTGGCAAAGCACTTCTCCTCAGGACCAGCTCAAATGCTGCTCGTGTTGAGCCTTCCCCAATGTCCCCATGCAGAATCCCTCCCTGCCTCCAGTCCCTACACCCACCCCTACTCCCACTCCCAACCCACAGAGTTTGCCCAGCAGACATCACCTCAAGATTTAAAATCATCACCAGTGGGGTGCCAGGGTGACTCAGTCTGTTAAATGACTTAATTCCAGCACAGGTCATGATCTCATGGTTCGTGAGTTGAGCCCTGCATCAGGCTCTGCGCTGGAAGCCTACTTGGGATTCTCTCTCTCCCTCTCTCTCTCTCTGTCCACCACCCCCCCCCCCCGCTTGCACTCTCTCTCTCTCTCTCTCTCTCTCTCTCAAAATAAATAAATAAACATTAAGAAATTTTTAAAAATCATCACTACTGATAGACTGACCAGCTTCCAGGTCTTGCCCTAAGTACTTTATATAATCATCTTCCTTACTCATTACAACAGCCCTAGAGAGATGAGTATTGTCCCCATTTTATAGATGGTTAAATGGAGGCCCAGAGATGTTAAGTCCCTTCCTTCCAGTCTGATTTTCCTGAAAGTCAGTCCTTGATCAAGCCACATACAATCGCATTATGGCAAACATGCTTATCTCTGAATCTCCAGTGCCTGCACAGGCTTGGTTGGCATAGTGAGGAACGGCTCAGTGAATGGATAAGAGACGATAGGAGACAGGTGCCTCAGTTGGTTAAGCATCTGACTTCGGCTCAGGTCTTGATCTCATGATTCATGAGTTCAAACCCCACATCGGGCTCGCTGCTGTCAGTGCAGAGGCTGCTTCGGATCCTCTGTCCCCTTCTCTCTGCCCCTCCCCAGCTCACGCTCTCTCTTTCTCTGTCAAAAATAACTAAGCATTAAAAAAGAGAGAGAAGAGACATGTTAGGGGGCTGGGACACCCAGGGAGGGCCGCTGCTAACTGGGATTCCCCAGGATGTCACTGAAGACAAGAGTTCCCTCAGGATCTAGCGGTGTTGCCCCTGCAGTCCAGGGACATCTGCACAGACCCTGCTGGGGGAGCAGATGTCCTCTGCCTCCTCCACATGTCCCTTCAGTCAGGAGTTTGGAGCCAGCATGTTATTAAATATTTACTGTTTCCCACTCTGCTCAGCTTGGTGCCAGGCCCTGGGCGGGGGGCCAGAGAGCAGGGGATACGGAACTGTTTACAGTTAATGATCACCTACCAGGTGGCACAGAATTCTCCCAACAGCCCTGCAGGTTGGGTTCTTCGGCCCTATTTCTGCAGCTGGAGAGAGAAGTGAGGCTCAGAGAGGGAAGATGCTGGTCCCCTATCACACAGCCAGCGAGCCAGCATCTAGAGTCAGGTGTGTGCCCATGTTCCAGGCATCCTGTACCCCACCCCCAGCAGGGAGGATGTGGGCCCAGCTCAGAGGAGACTCAAGGAGGCCATTTCTGAGGTGGGGCTGTGGCTGGAACACAGCCTGCCTGGCAGATTGTCTACAATAACAACAGCTTGTGTCTGTGCAGCACTTTCCCTTCCATTAGCTCGTTCCGCCCTCCCCAACATCCCCTTGGGTGCCTATTATTGTCTCCTTTGACGGATGAGGAATGTAAACTCAGTTAGGTCAAGTGATTTTCCCAAGGTTGCACAGCCTGTGCGTGGCAAACTTTTGAACACGAAGCCTCCTCGGGGGTCTCCCTGCTACCTCCACTTCTGCCTCCTCCCAGCAGTCCTCCATGCTGCCCCAAGGGAGCTCTCGAACGCAAATGTGAGCTTCTGGCTCTAAAGACACAGCCAGTCCCTGCCCTCTCACACACCACACTGCCACACCTTGGCCAGAAAATGATTCCTCTGCTCTCTTTTGTCTACTTTTCAAGCTCTTACTCAGCCTACAAGTGTCAACTCAAGCGCTACCTTCTCTAGGAAGGCTTCCTGGATTGGCTTCCTTCATACAAACCTCTAATACAGCAATTATCTCATTATATTTAATTGCTCGTCTGTCTCCCTCAGCAGACTGTGAGCTCCTCAAGGGCAAAGACAATGGTTTTTCAAGTCTCTTCACAGCATGGAGCTTTGTAGTCTTAGTAAGCACTTATTGAATGAATGGATTGGCATCCCCGAGGGCTGGGCCTGGGGGAAGCTGGTAGATCATTCATGGAAATAGGGACATCAAGAAGAGAACCTGATGGGATGCCTGGGTGGCTCGGTTGGTCGAGCACCAGACTCTTGGTTTGGGCTCAGGTCATGATCCCAGGGTTGTGGGATCAAGCCCCAAGTTGACCATGGAGCCTGCTTAAGATTCTCTCTCTCTTCCCTGCTCACACATTTTCTCTCTCTCTCTCTAAAAGAAAGAGAGAGAGAGAGAACCTGGTGTTTGGGGAGGAAAAGGAAAGGATGAGAGTTTGCTTGGAACCTGAGGCGTCACTAGGACATGCCTGGCAGTTAGGAGTTGGGAGTGAGGTGGGGACGAAAACTGGCCAGGAAGAAAGGATATTAACAGTAATGGAGGGGCGTCTGGCTGGCTCAGTGGGTAGTGAGTGCCTGTGACTGTTGATTTCAGGGTATTGAGTTGGAGCCCCATGTGGGGTGCGGAGATTACTGAAATAAATAAAACCTAAAACAAAACAAAACAGTACTCAATACTTGCTATGTGCCAGACCCAGTGCTGAATGCATTATGGACATTATCCCATTTGATCCCCAAGACCTAGGTAATACTAAGCCGTTTGTTGGAGGAGAAAATTGAGGCTCAGAGAATTTATCCAAAGTTACACAGCTAGTAAAGGGCAGAGCCAGGAGTGGAGCACAGATCCATATGAAGTCAAAGTCCATTCCTTCTCCATACACTAGACTAGGAAGGACTGAGCTTATACGACACACATGTTCATGGGGGTGGGGGTGGAGTGGGTGGGAGTAGGAAGCCCAAATGAGAGAGGGAACTGTCCAAGAGATAGGGAAACCAGCAGGGTGATGTCTCAGGCTAAGAAAAGAGCTCCAAGAAGGGCCCCAGCAGTGCCTACTGTTGCTGAGAGATCAGGCTGGGCTGGGTGCAAGATTTGGCAACTAAGAGACAACCTTCCAGATTGCTGCTTCCACGTGCTTCGAGGAGTCAGTAAAAGGACCTGCTGAGTGGGAGGTGAGGAAGTGGAGGTGGTTGGCTGGGAAGAGGAAGAGAGAACAGGGAAGGAAGGGAGCACCCTGTGGGTATGTGGATAGGAGGGTAGGGCAAATGGGTTGGGGCTGGCTTGGAAATGTTGGGGAAGGGTTGTGAGCAGGTGGAAGGAGGAGGGGGTGAGCAGGTGAGCATTTCAGGCTGAGCCAGCCACTCTCTACTCAAGGGCACTCTCAACTTCTTCCTCAACATCGTCCCACCCACCCCCATGCCCTCCCCAGCATGGCTTGGCCATGCTATCCTCATTCCTCCTTCTGTCTCCCTCCTCCACTCTGCCCCCACTGCTCCCCTGAGTTTGCTCAGGACCAGCCACCCCGACCTCCAATCTGCTGTCTCACCCTCCCTGGCCCAGCCCGGTGAGGCAGGCAGGGAGGAGTTTCCAGGCAGGAAAGGGCTGAGTCACTGGCCACACATCTGGTCTCAGATCTTGATACCCAGCTGGAAGGGGTAGGAAGGAAGAGGCTCCTCCCTCCCCCTCCCTCCCACAAGCTCTCCTCACGTTGCCTGCTGGGAGGGGCGGGCTGGGAGAGGAGAGCCCCTGGTCTACTAAATGACCAGAATTTGCTGGGCTGCTTTACTCACTCTGGATCCTTTACTTCTGTGACCACCTCTTCTGCACAGAACAGCCCTGAAAAGTAGGGTTTGTTATCTGTGTTTCACAGGTAAGAAGATTCAGAAACAAAGCGGCTTGGGCAGGGCCACACAGATTTGGAGAGCTGGTCTAGCGGTGTCCCCTTCCCATGCTCTGGGCACACAGAAGGGGGTGGTGTTTGGAGACAGTGAAAAAAAGATGCCCAGGGGGTCCGGCACACTAGTGGGTGATCATTGCAAAAGCTAGGCTGGAGGAGGCACTCAGCCCATGCTCCTGCTAAAACGGCCCCTTCCCAAGGGTGCCTGGCTGGCTAAGTGAGATGTGTGTGCAAATCTATATCTTTGGGTTGTGAGTTCGAGCCCCACATTGGGTGTAGAGATTCCCAAAAAAATTGTTTTTAACTTAAAATCAAACAAATAAAATGGCCCTTTCCCAAAGTCCCAGTGGAGGGAAGACCTTCCTTTCTCCCCCAGGCCCGGCTCTGTCCTTGGCTGTTGTTGGCTCAGCTCTGAGCCACCCCTACCTCATTCTTCTGTGTCTTTCCTTCTCTCCTCACTTCATAGGTGGGAGAATCATGCCAGGCCTCTGCACACGTCCCAGGCCGCTCAGAAACCTTCTCTGGGGTGCAGGCTGCTTTTTCACAGCACATTTAGTGTGACCTTGGGCAAGTCATTTCCCCCTAATGGGGCTTCCCACTTCTATTATTCAGAAGAACATGGAAATCAGCACTCTTCCATAGACCCAGACCATCCCTGATATTAACTTTTAATTGATTTAATTGTGTTTACTGTGGCTAGAGTCACAGCTGTGCCACTAGTTATGTGACTTTGGGGCAAATTTTTGGACCTCCCTAAGTCTTGGTTCCTTCCTCCTCTTTTTTTTTTTTTTTTTTTTTTTTTTTAATGTTTTTGAGAGAGAGACAGAGTGTGAGTGAGGGAGGAGCAGAGAGAGAGGGAGACACAGAATCCGAAGCAGGCTCCAGGCTCTGAGCTGTCAGCACAGAGCCCGATGATATGGGGCTCGAACTCACGAACCGTGAGATCATGACCTGCACTGAAGTCGGACGCTTACCGACTGAGCCACCCAGGCGCCCCTGTTCCTTCCTCTTTAAAATGGGAATAACTTGGGGCGCCTGGGTGGCGCAGTCGGTTAAGCGTCCGACTTCAGCCAGGTCACGATCTCGCGGTCTGTGAGTTCGAGCCCCACGTCGGGCTCTGGGCCGATGGCTCGGAGCCTGGAGCCTGTTTCCGATTCTGTGTCTCCCTCTCTCTCTGCCCCTCCCCCGTTCATGCTCTGTCTCTCTCTGTCCCAAAAATAAATAAAAAACGTTGGAAAAAAAAAAATTAAAAAAAAAAAAAAATAAAATGGGAATAACAGCAATAATACTACCTCCTTCCCAGGGTGATTGTCAGGATTGACTTAGATAATGCCTAAGGCAGGAACCGCATGGTGTTTAGGGGAAAAAGGCTATTATTTTTTTTTATTAAAATTTTTTTATATTGGGGCACCTGGGTGGCTCAGTTGCTTGGGCGTCAGATTTCAGCTCAGGTCATGACCTCGCGGTTCCTGAGTTCGAGCCCCGCATCGGGCTCTGTGCCGACAGCTCACAGCCTGGAGCCTGCTTTGGATTCTGTGCCTCCCCCTCTCTCTGCCCCTCCCCTGCTCATTCTCTGTCTCTCCCTCGCTCTCAAAAATAAACATTAAAAAATTTTAAAAAAAAATTTTATATTTATTTTTGAGAGAGACAACGGAGTGCGAACAGAGGAGGGGCAGAAAGAGACACACACACACATGCAGAATCTGAAATAGGCTCCAGGCTCTGAGCTGTCAGCACAGAGCCCCGATGCAGGGCTCGAACTCCAGACCAGAGAGATCATGACCTAGGCCGAAGTCAGACACTTAGCCGACTGAGCCACCCAGATGCCTCAAACTAGTATTATTATTAAGAGACTTCTGATTACAAAATGAATTCATGCTCAAAGAGAATCTGGGAAATGCAGAAAAGCACAAAGTCATTGATAAAAGTCACCTGCAATTCCACCCAGAGCGACCTTTTAGTGATGATTTTCTTACACGGAGGAGAATTGCCCTCCCTCACCCTCCCAGGGGACTGACCCATGTGCTTCTAGGATGGGCAGGTAGCGTCGGGATGGATATAATCTACATTTCCTGCATCCTCTCTGGGCCTCAATTTCCCTATCTGGAAAGGAAAGGGTTGAACTACTCAGGGAAGACAAATTTATTTACTTGTTTGTTTGTTTGTTTGTTTATTCATTCACTCATTCATTCATTTATTAGATGTTTATTTATTACTGAGCCACCCAGGCACCCCAAGGGAAGACGAATTTAATTGCACATGCTAACTGCTGCTCAAATGAGTGCGATGCTCAACTAATCATGTCTGCCATGGACACAGAAGGGGGTGGTAATCTGCAGATCCTGTGTAGCCGCGGTGTAGGGTCCAAGAAATCCCTAAGAATCACTTCAGTTTGGGGGCACCTGGGTGGCTCAGTCGGTTAACCATTCGACTCTTGGTCTTACCTTAGGTCTTGATCTCAAGGCTGTGAGTTCAAGCCCCACATTGGGCGTGAAACCTACTTAAAAAAAAAAATCACTTCAGTTTTTAACATTCCAAGAACATTTCCTCTTCTGGTTCTACTCCCTGCTCTAACTCCTGGCTTCCTCTGGGGAATGGGGAGAAAATCCTGGCCTCTTCTCCCACTCCAGGCCTGGAGGTCTAGTACCCAAATAGCTCCCATGTAACATTCTGCATTGTTGTACCTTCTGTTTAGAGCCCAGCTAGGATTCTCCTCAAGTCAGACTCTGAGCAGGAGAGGGAGGAGAGTTTTGAGTTTTTCCTCACTAAAAAGGAAGTATGCAAAATAGCCATTCCTCACCAGCCCAGGCTTGGACATTTGAATATTGTAAGATCCTGGAGCGCCTGGGTGGCTCAGCTGGTTAAGTGTCAGACTTAACAGCTCAGGTCATGATCTCACCGTTCACCAGCTCAGGCCCCGCGTCAGGCTCTGTGTTGATCAGAGCCTGGAGCCTGCTTTGGACTCTGTGTCTCCCTCTCTCTCTGCCCCAGCCCCTCCCCTGCTTGTGCTATGTCTCTCGGTCTCTCTCAAAAATAAACATAAAAAAATATGTATATATTAAATGATCCTTTAGCAGCCCCTTCAGGTTTTTAGACAATAGAACCCGAATGGATGGGCCCAGGGGTAATCCAGCCCTCCTTGCTGGTGAGAAAGAAAGGACAGTGCCTGAAACACTCATGTGAAAGATTTAAAACTGGCTTTATTTCTGGTATGACAGCTATGTGAGGAGGACCTGAACTCAGTAAGGGGACAGAGACCCAGAAAGAGCTAGGGACTCTCTAGGGATAGGGGCTGACTCAGTCAAGGGGGAGCGCCTCTGTAAAAGGGATGGTGACTCAGGGATGAAGAGGGTGTTGGGGAGGGGGCAGAAGGGAAGGAGTTTCCTGAGAAGTCTCAGGAATCTGCTATGTGGTCCCAGTGCTCATCCTTTTCTTCCCCTCCCAGTTCTGGAAGCTTGCCAAGGGTTGTAACCTGAGGGGCAAGAAGGAGCAGTCCTCGAGATCCCGGGATAGGGCCATCCCAGGATTCCAAATGCCTTGCTAGAAGTTGCTTCCAGCCTACAGAATCCCAGAGGTAGGAGGAAGCTCCCAGGAAGGTCTCCCTTGCCTTCCATGGCCCCAGGCCATTCCTTGCCTCTCTCTGGCTGGCTGCCCAGGGACTCACTCCCAGCCCTGGCTTCCTAGCCCCTACGGCCTCACAGTCTGGTGCTCAGGACTGTGGTATTGCCTGTCTGGGTCCCTTCCTGGCAGACACAGGTCTCCAGCTTTCCTCCAACTGTTCGGAGGAGTGCCTGGCACCAAGGTGCCCAGCCATGTCCCTCACAGTCATGCTGACTATAGACCCCAGGGTAGGCTCGGGGGCCTGAGCCACGTTAAGAAGGGATCATTGAGTTAATTTCCCTAGAGCCTTATGTACCCATTTCTTTTACCTCAAGCCCTCACTGAACTGCTCTCCTCTCACTGAACCCCCATCATCTCACTGGCCCCCACCCCCTCACTGATTCCCTATCTCCCTAACCTAACCTTATTTGTCAACCTCCAGTTCCCAGATGGGACACTGAAAGTGAAGCCCTGGGACCTGTGTCATGCCCACGTGGCCTCTGGCCATAGCCAAACCAGCCACATCCTGTCTTCATGGTCCAGGGTGCAGGTCGTGAGATGGAGGAGCTAGAGGCAAAGGGATCACTAACAGCCTGGAAGGAGAGCCCAGCTAAGGGCCTTCTCGGTCAGCTTCCACAGCGGCTCTGGGCCTGCTCCACCAGCGGAACGAATGCTGAGATGATGCTGTAGGCAGAGAGGCAGTTCACCCTTTGGCTGGCCAGGACCCAAGCCAGGGACTGGAACACAAGAGCAGGCATTGGTCCCTCCCTGATCCCCTGAACAAGAGCTGCACTGTGCACACCCCTCCCATTCCCCTACCCTGCCCCTCAGGCCAGGACAAGGTCAGACAGGGCCACCCATGGAGGCCGGAAACAGGAGGACAGCCAGGCAGCAAGGAACAAGGGAGAGAGGCTTTGAGTTCCAGGATCAGGGATACACAGACAGACCTGTGGGCAGAGAGAGTCTGGGGTGGCAGGGGTGGCCACCAGGTGTTCCAAATGTGTCCAGGACACAGAGGAGCAGACCCATGTGAGAGAGACCCAAGCCCATAGGTGCAGCAACAGGGAGGTTGATTGATTCTGGAGATAAGGACGACCCTGGACAAGGACACGGGATTCACAGGCCCCACTGCACAGCCACAGCCTTCAGCAGAGCCCCAGGGCTCCTTGGCTGACCTCATTCACTTGTCCATCAACTGAGTCATGGCAACTCAACACTGCCAGCCCCATGTTGGGCACTAGGGGGAAAGAAGTGAAAAGGCACTGTCCCCAGCTTCATGCAAGCAGCTGAACCCAGGATCTAGATTTAAGGGGGTTGTTTATGGGGCACCTGGGTGACTCAGTCGGTTAAGCGTCCGACTTTGGCTCAGGTCATGATCTCACAGCTCGTGAGTTCGAGCTCCGCATCAGGGTTTGTGCTCACAGCTCAGAGCAGGGAGTCTGCTTCCGATTCTGTGTCTCCCCCTTTCTCTGCTCCTCCCCTGCTCACACTCTCTCTCTCTCTCAAAAATAAATAAACATAAAAAAAAAAAAAAGGAAGGGAGCTGTTTATGCTTTAAGGGCCTGCCTTGCCCATAGTCGTCTCTAAGGGTCTCTTAGGTCATCACACTCTGAACCAAGTGACCTAACTGCCCTGCCAGTTAAGTGGACCAGAGGTGGCCAGTGGCCCCTGAAGAGGTCTGGCTGAAACTGCCCTCCAGGAATCAGACTCACTGATTTGGGGAGTGAGGGAAAGAAGGCTGGGAACGGGATCGTTTCATCAGGAGCTCAGGAACAAGCACAGCAATGACATGAGGCAGGAAGAACATCAGTGGAGACCCTGGACGATGGAGCCTCTGTGACCAACGGTGTCAAATGTGGGAGTATCGGGCACCTGCAGCCAAGGCAAAGACCAGGTGTCCGGGTCAGTGGACCTGTTCTGCTTCCTGAACACCCGTGGGGACACTGTGAAGCAGGGACATGAGGGGCACCGGCCATGTCCTCCTCAATTCCCCAAATAGCCTTGCCATTGAGCTGTCTCCTCAAGCACTTGCCTAAGCATTTCTCTGGTGCTTGTCATCCAGAGGAGCCAAAGGAGCATCGTCTCTCACATCCCTGCCTCTCTGGCCTCCTCCCAGCCAAGCCAGTCCTGCGATCCAGAGGAAGCCACATCTGGTAGCAAGAGCCCTGGACTTCAGTCCACAGATGAGATTCAAGTCCCGCTTTCACCACATACGCGTCTCTCGGAGCCCCTGCTTCCTCATCAGAAATGGGAGTGGTGCCTGCTGCCCCAGGGGCTGTTGGGAGAATGAAAGGAGATGGTGGATGACAAGAGGCCCCTCCAGCCTCCCCAACCTTCACGCTCCCTCTGGCCCCAGGACTTCCATCCATCTGGGACCTCAAGCTCCAACCAGACTCCCTCAGGCTGGGTTGGGGGCTCTAGCCACCTCTCCTAGAGCCTGGGGTTTTGATCTAGAAGAGAAGCCTCTGGGGGACAAAGGTCAGAGGCATTGTGGCATTTCAAACACTTGTGACCAGCCAGTGGGGAGGCTGCTCAAGTCTGGGTCCGCTTAGTCACATTTTCTGTCACATTTTCTGTCAACCCGGTGCCTCAGTCCAGGGGAAGAGGCCCCAGGCAGGGAGCTGGACTCTGGTTAGAACAGGAAGTCCTATCAGGCTCTTGTTGGGACTCACATGAGACTGTGTCACCTCAGCTCTCGGTGTGATGCTGCATAGGAACTGTCTCGAGCCACCTTTCCTCATTTCTACCCATATCTCATCATCTTTCTGCCTTTCTTGCGAGGACTAGTGGCCAGTCAGCCTGGTTGGCGCCCCCACCCAGTAACATGAGCTCTGGAGCTAGAGAGCTAGAGAGATCTGGGTTCAAACCCTAGCTCAGCTGCTTCCTAACTGTGTGACCGTGGACAAGCTGTCTCGCCTCTCTGAGCAAGACGGGAGTGACCAACATGACAGCATGGGAAGGGCCAAGCAAGTGGCTGGAGGGTTCCCTGAATGTCAGTTCCCTTTCTCCTTCCCAGGTCCAGGGCCCTGGGCTGGGGCCATCGGTGGGGCTGCAGGAGGCCGGGGGCCCCACCCTGAGCTTTAGGAATCATGGGATTAAACACATGTGCCCACTATGTGACCTCCAGCAGGTCACTGCAGTGCTTTGAGCCTGTTCTCATGTCAAGTGAAAGATCACTAGAACATGCGTGGCTAGAACTAGGTCCCCCTTGTCTGGTCGCAGAAGGCTGCCTGGAAGAAAGGACTGAGACTCCCTTTGAGTGGGAGGAGAGCAAACTGGGCAAGAGGGGGACTGCCCTTGAAGGCAGGAGGCCTGGGGCGGGGGCAAGGATAGCAGGGAGGTGAGTCACCAGGAAGTGGGGGGCGGGGGACTGTGCTGTTCTGAAGGTTGGGCAGGCTCTGTGCTTCCATGGGTCAGGGGTCAGCTGGAGGGGTCTGCTAGATGTGGACACAAAGGCTCACACCTATCCCAGAGGACTCTGCTAGCGACACACAGTCACACACACACTTGTCCACGTGGTCACACAAAGGCACTCTGGAAACACTCAAACAGGTCCACACACTCCTGTACACTCAGGGACATCCACAGTCACCCACAGGCACAAAGACACACACAAGAGACATTCACCAACGCATCCACATGCCTTTTACACTCAAGTATATCCACACACACGCACACATTGAGACATATTCACGCACGCTCCTGCACACAACATCCACAGACAGAAGGGCAAACGCACAGGCGCACGCACTTGGACCCCCAGGTGCACTCACACAGACACCGAAAGGGACACACTCAGACACAATCATACTCACTCCTGCACACCCAGGGCCACTCCCACAGGCACAATGGCAGCCACAAAGACGTGCACACCATTCACACACTCTTGCACACCAGCGTGTACACTTGAGTCAAAGGCACGCACCTATTGTGTACCTGCTCCTGTACACTCTGGAACATTCAGACATCATACACACAGGCTAGTACCGTCGGGTAGACTCACGCGGAGCCTCCCTCACCCACCTCTCCAGCCATTTCCCCAATCGGCAGCCAACTGGGCTCAGCCCTCTCTCCCCACCCACTTCCCACCGTCCTCTGGGGCCTCCGGGGCCTCCCTCCGGAACTGGGGGAGGGGACGGGGCGGGGCTCGCCCTGCTGATGTGGCAACTCGCTCACCTGCGTCCGGGCTGCACCCTGGCCAAGAAAGGCTTAATGGAGAGGGAATCCCAAGCGCTGACCCCATCCGGTCTCTGCCCTGGTTCTCAGATGCGGAAAGTGAGGCCCTCAGAGGGGGGGTCAGATGGTGAACAGGACTTGAATCCTGGACTCCAGTGCCAGGAGCCCAGTGGGGAGGGGATGCTCGTGCTGGGCACCGGGACCAGGAAGACTGGGCTCCAGGCCTTCCTCCTGCCTGCCCTGGCTGGCTGCCTGTGGATCCTGCCCCTCCTCGGTGTTCCCAGTCTCCCCAGCTGGCATTCCCGTCCTCTGGTCCTTAGGCGCTGTTTGTCTCCACAGCCGGTACCACGGTCCAAGCCAGAAACCTGGCCACGTGAGGCACACACGGAAAGTCACTGCTTCCTGTCAAATAGATCTCCCCGGTGTTCCTCAAACCTGGACAGGAGGCCGCCCGTGCAAGGGGGAAGGCCAGGTTTGCTACTTCCCAGCTATGTGACTTAGGGCAAGTCACTTGCTGCCTGAGCCTCAGTTTCCTAGCTGTAATATAAATGGGGTGATGGTCTCCCAAGAGTGGATTGGCGAGGGAATTAAGGAACATAATAGAGGCAGCATGTGCCAGGGCCAGGCCCAGGGACTCTGGACAGGTTTGGGGAGTGAATGGAAGACTTCTGATGGGATTACCAGGACAACTGATCCAAGCCCTCTCACTCCCCGCTGGAGCCTCACTGATCCTGCTGATGTGCAGTGTGGTCTGCTGTTAGGTTTGCCGCTGCTTCCAAAGCCCCAGCAGCCCCACCCAGCCCTAATCATTGTACCCTGGTGGGAGGAAGGCCTGGCTGGTGGGCAGGTGGCAGGGGTGGAGAGGGGTCAGGGAGAGTCAGCCATGCTCCTGGGAGCCACCAGTCTGATAGGGGAGATCCAGCTCAGCTCTGCTCCTGCAGCTTAATCAGATCCCATTCTGTCTTTGGGTCTCCAAGCCTCATTAGTGGGGGAGATACTGCCCTTGCCCCAAGGATTCCCAGTTGGCCGTGGGAGACAGACTATTCCAAGAGCTCTCAGGCTGGTGGGGAAGAGACTCCCTGGCCCAGCGCCCCAGACTAGTTGGGGAGATATAACACTTCCCTTGGGATTCCCAGTCTGATGAGGGGCAGGCTACCAGGCTGGTCAAGGAGACACGACATTGTTCTCAGGGACCTCAAGTCACAAAAGAAGAAAGTGAACACATACGTAGGATACAAAGGTACGTAAACACAGAAAAGCAGAAATGAGCAATAGACAAATTCAGCTTTGTGCATATGTCTCTTGTGTACGATTCTTTGTGGCTGTGCGTGCATGTGACTCTGTGTGTGACTGTTGCCTCTGAGTATGTGCTTCTGTTGCCGTGACTGTGCACATACCTCTGAGCTGAGGCTGCTGAGGAGGCTCAGTGAGTGGACCCAGCTGGGCCAAATCACTCATTCCCTGGACATGCATTTACTGAACATGCACTGTGTTCCAGCACTGGGCTAGGCCTTGTCGTACCATGGAGACCCCGACAGGGTTCCTGCTGAACCTTGATAGCTCCTGCTTTCAGGGCATCACTATGTAATGGGGGTAGACGGAACATTTAAACAAGCAGTTCTTTTATGCTGTGACCTGTTTAGAGGAAGTACAGGGGGCAGCAGCAACATAGGGGAGGGGGACTTCCTAGAAGGTGGGATATTTAAGCTGTGCCCTGAGTCACAGGCATTAGGGCTGGGGAAAGGGCTTGCAGGTAGAGGGAACAGCATATGCAAAGGGTGCTGACCTGGGGGGAGAGAACCCAGGAAAGATTTCTTGGAAGAGATGACTGGATGGGTTTTTGGGTTTTAGAAGAGCTAGGCAGGCAAGAGGAGGGCTGTAGCTTCAGTTGGAGGGTTGGGGTGGGGTGTCGTGGGAGTAGCCAGGGGACATTTTCTGGCCAGAATCTGCACCTGGGGATGGAAGGACAGTGTCCAGAGGAGCCTGGGGGTTTGAGGGGAAGGGGCAACTCCAAGGAGAGGAGATGCTGCTGGGTGGTGGGTTTAGGGATGAGCTCCTGGACTGGTCTCTGGGCTGTGCGAGGAGAGAGAGAGAGATAGAGAGAGAGAGAGAGAGAGAGAGAGATGGAGAGGGAGAGAGAGTGCACCAGGGAGGCCAAGGGAGCCTGGTAAAAGCCTCCCTCCTTCCCGTGGACCCTCAGTTTGTAAAGGGAGTGTAACAATAGCTCCTTCACAGGGAAGAGGTAAGGATTACAGTAAATGCACTTGCCCAAGTTGCTCTCAGTGAGCTCTCCAGAAGTTCATTTATTCCTCCCAAGAACTATATTATTATACTTTCCCTTTTGGAAGCTGAGGAAGCAGGTGCAGAGAGGCCCAAGGTTGCGAAGCATAGGGTGAGAGAGAGCGGGCTGGATTGGAACCTGGTCTGAGTCTAAACCTGGCTTGTTCCCTGGAGTCCCACAGCCTCCAGCACGCAAAAACGCCTCTTAAATCGGTAACCACTAGTTACCAGTGGATCTGGTGCTATTACTATTATTGTTGTTTATTGTTACTTATGACCTTGATGCCAAAAACATTTTGATTCAGCTGGGGTTCGGACCTCCCTGCCACCCGCGCGCCCTCATCCCCCAAAGCTCCGGGCCCAGGCGACCCGGCGCGGCCGCTGTGGGAACAGCCACCCCAGAGACCCGGGGTCGGTGTGGTGGCACCCCCTGGAGGCAGCGCTCGGAATCGCCGCAAGAACCCGACCCTTAAGCGCAGGTAGGTCCCTGTGGGCGCTCAGCACCAGACTGAAGACCCCCAGACAGCAGCTCCCGCGCGGGGAGGAAGGAGGAAATAAAGACGACATTTACCAAGCGACTCTTGTGTACTGGGCAAGGTGCTAGGCATTTCCTCTCCATTTTCTTGTGGCACACCCACTCAACCTCATTTCCCAGCAGTGGAAGCTGAGGTTTGGAGAAGTTATAACAACCAGGGATGCAGAACTGGATTTGAATCCAAGTCTGTGCCACACCTGGGCCCCTCCTGGGTCAGTATGAAGAGGAAAAGGCCACCAGACACTCACTGGACTCTAAGATCAGCCTCAGGAAGTCACGCATAGTGACAATGATGATGATAAAAAGTAATTCAAGTCATTAATTGAGGCAGTATACGGAATTGGACTGCCACCTTTTTCTGCCTGTGTGACTTTAGTCAACTAAGCTGCTAACCAATCTGAGCCTCAGATTTACCATTAGTAAATGAGCTTAATTACAGGCCTTCTGTCTGGGGCTGTCATTTTGAGATCCTTTGCAATAATGGAGATAAAATGTTTAGCTTAGCATCTGGCCTGTAGTAGGTGCTCAGGAAAACAACTAATATAATTTACTCATTTGGCCATTATTTACTGAAAACCTAGGGGGCTAAGGGATGCAACAACAAAGAAATATAGAGGGGTGCCTGGGTAGCTCAGTCGATTAAGCGTCCGACTCTTGGTTTCGGCTCAGGTAATGGTCTCATGGTTTGGGAGTTCAAGCCCCACATCAGGCTCTGTGCTGATGGTGCAGAGCCTGCTTGGAATTCTCTCTCTCTCCCTCTCTCTCTGCCCCTCCTACTTTCTCTCTCTTTCTCATTCTCAAAATAAATAAATAAACTTAAAAAAAAGAAAGATATTGTTTTGCTTTATTATTTAAAAAAATTTTTTTTAATGTTTTATTTAGTTTTGACTGAGAGAGAGATAGAGCATGAGCGGGGGAGGGGCAAAGAGAGAGGGAGACACAGAATCCGAAGCAGGCTCCAGGCTCTGAGCTGTCAGCACAGAGCCTGATGTGGGGCTCGAACTCACGGACCACAAGATCATGACCTGAGCCAAAGTCGGACACTCAACAGACTGAGCCACCCAGGTGCCCCAATATTGTTTTGCTTTAATGACTTCCTTGTCTCTATGTTCCTAGGATCTAGAACATTGTCTGGCTTAATAAATGTTGAAATGAATGAATGAATGAATAAAGGAATAAATCAATGAATGAATGAATGACATACTGCAGTAAGTCAGTCCTTGGTTGTAGTTTTGGGGAGAGTAAGAGGGAGAAAGGCGAGTTTTTTAAGACAGAGAGAGAGCATGAACAGGGGAGGGTCAGAGAAAAAGGGAGACACAGAATCTGAAAAGGCTCCAGGCTCTGAGCTGTCAGCACAGAGCCTGACGCGGGGCTTGAACCCACAGACCGCGAGATCATGACCTGAGCCGAAGTCAGACGCTCAACCGACTGAGCCACCCAGACGCCCCGAAAGGCGAGTTTTTTAAATAATAGTTAATATTTCTTGGACACTTAGAATGCATCCAGTACCAGACTAAATGCTTTTTGTGTTCTCAATTCATCTTCACAGCAAACACATCAGGTAAAAAATATTATCTGGTTTTACAGAGACGAAAACAATCTGTGAGGTAGAGTGCCTTTCCTAAGGTCCCACAGTGACTAATTGCAGAGGCAGGTTTTAGGCTTGGATTTGTCCCTGGGCTCCCTTGAAGCAGTGGGCTCCTCCTATCCTCCTCCCACCTCTAGATGGGAGCTCTTGGCACACAGAAACTCAGCAGAATGGCCTCTACCTGCACCAGTAATAATGGGGAATGTGCTACTCTCAGCTTTTGGAGCAAGTTCACTCCACCCGCTCGTGTGTTGAACCTCACATTTGATTGCTTTCCACAACAGTCCTGTGAGGAGGATATTAACTGACCGTTTCACGGACAGAGAACTGAGGTTCAGCCAGGTTGGCTTCCCAAGGTCGCAGAGGCACGCTCTGGAGTGTGGCGGAGGCTGCTGCCAAGACTCCGCCCCCTCTGCGGCCCCCTGGTGCCGCTCTCTACTTCCAAGCTCCTCCCTCTGCCAGGCATGCCTCCTCCCCTTCCTCCACTCTCAGCCCCCTCGCTGCCCCGTCCTCTTGGCCAAGGTAACTACCGGCCTAAGCCTGAGTAAGGTGAGCTAAGAGGGACCTCTTGGGTTAGGCTCCTGCCCAGGGTGGTGGCCAGGAGGTCACTGTTCACCTAGGATGGAATTTTGATCAGTTTACAACTTTTCTGATTCTGGTTTTGGTTGGGAATTTAGAAAGAAGCGCTTCCTGGATTCTCTGCCAAGGAAGGGCTCATCTTCCTTCGGTTTAGTTCTTTTTTTAATTTTTTAATGTTTATTTTTGAGGGAAAGACAGAGCATGAGCGGGGGAGGGGCAGAGAGAGAGAGGGAGACACAGAATCTGAAGCAGGCTCCAGGCTCTGAGCCGTTAGTACAGAGCCCTATGCGAGGCTTGAACTCTTGTGAGGCAAGATCATGACCTGAGCTGAAGTCAGATGCTTAACCTGGTGAGCCACCCAGGTGCCCCGGTTTAGTTCTTACCTTAGGGGTCTCAGCAGGAGAAAGGGAACACAAAACTTCAAATGGAAGAGTGTTTAATGAAGGAACTATTCACAGAGGTGTGGGCAGGAATGGTGAAGCACCCTGGGGCTCACAACTGAGGGGTGGTATCCACCCCCCCCCCCCACACACACACCCCCGCCAAGGACCTGACAGGCAAGAGGAGAGAACCTTGTTAATGAACCTGGTGAGCGCGTTGTACCCATGGGTGCAGGCTGCCGCACAGGAGCTGTGGCTCTCTGTGGAGGAACATAGTAACTGCCAAAATCACAGAGGGAGGTGGATGTTAGAAATATCTCAGTCTAACTCCCCTCCTTCGCACTGATCTTAGACACTGTCAGTGTCTCCTATTAGCCAAACTCCACCTGAAACTGTAAGGCAAGGGGGCCAGGTAAGACTGTCAGCCAGAGTCGGCCGCAGAGCAGAGAGGCATGGAGGGTGGCGGTTAGGCAAAGAGCAGCCAGCCCAGGGCCTTCTCTGCTCTTTCTGGACTTGGCTTTGTAAAGGGGCCGAGAAACAGAGTGGCTATGCCCGTCTTTCAAAGAAGCCTGTGCCGGACATCAGCACCCTTTCTCCTCCTTCCAGGTCCAGGTTACTCTGTTTGTGAGGTTGTCCTACTCCTGGAGTTCATCTGTCCCATCCCTGGCTTCCCTGGTTTTCAGTGCCTAGCACACCACTCAGCAACCTGAGTCGGGCATTATTCTCTGCATGGGTTTGTCTCCCCAGACAACCGTTCTTGCATCCCCTACACTGTGAGCTCTTTGCAGGCAGGGGCCTCGGCCAAATTAGGCCGTTTGCCCTGACACAGGCCCTCGCACAGGCCGAATGCCGCCGTATGCCAAGTGAAGTGAGTCCCGTGTCGTCACATACCTCTCTCAGCCTTAGTATGTGCAATCTGAGCACATGTGAATGTCTGTTTCCCTAAGTACACAGGGGCTTCTTGGTGGTGAGCAGCAGAGGCTTTTTTTTTTTTTTTTTTTTTTTTGAGATCCTATTATGTACCAGGCCCTGTGCTGGGTCTTGGGGACACAGCAGGGGACAAGACAATGCAAAGTCCCTGCTCTCATGGGGCTTCCATTCTAGTGGGGAAAGCGGAAAAGGAAGGAATGGAAAAGAAACAACATTATTTCAGATGTAATCCGTGCTGTACAGAAAATAAGGCAGTGGGATAAATAGTAACTTGATAGACATTTATGCTGGGGGGTGGGGACATCAGGGAAGGGTTTTCTGAGGAGATGGCATGTAAGCAGAGACCCAAAGAAGAGTAGAAGCTGGGATGTGAAGGGCGTTCGACAAGACAAGTGGGAACAGCATAAACTAAGGTATGCAGGTGGAAGTGCTTCTGGGACCCTGAGAGATTTGGGGTTGCAGCCTAAGGAAGGCTTTAGGGAAGGTTAGAAGGGGTGAGGAATTCGGCTTTGGGGACAGCCCAGGGCCAGCTCCTGGGCTGGGCGGGGGCGGGTGTTGGAGGGGAAGGGATAGCCCTTCTTAAGGCCACCCTTGCTGCCTGTTGCCTAGCACCTACAGCAAATAGTGCTGCCGCAGGCCTCACCCTGGCTCCCTCAGCTCCTCTCTGAGTGGCAGCAGCTGTCAAATGACCAGCAGCTGAGGCTTTGCCAACCTCCTCCTCTGGAATATTTTAGGGGTAAGTCAGAAAATGACCAGCCGCCTCCTTAAAACCCGGCTTTTTCTAATGCATGCCTTACAAGGGTGTATTTGGCTACCCTGGGTGTTAATCTCTCACCCCTTGCATTAGACAGAGAGATATAAATACACAGCCACAGGCGGCACCCTCAGATACACAGATTAGTGAACCTGTCGGCAGGCCCCGGGTCACACACAGAGGACACGCCAGGCATGGCCCTGTGAGCACCCACTCCCATACTAACACGCATCAGCCCTAGTCCCTCGAGGGCACACAATCACTCGCAGGCCCATACACGCGCCCCACAACACAGTCACAACAGTCCACAACCGCGGATCCCCACGCCTAACAACCACTCTCTACCCCGCGCCCCAAGATTATACAAGCCCCCAACCCTATGCCCCCACACAGACATGTACCCCACAGTCGTCACAGAGTCACACACGGGCACACAATCGCACCATCTCCCCCTCCACATACACAACCATGTGGTGTTCACACCGCCTGCAGTGGGCACGTTGATCGCAACACACAACCCACACGCATTCAACACCGCGGCACCATTGCCCCACACCCGCCCCACACTCAAGGCCTCTCTGATTAAACACACATCCAGCCCCTCGCTCTTTACAGTACACAGCATTCTTGTGCGGTTGAGTCAAAGACCTCCTCAGACAGAGAGATTAAGTGGAAAAAAGGCATCGGAAGGGAGAATGCCGGAGGCCCAGGTCTGGGAAGGGGCCGGCAGCTTCTGGCTTAGGGAGAAAGACTTCAGTGTTGAAATTTGACCCTGACTCTAATGGGCTAAGGCCTTGGGGGGAGGGGGCACGCCTCGGAGTGGACAGAGGAGCGGCTGGGTCGGGGTGACAGGTGGAGCAAGCGGAGGGACCCCAGGAAACCCCGCAGCGCGGGGGGTGGACATCGGTGTTAAATGTGGACTCGACCTTATAGGCTTAAGCCCCTCCCACGCAGTCCTCCCACCGCCCTTCCCTAGCCCCCGGCAACAGGCTCCCGACTATCCCCAAACGCACCGGGTGTGGCCGTGACCCCTCCTCCCCCAGCCCTTCGGGACAGCTGCGGGGCACCGCGCTCAGGCCTCCCCTCCCCCTCCGCAGGTGGGGCTCGCAGGACGCCGAGCTGCGCGCGCTGGAGTGCCGGGTCCCTCTCAGTCCCCCCACCTCAACCCTCTGCCCCGACCCCAGGCAGGGGAAGTGCTCTTCTGGGGCTGCAGAGCCGCGCCCCCCCCCCCCCCCCCCCCCCTGCAGCTGGGACCCTTGGAAGGAATGAGTGGAGAGAAAGAAGGTTCGGGAAGATCTCAGGGCCCGCGGGGTTGGGAGACGCCGATCGGCCACCCCCCACCTCTGCCCCCGGCCGCGCGGCCCGCTCCCTCCTCCCGCGGGCGGGAGCTGGGGCCAAGTGGGCGCGCCCGGCCCGGGGCGGGCGGGATCCGGTGTCGGCGGCAGCTGCCAGTGCGGCGGGCGCGGGCGCGGAGCGAGCGGCCGGCGGGGCCGGCTATTAATAACGCGGCCGCCCAGCCCGGGGTCGCGCAGCCATGGCCAGCCCGGAGCCCCGGCTCGATGGGGACGGCGCCGCCCAGGCCGCGAGGTAGGACCGCGCAGGGCCCGAGTCGCCGCGCTGGGGGGAGGGGGCCCTGGACGAGTCCCCCGCGATCACCTTTCGCCTCGCTGGGGGTGGTGGGCCAGCCGGGGTGCGGCGCGGGCACTGGGCGGAGCCACCGGCCAAGGGAGATGGGGGAGGCCCGGGGTCCCGGCACCTCCGTTTGTCTGTGGTTTTTTATAGCGCCCCCCCCCCTCCCCTCCGGGGCTGGGTGACGATTAACCCTTTCAGACTGGTGGGCATCCACCGGCAAATGCCACTGGGCCGGAGTGGCCAAGGACGCTACTAGCTTTCTTTCATTCCTCACCCCAAATGCGACTGGAGATGGAGGCCTCCAGTTGCTGAATTCGCTGTGTGGAAGGGACTTGGTGCAAGGTTGGGCAGCTGCCAGCTTGGAGTTAAGAGCCTGTTCTGGCAGCTTGCTCTCTCCGGTCTGAGGCCTGGAATGGGGGGTGGGGAGGGTCTTAGGAGGGCCTTGGTCTTTGGGCCCCCCCCCCCCCCCCCCGGAGAGAAGGCCCGCCCCCAACCATCCACTCTGTCAGCTTACCACTGGTGACGGGGAGAGGGCTGTGGCTCAGGGATTTGGGGCCGGTAGGGAGTATTTCTGCCCCAGGTCAGACCATAGCCCCGAAGAGGTGAAGGTGCAAACACACACACCCCACACCCCTCGCTGTCACACACAGCACAAAGCTGAGTACAGTTTTGCACATACAGTCCCCTGTGCTGCCATATGCATATACAGATACACACAGAGTCAGACACACACCAACTCATGCCTGCAGCATGTCACAGACACTCCTTGCCACAGCCTCGATGTGCAGAGTGGGAGCTGCTGGAGTCCTCTAGGGCCAGGGTCAGAGTGGCAGAGGGAGGCTGCTTGGAGTCCAAGGAAGCCTGAGGTCAGGGGCCCCAGTTGAGCTGGCTCCCTTGCCCCTCGACCTCCCATACGCTATTTTCCTCAGCCCCTTAGAGAGAGGCAGCTGTGTGAGGGCAGCACTGAGCAGAGGCCTGGCACTGTGCAGGGGGGGGGGGGGGGGGGCAACAGAGGCAACAACAGTGTGTGATAAGGGCGCTGCCTGGGAGTCAGGTGGCCGGGGTTCTACTTCCAGCTTTGCCACTTGACTTTGGGCAAAGTTTCCTCCTTGGATCTGAGTCGGTTTCTTGCCTGCCTTCCTTCTACAGAGCCCCACCCTGGGATACACAGAGAATGAGAACTGTACTTGTCCTTAGGAAATGGACTCTCAGGGGACACGGACACGCTCACTGCTGTAATAGCACTAAGTGCAAAGATGAGCTGCACACAAAGTGCCTTGGGAACGCAATAATGGGTTTGTCTGCGAAATGCTTCACAGGGGAGATGAGCGGGGCTTGAAAGACGAATAGAAATTTACGAGTAGGTAAATAAGTATATATATATTTTAACTTTTCATAATTAAAAAATTTTAATGTTTATTTTTGAGAGAGAGAGACAGAGTGTGAGCAGGGAAGGGGCAGAGAGAGAGGGAGACCCAGAATCCGAAGCAGGCTGCAGGCTCCTAGCGGTCAGCACAGAGCCCAATGCGGGGCTCAAACCCACAAACTGTGAGATCATGACCTGAGCTGAATTCAGACACCCAACCGACTGAGCCACCCAGGCACCTCCCCCCCCCTTTTTAAGTTTATTTATTTTTACAGAGAGAAAGAGAGTAGGGAAGGGGCAGAGAGAGAGGGAGACACAGAATCTGAAGCAGGCTCCAGGCTCTGAGCTGGCAGCACAGAGCCCGACGTGGGGCTCGAACTCAGGAACCGTGAGGTCATGACCTGAGCCAAAGTCGGATGCCTCACCAACTGGGGCTTAACCAACCCAGGCACCTCTAAATAAGTATATTTTGAATGCTATGTGCCAAGCTCTGTTGGACCTGCTGTAGCTTTGTACCTGTTTTAGAACTCATGCCTGTTCTGGGAACAGAGTGATAAAAGGAGCACCGTCCAGCTTTGGAGCCAGATGCCATCTTCTCCAGCCTCTACCACTTACAAGTTGTAGAACCTTGAGTGAGTTCTTTACTCAGTGCTCTGGTTTCCTCATCTACAAAATGGGGGTAACAGATGAGCATCATATACATGAGTATTCATGTAAAATACTTGGAATACTGCCTTGAACACAGTTACGTCATTCCAGGGTGGAGAACTCAGCAGGAGCCTGTGAGGGCCGTCTGCTGGGAAAGCAGGGGCTCTGTTGAGGATCAAGGTGGGTCTGGCCGGCTGAGTAGGTGCATCCTTTCTGGTGCTACGAGCTCTACCTTTCCAGGTGGTGCAGGATTGTTCTCTCATCAGATGGTGTACAAGGAGCTGTATTTTCTGAGCTGGATTCTTTAGACATAGTGGGCTAGGAGTAGGAGGTGTAAAAGTGTTAACACATGCTCTGGGTGGGCGGGGGCGGGTAGTGTGAGATGAGCCTGGAAAGGTATGTTGGGGCCACATCTTTAAGGGCTTTGAGTCTATGCTAAGCAGCTGGCTATTTGTGCATGAAGTGATGCGACACGGTTATGTTCTAGTGAGCTGTGGCACTGTAGGCAATAGGCTGGCATGAGAAGGAAGAATGCCCGTTACAAGGCTGGCACATGAGTGCAGGTATGCGATGACTTGGAGTAGGGCCCTGGCAAGGGGATGAGGAGGAGGTGGAGACTGGAGACTTTCTGAGATAGGTCAGTTCTCAGTGAGTTGGCCATGTGGGGGAGGAAAAGAGCTGTTTAAAGATTATTTGCCTCAAAAATAGAACTACCCTACGATGCAGCAATTGCACTGTTAGGTGTTTACCCAAAGGGGACAAAATGTAGATTCAAAGGGGTACATGTTTTTATTGTACAAAGATTCAAAGGGGTACATGCACCCCAATGTTTATAGCAGCATTATCAACAATAGCCAAACGATGGAGAGAGCCCAGATGTCCATCAACTGACGAATGGGTGAAGAAGATGTGGTATATATATATATATATATATATATATATATATGCAACGGAATATTACTCAGCCATCAAAAAGAATGAAATCTTGCCATTTGCAGTGACATGGATGGAGCTAGAATGTATTATGCTAAATGAAATAAGTCCATCAGAGAAAGACAAATACCATATGATTTCACTCATGTGGAATTTAAGAAACAAAACAGATGAACATATGGGAGGCAGGGAACGAAAAGAGAGGGAACAAATCATAAGAGACTCTTAATGATAGAGGACGAACTATGGGCTGATGGAGGGAGGGGGGATGGGCCAGATGGGTGATGGGTATTAAGGAGGGCGCTTGTTGTGATGAGCACTGGCTGTTGTGGGTAAGTGATGAATCACTGAGTTCTACTCCAGAAACCAATAGTGCACTGTATGTTAACTAACTAAAATTTAAATTAAAAAAAAAGGGGGGGTAGATTATTTGCCTCATCAACCTGCTGTATGGGGATGTGCTTCTCTGAGCTGGAGAATACAGGTATAGTGAGCCCAGGGAGAAGGATAATTTGGGAAAAGTTGAGTTTGAGGTGCTAGGTGACACCAGGTGAAAGAGATCAGTCTTTGTGGTAAAGTGATGGGAACAGACAGGGTGATGGTTGAGGCTGCCTTCAAGCTTTTAGATTTCGGTGCAGGTGCTTGGGTTGCATGAAGCCAGTGATGTCTGGGGCCTGGTGAAGCCACACTTGTGGTTTCCAGAGGGCCACCATGAGACACAGAATGGGGAGCCAGGGACTCCTGGGGTGCTAGAGAGGAAGACAGAGTGAGGACACAACGATTTAGAATAAAAGTAATCTGTAGTGGGAACTTGGAGCTGATATCTAGAGCTTAAAACCTGGACACAAGTCGGCCTTTTCAAGACAGATGACTTCACTGATACATGGGGCTTTTCATTTATGCTTTATATCTAAAATAATTTTCTTGTAAGCTACACTCACATTTAACTTGTTTTATAACTGGTGCTCATGGAGTAGGAGTTTCCTTGAGCAAATTACTTAATCTCTTTTCACCTCAGTTTCCTGATCTGTAAAATGGGGATAATAAGTATGACTACCTCATAAAAATGTTATGAGGATTAAATGAATTGGTATACGTAAATCATTCAGAACTGAGCCTGAATGATATTAGATTCAGATATTAGGACCTTTTTAAGTGTAATTTATTGTTATTATTTCCGTGGTATTTTATATTTTCAAAGAATTGCCCAGAGATCCAAGGTAGGTAAGATGAATTGAAACAGGAAGGACCAAAGCCATTTGAAGGCCAGAGAAGCAGGAGAATATTCCTTAACAGGAGCTGGTTAAATTAGCAGGCAACTGGCAGCTGGGTTAAGGAACTTCTCTGTCAGAATCACAGAATCTGAATTCAAGAGCCTTTGACAGGCCAGAGGATGGGCCAATTCTAACAAGATGAATGTTTTTACAGGAACAAGAGATGTGGTTTAAAAGCACTCAGTGTGAGGGGCACCTGGGTAGCTCAGTCGGTTTAGCATCTGACTTCAGCTCAGGTCATGATCTCGCAGTGAGTTCGAGCCCCACGTCGGGCTCTGTGCTGCCAGCTCAGAGCCTGGAGCCTGCTTTGGACTCTGTGTCTCACTCTTTCTCTGCTCCTCCCCTGTTTGTGCTCTGTCTCTCTCAAAAATAAGTAAACATTAAAAAAGTTAGGAAAATAAAAGTACTCAGTATGAGACAGTCTTAAAGGCCTTTAGTCAAACTCAGCATTTGCCAGTATGATTGAGCTGCCCTCTATTGGCAATATTGGCCTTATCAACAGAAACATACTGTCCAGAGCTCAGAACATACCTGGATACTGTTTCCAATACCCACCCCCAAGGGACAGTGACAGTTTGGAGCTGAGTCAGAAAGAAGTGACCCAAACGAGGAGGGCACTGGACACTTTGGCATGCATGGAATAATCGAAAGATGTTAGTTTTCCTTAGGTGTTTAAAGAACTTGGCATGGGAAAGTAGTTAGATTTGTCTGATTCCAGAAAGAGGAACCAAGTCCAGGTAAAAAATTGCAGAGAAGGTTTTACTTCAACACTAGAATTTTCTTATGACAGTGGAACGATGTGAGCTTCCTGGCCTTAAAGGTATGTAAGCAGAGGCTAGACGCTGACGTCATGGGGATGTTGTCAGGGGATCTGAGCCATGGGTGTATGGGGGTAGGCTGACGGAGGGGGAAGTAGACAAGTGCCCTCTGAGATGTGAGAGGCCGAAAAAAGCCCAATGGCTCCCGTCGGGAACCATCCCGGGATTGTGGCTGCCCTCTGACTTTAAGTCATTTCTCTTGCAGAGAAACAAGAACGGAAGCCAGTTCTTCTCTCGAAGAGAACTCTGAATCCCCGCGTGAGGTGGGGACTTTGAACCCAGAAGTTACTCTGTCTTTGGCGGGGACCTTGAACTTAGAGGACATTCTCTACCTGGGGGACACAGGTGACCTCGATGAGACACTCTACGTGGAAGAGACGGAGAAGCCTGAGGAGGCACTGTATATCGAGGAGACCAGGCAACCAGGGGAGGCCCTGGAGATGGACGAGCCTATGAAGCCAGAGGAGATACTATATGTGGACGAGCCCACGCAGCCAGGAAAGACCACAAGCCCAGAGCAGACCAGTTCCGGGGGAGAGACGGTCACGAGCGAGGAGAAACCCAGCCCTGAGGAGAGCCTCCAAGCCGGGCCTAGTCCCAGCACAGACAACCTGAGCATAGAGGACCTGGAATTGCTAGAGGAGCGTTTCCAGCAATGTGTCCAAGCTGTGGCCCAGCTGGAAGAGGAGAGGGATCGGCTCATCCATGAGCTGGTGTTGCTCCGGGAACCAGCCCTGCAGGAGGTGCAGCAGGTCCATCAGGACATCCTGGCCGCCTACAAACTGCACGCCCAAGCAGAGCTGGAGAGGGACGGGCTGAGGGAGGAGATCCGGCTGGTCAAGCAGAAGCTGTTCAAGGTGACGAAGGAATGCGTGGCCTGCCAATACCAGCTCGAGTGCCGCCGGCAGGACGTGGCCCAGTTTGCCGATCTCCGGCAAGCGCTGACCACACGGGCAGCCCAGCTCTCGGAGGAACTGGCCCAGCTCCGGGACGCCTATCAGAAGCAGAAGGAGCAGTTACGGCAACAACTGGAAGCACCTCCCAGCCAGAGGGACGGGCACTTTCTCCAGGAGAGCCGGCGGCTCTCTGCCCAGTTTGAGAACCTCATGGCAGAGAGCCGCCAAGGCCTGGAGGAAGAGTATGAGCCTCAGCTGCTGCGGCTCCTGGAGAGGAAAGAAGCTGCGGCCAAAGCGCTGCAGAAAACCCAGGCCGAGATCCAGGGGATGAAGGAGGCTCTGAGACCCCTGCAAGCAGAGGCCCGGCAGCTCCAGCTGCAGAACAGGAACCTGGAGGACCAGATCTTGCTCGTGAGGCAGAAACGAGATGAGGAGGTGCAGCAGTACAGGGTAGGCCCCCTGGGCACGGACAGTTAGCCTGGGGCAGGAAAAGGTGACCGGAGTCACAGGTCTCGCGGCCACTTTGAAGGAGGCCCTCCTACATGCAGGAGGACCCGCTTACTCCTCGGGGCGGCCGCTCCTTTACTCCACTCTTCATCCCACCAGGTTAGGCCGGCACTCCGGGCTGAGAATGTAGGCGGTGCCCTGACACCAACCGTCACCCGGTCCTCTCGTTAAGCCTCCAAATCAAGTGTTCTCACTTTCATAGATGAGGAAACAGGCTCAGCGAGCTGGTGGTCTATGAACCCTGGCCTGGCCAATTGTGAATGTTTCTGTGCACTTTCCACGGCACAGTTTTCCAATTCTTGGTGAATCATGCTTGGGTGCAGGGAGCAAGAGGGGGATGAGGCGAGGTGGGATTTTCATTCTCTCCCTCCCTGCACATTCACCCTCAAGTCCCACCTAGCTGATCTCTGCCTTGGAGCTTCCCAGTTTTAAAACTGGGACGAGGGGCGCCTGGCTAGCTTGGTTCAGTAGAGCGTGTGACTCTTGATCTCGAGGTCATGAGTTTGAGCCCCATGTTGGGCATAGAGATTACTTAAAACAAAACAAAGCAAAAACTGGGATGAAATCTATGAAGCTCTATTCCTCATTTTCCTTCTTTGTGCATTATCACCATTTCACTTGTATTCCAGTTACTTCTGATTAAGTGTGAGCCAGTTCTAATCCCTTTATAGAACAGGGTGGGATATAAATACAAAGTAAAAACACAATTTTGTCTCTCTCCCACGGACTGTGAGCTTTCAGAAGGAAGGGAGCATTGCTTTACTTTTTTCTGCCACTCGGGCTCAGAGGACATCAGTTAAATGCTGACTGAAGGGCTGCTGGCCACTATGAGGGGACCACGATGTGGTGGTTCCTTTCAGAGCAGTATTTTCATCTTTTGAAATACATGTTCCTTTGGATAAGCTTAAAAAGTTCCAGAGATTCTGATCCATCCTTCAAGGAACATATCCTCTGTTGAAAATGGCTGTATTCACTTCACTCAAAATTTTGTCAAGCTTTCTGTAGTTTGTATTATGAAAGCAATCCCCTCCCCCACTGCAGCTTTTTAATTGGTTCAGTCTAGTGAAAGAGGATCTTTTTATTTTTTTGGCATAAAATGTATCCTTAAGTTGTACTCAGACAGACATTACATTAATAATTGTAATCCAGGGGAAAGAGCAGCATGTGATTTAAAAGAGGTACAGGTAAGAGTGCTATAGGATAATGAAATTATTTTTAGTCATCCATTAAATCAGACAACACTCCATGGAAGAAGTGGTGTTATTTGAGCTAGGTATTAAAATATAGGCAAGATCTAGACCAGTGCTATCCCAAAGAAATATGCAAGACATAATATAATTTAAACCTTTATAGTAGCCATATTAAAAAAATTTAAAAAATAGGTGAGTAGTTTTAATATATATATTAACTCACCATCTGCAACCTGGCTGCATATGACAGGTGAAAAATTGAAAGGTGAGTTGAACTGTAAAGGTAGGTTGGGGCAGATCATATTGGGCTTTTTTTTTTTTTTTTTTTTTTAGAGAGAATGAGTGTGTGAGCTGGGAAGGGGGGCAGAGAAAGAGAATCTTAAGCAAGCTCCACACTCAGTGTGGAGCCAGACGTGGGGCTCAATCCCACAACCCTGGGATCATGACCTGAGCCAAAATGAAGAGTTGGGTACTCAATTGACTGAGCCACCCAGGCGCCCCAGGTCATGTCAGGACTCAGAAATCCAAACTAGGGAGTTTGGATTTCATTCAGTACTCAGTTGCATCAGTAAAGGTATTTAATCAAGCGAGTAACATAATTGCTTCTCTACTTTTAGAAAAAGTACGGGTGGCAGTGTGTAAAATGGGCTGGAGACCTAGAAGCTAGGGGACTAATCAGGAAGCTACTATAGGTAAGAGGAACCAATGTGGGAATACAAGGAAGGGGAAGAATGCAAGAACAAATGCAGGATAATGTGGCCACTGAATGAAGGGGGCAGGGGTGAGAAGTCACAGAGGGTGTCAAGATTTCAGATAAGGCTAACTGGGACAGTGGTACCATCAACAGGAAATCCTCTGGAGGAGTTTTTGGACATAATATTAGGGTTGCAGAATTGCCCCCGCCCCCCACCCGCCCGCGATTTTCATCACTGTGCTGGATTTCAGATTTGCTGATTGGTACAGCTTTCCCAAGATCATTCTATGAAAAATACTCTTGATGGATGTCTCCTATTGCTTTGTCATAAAGTAGCAATCAAGGTCCTAGTAAGCAAATTCTGCTTTGTGAAATGGCTTCCCAGACTTGTTTGCCAAAGGTCACTTACGGCATCTGACTACTTTTCAAGGGTACACTTCACTCTTGCAGTTGTACACTCTGCCTCTTTCATCACCATCATCTATTCATTCAACAAATATTTTCTACGCCTGCTTACCATGTGCCAGGCAGTGAACTATGTGCTGGCAGAAGAGATGAGATGAGAAATGGGGGAGGGGGGTAGTTTCTGACCTCAAATAGTTTATAGTCCAGGAAGGATACCAGATATAATGAACATATTGCGTAAAATCAAAGACACTTGATTTTAAGATGCACCCTGATCTGAAATGTTAAAATGTGAAAGCCATAGAATCAGTGAAATCATTAATATTCTTCAAGTGATAAACACTATAACAGTAGTAGGAATAAGGCACTGTACCAATGAAGTACGTATAATTACCCCTGCCTGGGGACACGGAGGGGAAATTTCACAAGAGTTAACAATAGCTACCATGTACTTGTAGTTTTTTACACGTATTAATACATTTAATCCTTACCTTTCTGTGCGATAGCTATAAATTACTGTCACTGTATGAAAAATGAGAAAACAGAAACCAGACAGACAAGTCAAATCATTTGTTCAGGAAGTGACAGGAGGATTCTGACCCTGTGCAATCTAGCCCAAGTTCACATTCAACTTCCACAAGGTGTTTGAACCAAGCCTTAGAGAATAAATTTGTTGGGTAGACATGGGAAAGAGGCATTCCAGGCAGAGGGAATGACTTACACAAAAGCATGAAAACATAAAAAGACATGTTAAGGGAAGTGCGCTCAGTGTGGCTGGATCCTAAGAATGTGACTAGATAGATGTGGCTGTAGTGGTAGATTGGGACCAGACTGAAGGATTTTCCATAGTCTTCAAGTCAGTGGTTTTCAAAAAAAAGGTTTTCTCCAAAGCCACAGACCCTTTTCCCCAAACACAACTTGATATAGAATGCCAGCATGTAAAACAGGTAAAAGTGAGCTACTTTCTGAGGCAAGGGCACTTCCATATGGCTTTCTCCTGGGGTTTCATGGAAAACAGTTTGAGGACCACTGAAGAGCTCCACAGACAAGACGGCAACAACGCAGTTGTAAAGTATGAGTTTTCTAAGCCAGTGGCAAATCCTGGCTCACTTCCTGTCTGGGAAACTTTGGACCAATGACTTCACCAGTGACTCTGCTCCTTCACTGTAAAATGGGATTAGTAATAATACACATCATAAGGCTGTTGGAAAGAATGAATTAATCTTTGTAAAGTACTTGTGCATAGGCACGTACTTTTAAAAATGGTGGCATGTAGGATGGATTGAAGGAGCCTGGAAAGACCACTTAAGCCTTATGAGGGAGAGATCATGTGAGATATGTGAAGTAAAATATTTGGGTAGGATTTGGGGACTGGTGCAGTGGGTGGTGTGAGGAATTTGCTCAGAATGGTCTCCAAGTTTTTAGATGAAATTGGTAGGTCGTGAGTGCGGAATTATAGAATGTTTACTATCTACGTGCTTCACATCCAGCATTACGTGCAGGGTGCTGGACAGGAACCTACAAGCTGGGAGTTACACAAGAAGAAAAAAGATAAATGGTAATGTAATATAGCAGATGCTGTTTAGGTGACAGAAATGGCAGGAGTAAAGACACAGAGATCTGTGAATTTGTCAGGCTAGAGCAGCAGGCTAGAACCAAGAAACATCATGCAAGCCACAGATGTCATTTACAATTTTCTAGTAGCCACATTAAAAAAAAAAAAGTAAGAAACAGGTGAAACTAGTATTTTATTTAACTCTGCATATAAAAATATTTCAACATTGAGTCAATATCAAAATTTGAGGTATTTTACATTGTTTTATATGCCAAGTCTTAAAAATCTGTGTAGCTTATACTTAGGTACATGTGGATTCAGATTAGCTGAATTTCCAGTACTTACTAGCTACATGTGACTAGTCGTGGCCTCCCTGCTACACAGTGCAGGCTAGAGGAAAATGTCCATCTGAAAGCACAGTGGAGGTTCTAATTAGAGGTAGGGGTCAGACTAAAGGGGGTCTGAATGCCAGACTCAAGAGGTGGGAAGTCTTTGAAAGACAAACACGATAAAGCAGTTTTAGAAAGTTAATCTCGTGGTGCTACATTATTAAGACAGGCTTAATGCCAGTCAGGGTAGCAATATTTGTTTCATTTTGTAACGTTGCTCCTCCTGGTCAGTTTATCATTGATGGTACAGACTGTCTTCCCAAGCGTGTACTTTTAGGTCTCACCAAAATACAGCTTTGCTAGATGTCGAAGGGAGGCTTGGGGAATTGGGGCACAGAGGTTTGCGGGTGCTTCCCTCCAGAAGACAGGCTTAGATGGCAAGACCGCATCTCTGTGTGGCACCAAAGTATGGCTAAGGCACTAAAAAAAGGCCTTTTGACAAGGTTGACCAAAGTCGAAATTCAGCCAGAGTATCAAACGCTGCAGAATGATGTGCCATAGGTATATGAAGGATGACTTAGAGAACAAATTATTTAGATCCTTCTAATAACAGCATGTACCTAAACTAGATTCCTGGCTCATTATTCTTCAAAATCTGAGGTGAAGTCATTACCCCTTTAAAACAGGCCTTTCAGCTGCAACCTTCCCTTCCCATCTCCCTCATGCTTCCTAAGGATCCACGCCAGCTACCAACTATGCCAGAGACGGATTTGCTGACATCTTCCTTACCTCACTCCTCAGGCATTAATCCTGGGCAGAGACAGTTTACAGAATATATCCTGTTTGGTTTGGGCAGAATGGGAAACGGACAATCATCTTAAGGCTCCTGAAGGCCTCTGGGGCATAGCTTCTTCATCTTCCAACTTAGCACTTTGGAACAAATTCAGTCTTTTTGTGTAACAAGTACAGTATAAGGAAATTAACAACTAGGATAGCCAACATCCTAATAAAGCATCTATTTGCATATGATGTTACAGAAGTACCGGGCAGAGCTATTTTGGACTTCAAGGAGGTTCAAATACAAAACTTGTGTTTAGTCTTTCCCGTAAACAACTGGACTTCCAATAGTTTTAACTCTCTTAGAACTACATTTAATAGCCAAGAATAAGTGGGGCGCCTAGGTGGCTCAGTCAGTTAAGTGTCCAACTCTTGACCTTGGCTCAGGCCATGATCTCATAAGTCGTGGGTTCAAGCCCCATGGCAGGCTGTGCTGATGGTGTGAGGCCTGCTTGGGATTGTCTCACCTTCCCTCTGCCCCTCCCCTGCTCGTGCTGTATCTCTCTCAAAATTTTGGCTCAGGCCATTACCTTATGGTTTGTTGGTTTGAGCCCTGCATCAGGCTCCGTGCCGACAGTACAGAGCCCGTTTGGGATTCTCTCTCCCCTTCTCAGTCTGCTCCTCCCACACACTCTCAAAATAAACAAACAAAAAAATAGTTAAGAATAACTGCATACAAAGACTTGATTTTTTTTCCAAACTAGGCTCCACACCCAACGTGGGGCTTGAACTCACAACCCCAAGATCAAGAGTCGCATGCTATACCGACTGAGTCAGCCAGGCACCCCCAAGACTTGGTTTCTTTTAAATTGCTTTAAGTTGCAGGATGATGTAAAAACTGATTATCCTGATAGAAATAAACTTGCACAAAGCCAGAGGTCCATAAAACTCTCAGCACACCGACTAGAGGACCACAATTCTCCCCAACACTTCTTGAAACTGCAAAACAAACAAACAAAAAACCATCTGAGCACCCATCCACCCTTTGTAGGATTCTATTAAGCAGTAGTCTGCCAGTATAGACAAGACTCCTTTCTGGTCACCATTTTCCTAAGCAGGATTACTTTGTCCCAACATTTCTTTGAACCAGTTTCTCAAACTATACTGGCGTGAAGATTAAACAACATCTAAGAAAGTGCTTTATAAACTATAACGGACAATGCCAGTTTTTTTATTGTTCTGCTCACTAGAGATGTTCTTGACCCTCTCACTTGCAGGAACAGCTGGAGGAAATGGAAGAACGACAAAGGCGGTTAAGGAATGGGGTACAACTCCAGCAACAGAAGAACAAAGAGATAGAGCAGCTAAGGATCAGCCTCGCCGAAGAGCTCTCAACTTATAAGTCAGTTTTTGCTGCTATTCAGATCTTCACTGACACCGGCTGAGGGGATGGTGGGGAGGGAGATGTTGCTCAGGGGAAATTTCACTTAACATGGAAAAGCAAAAAAATGACTTGGGAAATGATTTCCAAACTGTGCTCATCCAGGACAAATGGAAAATGGCTTTCTTTTTTTTTAAGGGCTATGCTATCCAAGAGCCTGGGACAGGCTAACGCTCCCACTTCTCAGACAGGTGGAATCGAGACACAGTCTCAAGGTGATCCTTGAGGGTACAAGAGTGGTGTTTGCCTTGTTGCTGCTTTCCTAACTTAACAATACTAATGCCTGAAAAAAAAAAAAAAAAGTGTGTCAAATGACAAGTCAGTTAGGAATAACACATACCTCCAGATTGCCCGATTTAAGCATTCAGCAGTCACTTGGAATGTTTCTGTTTCTAGCAGGACTCAAAATATGCCCTAATTATCACTGGGAATTCTGTAAGAGGATGACACATCTAGGGGCTCTGTGCATCACTTTCCTTGGCCTATTCTACCCCATCAGCTATTCATAAAGTTTCCTTAGAATAGCATGGGGCGCCTGGGTGGCTCAGTCGGTTAAGCGTCCAACTTCGGCTCAGGTCACGATCTCGCGGTCCACGGGTTCGAGCCCTGTGTCGGGCTCTGGGCTGATGGCTCAGAGCCTGGAGCCTGTTTCCAATTGTGTTTCCCTCTCTCTCTGCCCCTCCCCCGTTCATGCTGTGTCTCTCTCTGTCTGAAAAATAAATAAATGTTAAAAAAAAAAAAATTAAAAAAAAAAAAATTTAATAAAAAAAAAAGAATAGCAGAGAAGACAGTTATGCTACCTAATTCAGATTATGACAAAGGAGGCCAGAAGGCTAAATATGGAAGTTAAAAACAACTCAAGTAGGTGTTGTTTTAGCCTGAGGGACAGAATTTATTTTTAAAGTTTATTTTGAGTGACAGACAGCAAGCAGGGGAGGGGCAGAGAGAGAGGGAGAGAGAGAATCCCAAGCAGACTATGCACTGGCAGCACAGTGCTGGACACGGGGCTCAAACTCACTAACTGTTAGATCATGACCTGAGCCAAATCAAGAGTTGTACGCTTAACCGACTGAGCCACCTAGGTGCCCCACGATTATTGCTTAATATGTGAAACAAGCAACATGCCTATCCATTGATTTCTTTATATACTAATATGTTCTTATATTCCTGATAAAATCCTAGAGTCTCTTGGATAAAGACATTAAGGATAAAAAAGGTCTATGTTAAGTTGTATACTAGACAGATGCCCATAAATTTAATTTACTTTCTAGCTAGTCTTGTGTCTTAGATACAAACTCACAAATAACAGTTATAACCAATACTTTTCGTAACTTACTAGCATTTTCTTTTACCATGTTTTACCTAGGAGTAACTGATTACATTTATTGTTTGGGAGATTAGAGAACCTTGTAATTGAGGAAAATGGTATGTTAAACACCTTTGTGTGGATCAGATTAAAAGTACAATAGGGAAGGAGAGGGCAACGACTCATCTTAAGAAACGAGAATTTCAGTCATTGTTAACACCCATGCAAGGTTAACCTGGCTAGTCTGTCCCATCACCACCACATAGGTTACCATTCATTCAGTCTTGCAGGTAAGAGGCACCCTAATAGGCATTTGGAGGGAAATGCATTCCTAATCATATGTAAATCACACTCTAGCAATCTCTCCCCAACTTAGCCCGCACTAAGTAAACTTCGGAAGTTGTGATGAACTTTATGCTGTATTATTTCAAGTTGCACAAAATATAAACTTATTTTTTCTTTTCTCAACTTTACAGGGGCTGTTTAGAAACATACGGCCAAATCTGCAATCCAGAAACAGCAACACAAAACTTCTTAGCAAAGGATCACTAAGTACCCTCTGGACATACTTTTTTTCCAGAGAAGGGAGTGCCAGGGACTTGGCAAGCAATTCACCCTGGGAAAGTTACAAATACTGGCTGACCTGTTTAAAAAGATTCTAAGGCTGGCTGGAGGCAGAACACCATCAGTCAAGGCTTAGGTGGAGTCTATTTCATAGGCTGCTGGTATCAAGCTAAATGCACTTAGCAACGGAAAAAGAAGCCTTCTGTTCTCCAGCAGCAACCCCCATGTGCAGAGTAAAGGATGGATGTATGGACACACTTTAGTGTTGTGAAGAATGTATCTTGCCTTGTGTTGACCCAAAACAAAAACCTTTTTTGGTGCACAGGTAGGGTCAAAAAGGCAGCCGATTTTCATTATATGGGTTTACAATTTGAATTCTTTTGTGCCATGAGTGTTAGACTTTAAAATGAATCCTTTTACAAAGTTTAAGTCTGTGCAGACTCATACAGTTTACTCCTAATTTCTGTGAAGATAATTTTCGCTATACTCTAAAAGAACTACTGACTTGGAAAAAAGGAACCAATCCAGATTTGAACCTAAAGGTTAAGAATACTCAGATTTTCCCAAAGATTGTGTCTCATGAAGATGATTCTGGGTCAGAGTGATCTACTCAGTTCAATTGAGTGCCTGGCAAAGAACCAGGCATTTTATCTGGTTATGGTACTTGGTGATAAAGGCTTTCAAGAGCCTATTATTTCTAACCTCTAAGTACAGACCCCAGTGAAAAATATATTGGGGAGATTCAACCTCTCTATGGGAAAAGGTTCAAACACCTTTTCCAAATTTAAAATTTGCCTTAAATGCTCTCTGCCACATTGCCTTTGACAGTCTTGCAAGTCCATGTAGTTCTCTAGAGAGACTTCAAAAAGATGTGATTTTATCAAAGACTAATCCTGTGCCTCTCGGGTTCAGCGTTTTATGTCTTGCACTTTCCCTGGGAAGGAGTGAACCTCTTTTCTCTAGCTCTGGGTCTATTATATTTAATTCTGCTCTTGATAGTCAAAGACCAGAAACAATTACTGTCCTCTGAACAACCCTTCGAGAAGCCAGACTGGTGTTTGATGAATGTTATGTACTAAATAAAACCCATCAGCATGGGGTTATGTAGAAAAGCAATTTATTCCATTATAAGCACTTACACAGTTAGTCATGGAGAGTAACAGGCCTGCTGGTGAAACAGGTCACCCAAAATAGAGATGGTACCAAACTAGTGGTCAAGGACTAACTCCTTTAAAAACAAAAAAAAAAAAAAAAAAAAAAAAAAGCAACTCTTATCCAGGATTAATTTAATTTTAAAAACAAATACAAGCTATCAATTCACTCTTCTCAACTCAACTGGACAGTCTACCTGTGGTATAACTGTCAGGTAAAAACATACATCTTTACAACTTGGTGGTCCCAAGTTTTTTTAAAAAACCATTTCACAGAAAGGAAAGAAATATGAAAACAGCTCAAGAAATACACTAACAAGCAAAAATATATGGGGAAAGAGGAACACATAGGTTTGACTTAACTGAAGAAACAGGGGAGACTGGTCTACATAGGAAAATGTGCATCCTGGAAAGTCAGGTGTGAAGATTTCAGAAGAGGAATTTATAGGACTTGAATCTCCCCCATTTCCTGAATAAAAATGACATCGTGTGGTATTTATACTCCATGGCTCAGACACCTACCTCACTTGGCTCTATTCCTTCCTCACTTTAGCCTTAACTTAAAGGAGTCTGAAAAACTTGGGGATACAGCCTAAGAAGAAAAATAACCACACACAATATTCCCCTTTCTAGACCTTTGTTACTAGAAAATTCCTGAAGAAAATTTAAATAGAAGTCTGTGGTTTTACTGAATCAAGTCCCCTAGTTAATATTTAGAAAACACCCTCTGTTTGGGCTAGTAACATTGTTGATGGTACCTATCTATCATAGAGGGATAGCCAAACAAAGTCTGTGTCTCAAAACCAGTGTTAAATCAATCTCAGGGTTGAGAGGAAAAACAGGGGAGTCTAAAATCACAAGAAGTGCAGACATATCTAGGACCCTTGTCCTTCTGGATCCACGCTTCCTTCAGGGTCTTCATCATTATAAATGTTCTCTGCCTGCCCAAAAACAAGAAACAGAGAAAGGGCATTTAGTAAACATGAAAGATATTTCTTGAAGTTAAAGTTTCAAAAACAGATCAGGCCAGAGAGAGAGACTGAACCAGAGTCTCTGTAGCAACTATTCAGCTCTGCAGTTGCTGCATGAAAGCAACCATTGACCATCTGAAAATGAATGGGTATGGCTATGTTCCAATACAAACAGGCAGCTGGCCCACAGGCCAAGTAGATTAGGACATTCCCACAAAACTGAAGTATGGTTACTGTTTGTCTTCACACTCAACCTTCAGGAGTCCTTTTACTGGACGTTAGTCACAAGAGTCAAAAAGTAAAAACGACAGGGGCGCCTGGGTGGCTCAGTTGGTTGAGTCAGACTTCGGCTCAGGTCATGATCTCACAGTTTGTGGGTTCAAGCCCCGCATCAGACTCTGTGCTGACAGCTCAGAGCCTGGAGGCTGCTTCAGATTCTGTGTCTCCCTCTCTGTCCCTCCCCTGCTTGCGCTCTCTCTCTCTCAAAAAAAAAATAAAACATTAAAAAAAAATTTACAAAATTAAAAAAAGTAAAAACACCACAAATGCCCATCAAATGATGAATAAATAAAAATGGTATGTGGCGGGGCGCCTGGGTGGCTCAGTAGGTTAAGCGGCCGACTTCGGCTCAGGTCGTGATCTCGCGGTCTGTGAGTTCGAGCCCTGCGTCGGGCTCTGTGCTGACAGCTCAGAGCCTGGAGCCTGTTTCGGATTCTGTGTCTCCCTCTCTCTCTGACCTTCCCCTGTTCATGCTCTGTCTCTCTCTGTCTCAAAAATAAATAAACGTTAAAAAAAAAAATTTAAAAAAAAAAAAAATGGTATGTGGCAATTAAAAAAAAAGGGAGTCACATATTGTATTATTTAGTTTATATTAAGTGTCCAGAACAGGCAAATCCATAAAGTGGACTGGGGATTGCCTACTGCTGGGTGGACTGGAGAAAAATAGGGAGTGATGGCTAATGGGTATGCAGTTTTTCTGAGGGGGTAAATTACCGTGGTGACGGTTGCATAATTCTGTGATTACAGTAAAAAATAAATAAGCATTCATTAAGAGACCGCCTCCCGCAACCATGGGTTTCAAATCTCAATTTATGAATATTTTTAAAAGAAAATTGCTCTAGGGGCGCCTGCGTGGCTCAGATAGTTGGGCGTCCAACTTCGGTTCAGGTCATGATCTTGCAGGTCATGGGTTCGAGCCCCACATCGGGTGCTCTGCTGTCAGCATGGAGCCTGCTTCAGATCCTGTCTCCCTCTTTCTCTCTGCCCCTCCCCTGCTCGCGCATGTGCTCGCTCTCTCTCTCTCAAAAAAAAAAAAAAAAAAAAAAAAGAGAAAAAAGAAAAAAGAAAACTGCTCTAGCATAAAATAAACTCTACTTCTATTATTTGATGAAAAACTTGCAGCCAAAGGCATAATCTTAAATACAGAAAATACTTTTATTTGGGAAAAGTTAACTGTTCTTACTTAGCATCTACTGTGCACAAATCACTAGGCTAGGTGCTGCAGAGGATGGGACAGTCTTATCTTTAAAAAGCCTGTGATCTGACTGCAACAGGAATGTATACGATTTTGTAATGTTTTCTGACAACGAATGTGTAACTGTCTTTTTCACCCAAAGGTATCTAACAATTCAATTCAATCCTGACACTAACTACACCTAGAAGTAGTGTCAGACTCCATCCACAAGACTATAATCCTCACTTCAGAGGCCAGTGTCAAGCCGAGTGCCCAGACTAACCATGTACTTCTGTCCAACTTGCCTACAAAACTTGGGGGTTTCCACAGGCTGCCCTCCCACCCCCTGCCATCTTAGATTTGATAATTTGCTGGAATGTCTCATAAAATCATGAAAACTTTTATTTAGTATCAGCAGTTTACAACTTAAAACTCAGGAATAGTCAAATGGCAGTGATGCCCAGGGCACGGTGAAAAGGGAACACAGAGCGTCCATGCCTTCTCTAGGCAGCATCGATCTATTTAACAACTTGGAAGCTCATTGCATCGAGAAGTTTTATAGAAGCTTTTCAAGAGTCTTTACAGAGCACAATCCCCTCTGCTTGTGGGTAGGAGGGACTGAAAAGTTTTCCAATCAACTGTTCAGTCTTTTGGGAGTCCAGACCTATCCTAAGCCTATCCAGTGGCCCTAAGTTACCTCCTTAGCCTAAACTCAGGCGTGGCCAAAAGGGGCTCTTTATAAATAGGAATAGAGACTTCTACAACTCTGACAATCCCAAAGGTTTTAGGACCTCTGTGCTAGGAACCTGGACAAAGACCAAATATTTATTTTATAATTCTCCTTTTCTTTTACCACAATTCTAAAAGAAACAAGTAAAGGAAATACCTGGCCTGCCTGAAGATAATGTAGTTCAATCTACTACAACAATCCCATGGGAACAACTAAAATATTTTTAATTTACAGGCTATCCAAGGCAGACTATTTCACTTTTCCGTCTTTAATTTTTATATTAATTTTATGTGGGTACAATACAAGGAAAAAGGTGAGCCAGATTTTCTGTTTACACATATTAACACATAATTATTACTAAAAGGAATAAAGAAGAAATAAAAATACTCCCTAAATATACCAACCACATTTTGACAAATAGCCTTCTAAATAGTTACACATAATTTTTAAAAAATGTTTATCTTTGAGAGTGCAGGCATGCAGCCGCACCCAGGCACCCCTAATTAAACACTAGCTACAATAATTTTAACATGAGGGATTACAGCATGCTATTGTTCTACAATCTGCCCTTTTCCTACTTAAAATGTCATGGGTATCTTATAAAAACAAAGCACATTTCTTTTTGATACATAATATTCCAAAGTACAGATACACCATACAATATGTTAATCTCAGGAGCACCTGGGAGCACCTGAGCTGGGTGGCTCAGTCAGTTAAACATTGGACTTCCGCTCAGGTCATGATCTCATGGTTTGTGAGTTCAAGCCCTGTGTCCAGCTCTATGCGAACAGCTGACAGCCTGGAGCCTGCTTTGAATTCTGTGTCTCCCTCTCCTTCTGCCCCTCCCCCACTCACACTATTTTAAAACTAAAATAAACATTTAAAAAAATCTGTGGTAAACACATAAAATTTACCATCTTGGGGCGCCTGGATGGCTAAGGCAGTTAAATATCTGATTCTTCATTCTGACTCAGGTCACGATCCCACAGTTTGCGGGACTGAGCGTCAGGATCAGGGCTGACACCACAGAGCCCGCTTGGGATTCTCATTCTCCCCCTCTCCAAAAAAACTTACGAAAAATATCTTAAATTTACCATCTTAACCACTTTTTAAAAGCATTTCATTTTTGAGACAGTGTGAGTGGGGAAGGGGCAGGGGACACAGCAGATCCAAAGTGGGCTCTGCACTGATAGCAGTGAGCCTGATGCGGGGCTTGAACTCACCTAACCAGGAGATCATGACCTGAGCTGAAGAGAGACACTCGACCGACTGAGTCACCCAGACACCCCCCCATCTGAATCATTATTAAGTGTACGGTTCAGAGGCATTAAGCCCATTCACCTTATGTCTAACTATCAACCACCATCCATCTCCAGAAGGCAAGTGTTTCTAACTCTGCTATATATTAGACATCATAGTTATCTTTTATTAAATTCCAAGCTCTCTGGAAATTCAAAGAATTCACCTCAATCACCTCCAGCTGGGGTATAAAGGGCAGGGATGTTTTCAGCATCTACTAAAATTTCATGGAGAAATGATAGTATTTGATGCTGTGCCACTGTGGTAGGCATGTGCTGGGCATGTTCATAAGCCACTTCAAAGGAATGCCATTCTCAAAGATTCAACTGCCAGCAAAGAGGGGAAAGCAGAAGGCAAGCCAACAGCAAGGAGGTTATTATAGTCTAGAAAGTAGTAGTAAGAATCTGACAAAAACTAGGGTGTGTAGTAGAAACAGGAAAGTAGGTATGTAAGTGTGTATTCTGTAAGAGGAGTATAGATATGACCCTGCAGACAGACAATGTTAAACCTGGTAAGTGAACTAGACTTAGAAGTCTAGTGATAATAGAAAACTCTTGAGTTTTCAAGTTGGAAGACCTGGAGAAGACACTAGAGCCATATAGGAAACAGGAAAATCAGGAGGAAAGGGGAGTAAGGTAAAGGGGGAGAGAAGTTTGGTTTCTTTGAGTTTGAAACACCACTGGGACAAGGAGATAAAGGTAACAAGCAGACACTTGAAAATGATAATGTGCAGCTAAGTGCTAAAGTCATATTCAGGAATAAACTGACCAGAGAGGCCAGTGGTATTCATTAAAGTCTATAAATATGAAGTGACACTACACCTCATTTACCTAACCTCCCCCAAATAAATGATTAACACTTACCATTTGCCAAACCTGCATGATATTATCTTCTGATACAGAACAAATCACCCAAGGTTCATTGGGATTCCAGGAGAAATCAGATATCTTGGCAGTGTGACCACCATGAATAAACTGCAAGAGGGAGAAAAACAAAGATATGAGGAACAGATAGAGGACAATAAATACAGACTATTTCAATACTACTCAGTGTGTGTAACATACCAACAATTCTGGTGGCCCGTCTTCTGCATCTTCTGGGGACTGTTCCTCTCCAATTTTACTAGCACAAGAAAATTTTTCTAAGTTAAAACATTTATCCTGAGTAACTAATTTGGGAAAGTATAAATAAAGTTAACTCCACAAAAAGTAACTAACACAAGATTTACCTTAAATCCCAGACGTTCAGTCTGCGATCAGTACCACTGGAAGCCAAAATAGTCTCATTGTGAGGCGACCACTGAACCTATAGTAAGAATGAAGGAAACAGAAAAGCATTTAGAAAATTCAGGGAGAGGGGCACCTAGGTGGCTCAGTCAGTAAGCGTTCGACTTCAGCTCAGGTTGTGATCTCACGGTTCATGAGTTCGAGCCCCACGTCGGGCTCTGTGCTGACAGCTCAGAGCCTGGAGCCTGCTTCCGATTCTGTGTGTCCTTCTCTCTCTGTTCCTCCCCCACTCACGTTCTGTCTGTCTCTCTCAAAAAACAAATAAACATTAAAAAAAAAATTAAAAATTGAGGAGAAAATACCTAAATTATATTTAACAATTAAAACATTTTGTAAATAAAAGAAGAAATCAACGTATTTTAGATGTTATAAAACTTGACAGCTAGATAATATTGTTTCTTATATGGAAATAATCTATCACTAAACCTAGGAAGTCAGCTTTTGTTCTTTCTCACTTTACATGTAAGTATTTTAAAGATTTTTAAACTTTAAAGTAGGCTCCACACCCAAAGTGGGGCTTGCACACATGACCCCAAGATCAAGAGTTGCATGCTCCACCAACTGAGCCAGCCAGGTGCTCATCTTATATTTTTGAGGACCTGATCTTATCTATTCTTACTAATTCTGGCTTCTGGCTGAATGTAATCCAATTCTGACCTTAGAACCAAAATGCAAAACACATACACACAATATCTATTTTCTCAAATACTTACTATGAATTCAGCACTATAAAACTGATAAAAAATGACTCCTTACAATAATGACTTTATTAAAGTAAGCTACTACACACACAACAAAATCACATATTGTTACACTGTTTGATAAGAAAGTCCTAGGTTCACGGTACGGATAAGAGTGCATTAGTGACCAATCCTTAGGGAGGAATTTAGACATACTCCTGGCAAGAATACCATTACAGGCAAGGACAAAGAGACAGAGTAAAGACAAAATGTTCACTGGACAGGCTGAGAGTAGAAAATAAGGTTAAGTGGGACTAAGTGCATGGGAAAATGGCTCACCTAAAGACTAGTTCAGAGGCCACTTTCACACAACCAAAATTAAATTTGACCACTTTTAGGTTCTTAACACTTGACCATCTTTTATTATGGTGACTCTAAATAGGCCTTTCCTTGCTACGGAATTGTAAGCTCTTTGACAGCAAAGACTAGAACATATTCCTCACAGTTTTCCAGCAATAAGCTTTGAACATAGTGCAACATTTCTTGACTGAGTCAGTTTTTCCAGATTAAGAAAGGAGCTTAAACTCATGAGGCAGGAAACATGGGAGCTAGCACTTTAGGCTTCAACTACAAAATCAACAGACATGGCAAGTTCTGGAAATAAGGTAAGAGACAAGTGTCAGAGACAAGAATAAAATCAGACCCTAATTTTCCTTCTTTTTTTTTTTTTGGTTTAATTTTTTAAGTTTATTTATTTTGAGAGAGAGAGAGAGAGAGAGAGAGAGAGAGAGAAAGAGGGAGGGAGGGAAGGGCAGACAGGGAAGGAGATGGAGAATCCCAAACAGGCATGCAGCCTGACGCGGGGCTTGAACTCACTAACTGGGAAATCATGATCTGAGCCAAAGTCAGACACCTAAACGACTGAGCCACCCAGGCGTCCCCAGGCACTAATTTTCTTAATACCTCAAGAATATAAGTGGCCAATGACCAGTTTGAGGAAGTATAGAAATAACAATCCCAATTCCTACAGAGATTAGCATAGACATGTAGAAGATTTTTATTATTTATAGTAATGGGATAAGCCACAAGTGTGCCTACTCACACATCCAGGTTTTCCTTAAAGAAAAAAAAAAAAAGCATGTTAGTTTCTCTTACTTGGAATATTTCATCCTTATGTGATTCAAAGGAATGCAACTTAAGTTTCAGATTTCTCAGATCCCACAAAGCAACGGTCTACATACAAAAAGGAAAGCAAGAACAATCAATTTTTTTTTAATGAGAAGAAATTCCGTAACTAAAAGATCTCTGTGCATTCAAAGGAAGCCAGAGAAATTCACCCTATGTTTTTTCTTAAAATAAAACAAACTGACCTTGTCAGCTGATCCTGTGGCAAGAATGAACTCACTGTAAGGATTGAAAGATAGGCAGTTCACTTCAGCAGTGTGAGCATCAACTGAGTGGCTTGGTTTGGAAGTATTGTTTGAACGAGTATCCCAGCTTTGATAAAAAAGAAAAAACAGGAAAAAACCTTAAAATAGGTAACAATATAAAACTTAGATAACAAAGAAAAAATTAAAACACAATTCTACTCACATCATAAGTTTCTGATCATCAGCAACTGACCCAAACAGAGACTCATGGAGCAGATGCCAGGAAACGTCTTCTACTACTGCTGTATGCCCTGTAAAGATGGTCTTCGCATCCACAACTTTTCCTTCCTTTGGAACAGCACTGATGTCCCAGAGGCAGATGGTCTTAAATGTAAAATTAACTATTATATAAATGGAAGATTCTCACTTTCCCACACACCCCAGAAAAGAAACCAACTGATAACTAGCCCAGATTTGCTTCAAAATGGGAAGGATACGCACATGGTCATCTGAAGCACTAAGTAAGTGCCCACTGAGATTTGGGTTCCAAGAAAGCCCATAGCCTTCCTTCTGATGTCCACGGAGACGCAGGTCGGGGTTGCACTCACCAGAAGGGTCTGCAAAGTAACAGACATATCAAGACTATCCAGAGCCCACTTCCTCCTTGGGTCTACTAAACATAATGGAATTTTGATCAAGAGTTTGAAGGCTCTTCATATCTACAGCGATACAGACCCATTATGATCAAAGAGAGAATGCTTAAAATTAAAATGAGCGTCACTCTATTCTGTGTAAAAAAGCACTTTTTTCCCCACCTGGGTAAGAAGAATGAAGAATACCACACATACCAGTATAAATCACCAGTATAAATTATACAAAGAATAACAAGCAATTAAATTCCAATTGAGTGGAGCAATGTATTCCCACAGCGACTCATTATCTGTATTTGAACTAAAGAGGGCAGGTACCTGGTTTGGAAGGATGTTTGGTATAGTCAAAAACAAGAACATCGCTGGATGGAGTCTTTGTTGCAATGATGCAAGGGTTCTGGGGCATATAGCGTGCCCTGTTTACTTCTCCTTCATGGTTGATCTTGATCTCTATTTCAATTTTTCCACTAACTGAGCCAAAACCTCCAAATTCTGTAAATAAGAAATTGCAAATGAGGACAAAGCAAGAGATACCCTATGTCACTCAAATGATGACACAGGCCAAGTTTGCTTTTTATCAGCAAACTGATGTAAGAGAAGTAATCTGGACATTTGTCAGCAGTATAAAGTGTTTTCACACCTTTTATTGATTCTTATTGCAATACTACACAGTAGGGAACAGTTAATATCCTCAGAATTTTTACAAAGAAAAACAGAAATCTGGAGTACCTCCATTAATGTGTTCCTAGTGACATGACTTTGGCAGAACCTAATGTGAATCCCCATTTTTTGATTCCCAGTCTAGTATTCTTTCAGCCATAACTACACCAACTCTGGAGAGTTGTATAATTAATAAATATATATGCTATCTAAAAGTAGGAACACTATACCAATTCCACTTCAAAAGTAGGTTCTTGGGGTGCTTTGGTGGCTCAGTTTGTTAAGCATTCAACTTCAAGTCAGGTTATGATCTCACTCACTGCTGTCAGCGCAGAGCCTGCTTCAGATTGTCTCCCTCTCTCTGTCCCTCCCCTGCTGGAGTTCTCCCTCTCCCTCTCTCAAAAATAATAAACAAATCAAAAAGCAGATTCTCAAGCAATTAAAAAATTTTTTTAACCTTTATTTATTGTTTTTGAGAGGCAAAAAGAGACAGTGTGCGAGCAGGGGAGGGGCAGAGAGAGACAGGGAGACAGAATCCGAAGGAGGCTCCAGGCTCTCAGCACACAGCCCGACGTGGGGATCAAACCCACGAACTGTGAGATCATGACCTGTGCTGAAGTTAGACGCTTAACCGAATGAACCACCCAAACACTCGTCAATAATCAATTTTTAAATCTCACTTAAAATACCGAAAGTGCTGAATAAACAGAACCTAAGTTACTATTTTAATGAATATTAGAGTACACAGTATGCCAGGTACTAAAGAGTTCTTCCTATACCATTTATTTGAAGACCTAGTTTGGAATGTCCTTTCTGAAATACCATCACACCATTATCTTTTCCCTATACCATTTCTTTTAGTCCAGTGACAAAACACAGAGCCCAAGAGGTAGTTTCGTTTTCCTAACCCCCACTTACATATGCCAACCATGATCCTTAGCTGAAATAAACCAGGCAAAGAATAGATAAAAACATTTCTTATTCACATTTGACTACTGTATGCACTTAGTTCTCCCAAGGGTCACCATAAAATGTATAACAATATAATTTGTGATTATGTAAATCTTGGCAAAGCAACATATAAACAAACAAAGGTAGTTAACTATCACTCAAAGAATTACAAAAGGCAGAATAAGATATCTAAGTAAGAGTCGGATGTTGGCCTAACTGCCACTTAGCTTAGTGATTTGGGGGAAGACCTTCAATTTCTCTGAGCCTCAAATACTTTATTCATAAAGCAAAGCTGTGAAATTAACTCGTAAATGAAAATGCTGTCAAGAGTACTGTTACTGTGTTACACTTTGAAGGACAAAAAAAAAAAAAAATTTTTTTTTAAGTTTATTTGGGAGGGTGGCAGGGAGAGGGAAAATCCCCAAAAGGCTCTGTGCTGTCAGTGTTGAGCACAACATGGGGCTTGATCTCATGAACAGTGATCACGGCCTGAGCTGAAACCAAGAGTTTAGACAGTTAACCAACTGAACCACCCAGGCACCCCAGGACCAAAATCTTTTTAAAAAGCAAGGATATAGATGGGTAATATGGCTGGCAGATTAGATAACTTTCAACTTCCAAGTTAACTTTTAGACGTTGAAATGCAAATGTTTCATACAGGCTAAAAATCTAAAAATAAAAGCTCAAAATAGACACTAAAAGAGAAAAAAAAACATGTTACATGAATTTTCCCCCAGAACTCTAGACCATGAGCATCTATGATGTAAAAAAAGGCATGATAGGATGTGATTGCAAGGAACTTTCAGTCCAAACACAGAGATAAAATGTAACTACAGATGACTATGACAAAAAAGCAGAACTACCAGAAAACAGATACCAATAACAAGGGAAGAACAACAGCTGGCACAGAGCCTGCAGAGCAAGGGTATTAACTACAGAATGTGGGGTATTTTGGTGTGGGATACATACTAAACAGAGGAACTCTCTAACTGTGGATAAAGTACAGTGATAAGTCAGCTTAGAGGATTCACAATTGAGTTTTTGTGAAGATGATGACTTCTCAATTTAAAAAATAATTAGGGGTTCTCAAGTTAAAGCTGGTATATGAAAGGCCAAAACTGAAATAGGAAAGATTGAGGTATCAATGTACAATAATTAAATGGCTATCAAAGTCCAGTTATATTTCTATTTTGTTTGCTTCTCTTCATATAAAATGGTATTAAAAAAACTTGAGCTATAATGTAGTATAAGTGCCTAGTTTGACAAATTTTTACAAATGTATACACTAGGAAAACCACCACCCAGATCAAAATACAGAAATTTCCAGCCTCCCAGAAGGTACTATCGTGTCCCTCCCAGCCAGTATTTTCCCCAACAAACTAGGTAACCGGCATTGACTTCTACCTCTAAGCCACTCTTTCAGCCCATAAAAACCTTTTCACTATAAAGAGTAAACTCTAATATCCGTTAACTATCTCATCATGATTTAATAATAGTTTATTATGTATAATTCAGACAAAAGACTAAAAGATATCTTAAAAAAAAAATTCCCCAAACAAGTTGCTAGAAATAAACTTGATATTGGACGATCTTGGTAACAGAGTCATTTAAACGTAAATTTTAGAGGCACCTGGGCGGCTCAGTCAGTTGTGACTTGATCTTAGTTAGTAGGTTCAAGCCCCAAGCCCTAAACCCCACAATGGGCTTTGCGCTGAGAGTGGTGTCTGCTTCAGATTGTGTCTCCTTCTCTTTGTCCTTCCTCTGCTTGCTTGTGTGCACTTGCTCTCTCTCAAAAATAAGTATTAATAAAAATTTTTTACATCTAATCTATTTTATAAGGGCTTAAAACGTGACTATAGCCAGGCTGAACCTAATATAAACACAAATTATTTTAACGTCAAAACAAGACTAAGTCAGTTTTTAGTTTTCACTTTGGAAGTTCAATGATCTTTTGAAGCTATCTGACATCAATTACCCAAAACCAAATGGGGTCAAGTGGATGGTAACTCATTACAATAGTTCAATCTGAGAGTCCAGGACATTTCATCTGAGAGTGAGAGAGACTAGTAAGCTATCTACTTCACCACCACCCAAGAGACACTATGATATTATGTACTTCCATCATTGTTAAGACCATATGGAGAGAAGCCTATCCAGTGATCTGAAGATGGGGGGGGGGGGGTAGATAAGCTCTGTAACCTTAGGGCAAGTTACGAAACATCTATGAGTATCAGTTTCCTTGTGAGGATTAAATAGGATGATTTATATAGTGGTACAAATATAATTACTGGTATTTTAAATTGTTTCTCCATAATTAAACATTAATTAAGGGGGATGAAGCAAAAATTGGCTTGATGCTGTTCAAAAAACTCAATTACCAGAAAAAGACTTGAGTATGTATGTTAAAAAATGCCACTTCTAAAACCAGTGAAGAAAACAATTTGCCAGCAAATGGTTTTTAAAAAATTGCTGGGGTGCCTGGGTAGCTCAGTTGGCTAATAAGTTTCCAACTCTTGATTTCGGCTCAGGTCTTGATCTCACAGTGGGATTGAGCCCCTCGTGGGGCTTCGAGCTGACAGTGCAGGGTCTGCTTGGGATTCTCTTTCTCCCTCTCTCTCTGTCCCTCCCCTGCTCAGGCATGGGCTCTCAAAATAAACAAACATTAAAAAAAAAAAAAATTTAAAAAATAAATAAAGTAAGATAAAAAACTGCTAACCACTTAGAAAAATGCTTAGATTCCTACTCCGTACCCAATACCAAAACAAATACCAGGAAGATTATAGTTTTAATGGTTAAAACATCAGTACCAGAAAACAACAGCTAAATATTTTAAAATCTTGGAATGATGAAGGCATTTCAAAGAATGACACAATATCTGAAGGACATCAGAGAAAAGTTGGACAGGTAAATCCAATGTTGCCGAGGGCATGGAGAAACATACAAATACGATTGCTATTGGTGGGATTGAATGTTTTTTGGAAGGCAGTTTTGCTCTGATTGGCCTTCCACTTAGAAAATCTATCCTGTAATGGGGCGCCTGGGTGGCTCAGTTGGTTAAGCATCTGACTTCGGCTCAGGTCATGATCTCACTGTTTGTGAGTTAGAGCCCCATGTCGGGCTCTGTGCTGACAGCTCAGAGCCTGGAGCCTGCTTTGGATTCTGTGTCTCCCTCTTTCTCTGCTTCTGCCCCACTCATGCTGTCTCTCTCAAGAATGAATAAACATTGGGGCGCCTGGGTGGCGCAGTCGGTTAAGCATCCGACTTCAGCCAGGTCACGATCTCGCGGTCCGTGAGTTCGAGCCCCACGTCAGGCTCTGGGCTGATGGCTCAGAGCCTGGAGGCTGTTTCCGATTCTGTGTCTCCCTCTCTCTCTGCCCCTCCCCTGTTCATGCTATGTCTCTCTCTGTCCCAAAAAAAAAAAAAAAAAAAAAAAAAAAAAAAAAAAAATTAAAAAAGAAAAACAAAACTTATTCTATAGTAAAACTATAAAGGACATATGGTACAAGTACTGTTTTTGAAGTCCGAAAATTGGAAACCACCTAAATGTCAAATAAGGGATAGTTAATTATGACACAGTATATAACCATCAAAAGGAAATTATGTCTAAACAAAACAAAACAAAACGAAACGAAACGAAACAAAAAAGGAGCTATGTCTTACACAAAAAGATGTTCATCAGGCCAGAAAAGCCTATTCTATGCTGTATCCCTAGTACCAAGGAAAAACCCTGGCATTCAGTATTTGCTTTGATTTTTAAAATAATTTATTACATTACCCATCAGAATATTGCTTTGTCACTAAACCAAAAATCCTATTTCAAAACAATTTATCTTCATTTTTAAAAAAGATTTTGATTAAATTTTTTCATGTTTATTTAGAGAGAGAGAGAGAGAGAGAGAGAGAGAGAGAGAGAGAGAGAGAACACACGCAAGTGAGGGAGGGGCAGAGAGGGAGATACAGAATTCAAAGCAGCCTCCAGGCTCTGAGCTGTCAGCACAGAGCCTGATGGGCTTGAACTCCCGAACCGTGAGATCATGACCTGAGCTCCAGTCACACGCTTAACCGACTGAGCCACCCAGGCGCCCCACAATTTATCTTCATTTAATAAAAAGGAAATTAATGCTCAGAGAGGCTAAATGATTTATCCAAAACCACACAGCTAGTGAGAGGCATAACAGGATCTCAAGCCAAAATCTTCAGATTCTTAGGTTCAGTGCCCTCCCCCCCCCCCAACACTAATGCTTATCAAGAAAATAACTTCCCAACAATCATATCACATATACTTGGGTCAGTGACACAAAATCATGTTTGCAGATCATTACCTTAAGAACTTACTACTTTGCATTCTGTATCACCCTAAGGCAAATATGGAGTAATCAACAGATTAACTGCACAGAACGATCCTGGCAAATAACTGGAGGGAGCTCAAAAGAACTTAGATAAAAAATGGATTCTGCTAGTCAGGAGAAATCTAAGGAAAGAAACATTAAACATCCTTTTTTTTAAAAAGATCGCAAATCTCAGTAAGAGTGTATCTTTTACCTCTTGGTACTAACTTGCGTTCAAGGGTAACAACAAAGGTAACTCACCCATTTCCACCTCTACTAAAAGGGAAAAAGTATTTAGTTAAACCCTTAGGTCATCTCCTAAAAATAGGATACAATTAAATGGCTCATTTCATTTTTATATACAAATCAAGTGCCATGGTTGTCATTTCTACCACTTCAATCTGAGAAAGTGTTATTTAAGCCAGTGTTTCTTAGTCTTTTTCCTCCAAGAAACAAGATGTTTTATAAAACATCTTTTCTGACACTCTTGATGAAATTTTAATACCATAGATATCCTGTATATTTATGTACACCATGCACATCTGTGCTTTACACATTTAAAGAATTAAGATGGTTTTCACACATCCCACTCTCTGAGAACAAATTTTCATCCCCTTGGGGGCAATTATCTCCCAAGCTGAGAATGCATGCACAAAAACAGAAATGGTAGACTTTTGGGGCACCTGGCTGGCTCAGTCAATAGAGCATGCAACTCTTAATCTTGGGGTTTTGAGTGTGAGCCCCACGTTGGGTGTAGAGATTACTTAAATTAAAAAACAATAAAAAGGGGCACCAGGGTGGCTCAGTTGGTTAAGTGTCCGACTCTTGATTTTGGCTCAGGTCATGATCTCATGGTTCATGAGTTCGAGCCCTGCGTTGGGCTCTGTGCTGGCAGCATGGAGCCTGCTTGGCATGTTCTCCATATCACCTCCCCCCCAAATAAATAAACATAAGGAAAACGACAACAACAAAAACCTCCTTAGGAGAGAGAGGTTTATAGAAAAGGCACAGAACCATGTTATGTGTTAAGTAGCTCTTCTGAGACTTAATATCTGTACTGCAAACCCAGGCTTTCCAAAGCTCAAAATCTTATTACTAACTTGACAGGTTAATTTATCAAACTTAACATTCATTTCATGATACTTCAAAAATATAAAAAATATAACCCACACATTATTCCTTCTTTTGTTTTTAAGAGTCCTACCTCCTTTCTCACTATCGTAGTGGGAAGCATCAAACTGAGCATCATCGTTAGGGAGCTGCACACTGGCTATCACAAGGTGGTTTTGTTCATCCGACGTGTGTGTTCCCAGGACAAGTCGATGAATGCTGAAGTCTTTCCCTTCTGGTCTGTTAACAGCAACATATGGTCACTATTCAAATTAGCAACACTGATAGAGACAATGAAGTAGTGATACACATATACATGCAAAAAGGCACTATTATAACCAGGTTTTGAGAGGACAAAGTCATTATGAGTCACATTTCTAACTCTTAAAAAATTTTTTTAACGTTTATTTACTTTTGAGAGATAGACAGCATGAGCAAAGGAGGGGCAGAGAGAGAGGAAGACACAGAATCCAAAGCAGGCTCCAGGCTCCAAGCTGTCAGCAAAGAGCCCTACGCGGGGCTTGAACTCACGAATTGTGAGATCATGACCTGAGCTGAAGTCGGACACTTAACTGACTGAGCCACCCAGGCACCCCTACACATTTCTGACTTTTAACGTATCTTCCATAGAGAAGACTACATAGCACTTAATAGGACTACATAGCACTTAATTTTAACTTGACAAAAAATTTATAATTACTTTGGGTAAAACATCTAAGAGAATAAAATGTGAATTAATTTCTCACCCTCCACAATGGGTTGGAGGTAAACAAAGTAATTGCTGCGTACACTAACACTTCAGGTTACTTCATTAATTTCATTAAAAGGTATAGGAAAGAAAATAATTATTAGATAAACTAATTGTTCAAATATTTACTAAGTGCCTAATCAGTGACACATTGTGCCAAAAACTACGAAGTACAAAAAATGATTAAGACATGATTCATGCCCTTAAAAAACCAGGGGCAATTAATCACATATACAAATAATTAAAATACAAGTCAATAAATACATGAAACGTACATAAGAATATGAGAATTTAAAAATAAATAAATAGGGGCGCCTGGGTGGCTCAGTTGGTTAAGCAACTGACTTAGGCTCAGGTCATGATCTCACAGTTTGTTGAGTTCGAGCCCTGCGTCGGGCTCTGTGCTGATAGCTCAGAGCCTGGAGCCTGCTTCAGATTCTGTGTCTCCCTCTCTCTGCCCCTCCCCTACTCTCGCTCTGTGACTGTCTCCCAATAAATAAACGTTAAAAAAAATTTAAATAAATACATAAATACATAAATAAATAAATAAGATTGCTTCTGGAATTAAAGAAGTATTCATGAAAGAGGTGATACTTGAGCAGATATCAAAATGAGAGATAAAACCTAGAAGAGACAAGGGTTTTGAAAGACAGTATTCCAAAGAAAGGGAACTGAGCAAAGGGCAGGTCTACAAAATGCCAGATATCATGTTAAACACTTACAAACCATGCATCAAAAGATGAAGATGAACTTGAGGTTTAGGAAAATTAGGCAACTTGCCTAAGATCACACAACTACTAGAGGGGCACCTGGCTGGCTCAGCTGGTAGAGCATATGGCTTTAGATCTTGGGGGTCCTGAGTTTAAACCTCACGTTGGGTGTAGAGATTACTTTAAAAATAAACAAAAGAACTCACACCTACTAGGACCAACATCCCAACTGACTTTGGACATGGCAAAATGGAAAGAGAAGGCTAGAAAGCAGATTCTAGGGTACTGAGTGCCACCTTAAGGAATTCAAGACTCTATACTATAGAGGGAACAAAGGACCATGGAAAATTTCTAAGGACACAGCACCATTTGAATTATCACAGGAGGATTAATCTGACAGTGTAAAGTAGAGGTTCTTCAAGTGTGGTATCAGGACCACCAGCATCAGCATCTAGGAACTTCATCCAGAAAGGCAAATTAAGTTCTCAGATCCACTCCAGACCTACTAAATCAGAAACCTGGAATGCAAGGCACCACAATCTATTTTACAATCCCTCCAGCTGATTACAATGCATGTTAAAGTTTGAGAACCTTTGGTCTAGATAAAAGATATTATACAAATATAATTCATTGAGGCTTATAAATGAACCATCAAGTGGAGAAAGAGAAAAACCTAGGAAATGTCAAACCAAAGTCAAGTATGATAAAGAGAAATAAGAACAATAGCAGAAAGCCGATTGGGACCTCTATGGAAAGAATATACTCAGTTTGGAAAATGTCATGTTGGGGAGCCCAATAAGATAGTTCAGAGAAGACACCAGTAGGCTGCTGAAAATTCAGGAAGAACTCAGAAATTGGGTCTAGAGATAACCAATAGAAATTCCTCTGCACAGAGGCAATAGGCATCTATATGCTACATAGAAAAAGTAGAGGAAAGAAAAGAGAATTGTCAACACAAAACTGGGAATGTCTACATTTAGACGGCTAAACAAAGAACCACAGGAAGTGGGGGGAAAAGATACTACAGAACTACAATAGTATTTTTTTTTAAAAAGGATATGAATAAACACCATCCCCACAAGAAAGAAAAGAAAACAAGAAGAAGACCAACAGACACAAAATATTAAACACTAAGCCAATAGGTATGCTTGCTTCTAAGTAATCCTTGTCTTAAAAAAATTAGCTTTGGGGCGCCTGGGTGGCTCAGTCGGTTAAGCGGTCGACTTCAGCTCAGGTCATGATCTCGCGGTCTGTGAGTTTGAGCCCCGCATTGGGCTCTGTGCTGACAGCTCAGAGCCTGGAGCCTGCTTCAGATTCTGTGTCTCCCTCTCTCTGACCCTCCCCTGTTCATGTTCTGTCTCTCCTTGTCTCAAAAATAAGTAAATGTTAAAAAAAAAAATTAAAAAAAAATTAGCTTTGGGGCTCCTGGGTGGCTCAGTCAGTTAAGTTTACGACTTCAGCTCAGGTCATCATCTCATGGTTTGTGAGTTTGAGCCCTTGCATCGGGCTCTGCACTGACCGGGCACAACTCTCTATCTCCCCTCCCCCACTCAAAATAAATAAACTTTAGTCTAATTCATTGCTTTCTAAATTGAGCTACTAACTACATTATATAGGAAGGTTTTTAAAAATATGGTTCCAGAATGATTTAGTAGGTATGCAGTGGCCAGTATTTGGGATCCACTGTTCCAATATAATGCATGCAGCTCATGATTGTGGTATCACCATTCAACTATTTTTCATCAATTACTCTGCCACCAGCTCCTAAATGGTTTGAACTACCATTGAGAACTCCTGACAGAAATGGCTCCACTTAACCTGAACTTAAGTAATTCTGATGATCAGTTAAACATGGGAATTCCTGGTCATGACAAAGCTTCTGACTCTAAATTTCTAGGTATTTTTTTAGAAGTTTGTTAAACATCATTAGGACAGATCTCCTCATTTTTAATGCCATTGTGAAGATGGCAGCCTTGTTCTTAAGTCATTAGTAAAATTTGTATCAAATTTTATTACTTGTTGAGCTGAAACATGGCCTAATTAACCATATTCTGCAAATATCTTGAATTCTAAAGACATGAATTTTGAAGAAATGGAGTTATTTAATACACAATGTAATTTTTAAATGCTATTCTGAATAGTGAAACAGTTTTATAATAGAAAACCCATTATTCCAACAGGCACACTGGTTTTTATAAAACCTTGTATTATTTAAATTCACCTTCATCTTTGCATTGTTATTTCCTCCTGGGTGACTTTCAGGATACCCTAAATTGAGGTGATTTTTCCTTCCTCTGATAATTTTATCTGTGCCACTCTCATGATAATTATTTTTCACTGTAATATAGTAGCCCCCCCCCCCCCCCTTCAGTTCGGTCAACTACAGTCCCATCCGGAAGCAGATGATCTTCCTTCTGACTTAACATCAGGTCAGTAGTAGCCTAATACTTCATCACAAGGCCCATGTCATTCACCTCACTTTATTTCATCACATGTGCATTTTATCTTCTCAACATCACAAGAAGAAGGGTGAGGACAGTGAGAAATTTTGACAGCAAGAGACCAGCTTTTATTATGGTACATTATTCACTCAGCTTTTGTTATGGTATATTATAATCATCCTGCTTTATCATTAGTCTCTTATTGTGCCTGCATTGTTTAAACTTTGTCAGTTATGCATGTATAGGAAAAAACATTAACACATAGAGTTCAGAACTATCCATGACTTCAGGCATCCACTGGGGATCTTGGGCCATATTCCCTACAAATAAGGTTTGGGGGAGGGGAAATCTACCACACCATATACACAAGGAGTCGAGGTAGGGAAGGTGACTTATCTCAATTTGCACACCCTGATATGTGGCACCTACCAGACCCTCAATAAATGTAAGCTAAATGAAATATTATTTTATCCTCTTAGAGGTAAGCTTCGCACGTGTAAGGCACACAAGTGATGAATCTTTCACTATGTATAATTCCCTTATATAAAAACCATCCCATCCTCAGGTGTTAGTTCTAAATATCCTAAGTATCTCCGTAAAACTGCTCTTAGCACATGTATCTATAATTATTAGTCTACACCAGCCTCTTCAACTAACTAGACATGTGCTTCTTGAAGGCAGGTACCATGTCATACACATCTTTGTATTAACCAGCTACTACCTATACATTCAAACGTTTTCCTGAAAGTACTAGAATGACCCATCATGGCATTTTTGGAAAGCTGACACGTTTTATATTATTTGGCCAACTACAGTTCTAACAGGCTATTCATTTCATATCAGGAAAAGAAAACAAATTTTCCCTTATCAGATAAGTTGCAAAATTATTTTTACATTTTGTTTTATTTATTTTTTGGCCTAGAAAAAAACGTCACCAATAGGCTTTGACCACGTGCCCTCTCCAAGAGACTGGCGGAAAATAGGGAAAATCATTGTGAGAAATCTCCACTGAGGAGGACACAACAAAATAACGTTCAAAAGATTCACGTCACCTGGTTACATCTGGAAGCCACTGTGCAGTTAGGCTAGGCCACTCCAGAGCATGGGTCATCACCAAATCGTAAAGAAAAGGGGTGTTCTTTTTCCATATTTTGTACTCTTCGTTGATCACACGTTCTTCTACTGCGTCATCAAAGGCTGCTAAAAAGTTAAAAACAAATTAAGTTAGCAAACACAAATGGAAACGGAGGAAACACTTCCAAAACTACTGGCACAGCTCGATTCTGAAATGGAGATTTGTCTCAATCTCCCCCAGGCGGAGGTACCGACCCCCCTCCCTACCGTCGCGGGCCCGCAACCACTCTCGGGCCAGTCACTCCATTAGGCGTTAGGGCGACGGCGTCGAGCTCGGGAGCACGCTCCGGTACGCGCTAGGTCCACGGAGCCGGCGAGGAGGCCCGAGCACCGGCCTCTGGGATAGGGAACGGCGTAGGCACTCCCGGGAGAAGCGGGCCGACCGACAGGGAGCGCGGGGAGGGACCAAACAGCCTCCGCCGCCCCCCCACCCCCACCCCGCCACTCCGGCAGCTCCACGCCGCGGCGACAGGCCTCCGCGCCGCTGGAACAGGCGCGCCGTTAGCCCGACCCGCGGGGCGATTTCTCCTCACGCCTTCGATGGTGGAGACAACACTCAAGAGTCGGGCTTGCCTTCACTGCTAGGCCCTGTCGAGGCCGCGGCGCCAGCCCGGCACCCCCGCCCTCCTGGGGCAGCCCCAGCACCCTCACCTTCCTTGTCGGCCATGGCGGGCAGGCAAGCCGGGGGGATCCCGGGGTCGAGCGTTGCGGGAGGGGCGGGGAGGCTACGGGCGCTCGCTCGGCGCGCGCGGCCTCTATTGTTTCCTGCTGCCCCTGCGTGAGGGCCGACTCGCGCACCTTCGCGCCAACACTGGCCAATCCGAGCGCAGCGAACCGCGGGGTGGGCGGGGAAGCCGCGTTCGCAGCCTATCCAGATGCATAAAATCGCTTTCTGCGGGGCCCAGGCGCGCGCCCCTCCCCTGCCCCCACTCGGCCGGGAGCCGACTTCCTTCGATTGCGCGCGCGCGGAGCTGGTGGGAGGGCGCCCGCCGGGTCACGTGAGATGTTTAGTCCGCACTCTACAGGGGGCAGCCATTTTCTTAAAGGCTGTTCCGCTCGCGACAATTTCAGAGCACTGACATGAAAAATCTGGGATGCTTTCGGGTCTAGTTATCAACTCTGGGAATGAGGCAGAAAGAAAACACGTCTACCACTCAGGCATAGGAGTGTCTAGCTCAAGTGTCTTACTACTTCCAGGTCCCCCAATTTACTTGTTTCTTGGGTTCTTAGAAGTGATGAAGCAAACGCAGAAAATAGGGCCTAAGCCTATTAAAGACGTGCTTCCACCGGCGGGTCCTAGGCCGGGAGTCTTAGGGTATAAGTACATCTGGGAGAATGGAGTCCCGGTCCTTTAAGGGTGTGTGCCAAGGGGCGGAGTCTAGAGCGGAAGTTGTAAATCAGGGCTGAAGTCCGGCTAATGAAGGGCGGAAGTGGAGTGTCCAGGGTTGTAATTATGGCGCAGGAAGAGGAAGATATTCGAGATTACAATTTGACTGAAGAGCAGAAGGCAATCAAGGCCAAGTATCCTCCAGTCATTCGGAAGTACGAGTGTGAGTAGGTGGCTCAGTTTTCTCATGCCCTCTTTCCCTGCCCAGGTCTTCTGGCCTCTCCTGCTTTACCCCATTAGGTGCTTCAGGCGTGATCCCATTTCGCCCTGTATTGTAGGTACGAGTCCGGGGGATGCTGGAGGATAAACCCACCTGGTCTGAGAGTCGGGAACTGGGCTGCTGCGTCTACACTCTTTTGAACTCTTTCTACATATACCTAGTCACATTTATCTTGTGGGAATTTTATCAGTGTATTCTAAAGATAACCATATTTCTAAGCGTTTGCGGGGTTGTCTCCCCTACGTATCTCCCAACAGTGGGATGGTTAGAGCAGTGAATATACTTGTGCATCCTTTGTTTTGCACGTGTGCAAGTGTATCTGTAAATTTCCGAAGTTACGTTGCTTTGTCAAAGGATATGTGCATTTTTAAAATTTTTATTTATTTATTTTGGAGGGAGGCAGAGAGAGAATCCCAGGCAGGCTCTGCCCTATCAGCCTCATGTTGGGGCTCAGTCCCATGAACCGCGAGATCATGACCTGCGCCAAAATCAGGAGTCCCACGCTCAATAGACTGAGCCACCCAGGCACCCCAAGATATGTGCATTTTTAACTTTAACAGTTTTTGCTAAATTGATCTCCAGTGATGTTGTAACAGTTTATACTCTCACTGTCATTTTGTGAGCGTGCTTTAGTCCTCACACTTCTGCCCATTTACTGCATTACCATACTTTGTCTTTTCCAATTTAAATATTTTGTGATATTAGTTGCATTTTGATTTTTTTAAACATTTATTTATTTTTTGAGAGACAGAATATGAGCGGTACAGGGGCAGAGAGACAGGCAGACACAGAATCCGAAGCAGGCTCCAGGCTCTGAGCTGTCAGCACAGAGCCAGACATGGGGCTCATATTCAGGAACACAAGATCATGACCTGAGCCAAAGTCAAGATCATGACCTGAGCTGAAGTCGGATGCTCAACCGACTGAACCACCCAGGCGCCCCAGCATTTTTTTATTATAAGTGAAGTTGAACATACTTAAGTATGTTTGGAGCTATTTGTATGTCCTCTTCTGGGATGTGTATATTCATATTTTGAACCCATTTTTCTATTCGATTGTTGGTCTTATTTTACTCTGCAGAAATTTAGTTTTATGTAGTGAAATTTATTAACCCTTTTTATGACTTCTGGGTAGTCATACTTAGGAAGGCTTTGTCCACTCTAAGATTGTAAAACAATTCTGTGTTTTCTTGTACATTTGGAAATGAAAACTTTTTTTTTTTTTTTTAAATTTAAGTAAGCTCTGTGCCCAGTGTGGGGCTTGAACTCACCACACTGAGTTCAAGAGTGGCATGCTCTACCAACTGAGCCAGCCAGGCGCCCCTGGAAATGCAAACTTACATTGAAGTATAATATACAGAAGAATGCACTTACCATAAGTGAATGTTCACACACTGAATACACCTGTATACCTAATAACCATGTGGATAAACAATATTACAGCATCCTGTCTTACGCCCCTTTCCAATCACCACCGCCCTCCCCACTCCTCCCATTATCCTGACTTTTTTTTAAAGATTTTATTTTTAAGAAATCTCTACACCCAACATAGGACTCGAATTCACAACCCTGAGATCAAGAGTTGCCCATGCCACCAATTGAGCCAGCCAGGTGCCCCCCATTAACCTAACTTTTTTAACATCATAGATTAGCTTTGCCTGTTTTTTTTTTTTTTTTTAATGTTTATTTATTTTGAGAGAGAGATAGAGAGAGAGAATCCCAAGTAGGCTCTACACTGGGGCTCAAACTCACAGTGAGATCATGCTGAGGCAAAATCAAGAGTCAGACGCTTAACCGACTAAGCCGCCGAGGTGCCCCTGTTCTATCTTTTAATATGTTGTAGGACACTCTCCCCTCACTACTGGCCCCTTTCCTGCCATTCTTGCTTTTTTTTTTTTTTCTATATGTAGACAAACATCAGCTATGTGTAAATATATACAAAACTAGTATGATGACTTCCATCTGCACATCACCCAGCTTCAGCAATGATCAGTTAATGGTTTACCTTTTTTTATCTGTACCCTTATACCTCTGTAGGGGAGGAAAAAAATCTTTCTCCTATACCCATCATAGGTACATTGGCTGGGGCCCTACAAATCAGAAAAAACAAACTTATAAACACATGTGTTGCACATTCAACTGGAAGTATTTTTTTTTTTAAGTTTATTTATTTTGAGGGGTGCTTGCGTGGTTCAGTCGGTTGAGCGTCTGACTTGTGGTTTCGGCTCAGGTCATGGTCTCACGGTTCATGGGTTTGACCCTGTATCAGGCTCTGCGCTGGCAGTGCAGAGCCTGCTTCGGATTCTCTCTCTCTGCCCCCTTTGCTCTCTCTCTCTCTCAAAATAAATAAACTTAAAAAACATTTTTAAAATTATTTTGAGAGAGTGTGTGAGTGAGTGGAGGAAGGGCAGGGAGAGAGAAAGAATCCCAAGCAGGCTCTGCACGGTCAGCCCAGCCCAAAGTAGGGCTCAAACTCCCAAACAGCTGAAGTCAAGAGTCGGATGCTTAACCGACTGAATCACCCAGGTGCCCCTCACATAGGAGTATTCAGTGATGAGTAACTCAAAGGGCTGGTTAGAACTTGAGCTTATATAGCGTCTTAACAGGAGCAGTAATTTTGTAGAGAAATGACAAGACAAAGGAAAAGCATTTTGTACTTCTGGGGCGGCCAGTTGTGGGATGATAAATATATAGAAAACTAATGGAAGGTGAGGGCTAGTTAGGAAACTTTATTATGTAGATTCCTCTGGTGCTGACTGGGTGGATAAGGGTCTAGAGTTTTCTTTAATGATTGATTTCTGTCCTTGCTGATAGGCAAAGGGGAGCACCTTTATACATTTATGTTTTAGACATATAGTGGGAGGGCAGAGAGTTTTTCTTGTATCTTCTCTCATTTGTCTTCAACTCAAAATAATCTTTATACCTGAGTGGCATATTTCTGGCTACCTTTCACCTCCTTTTCATTTATTTTAAAGTAAACTGCAGATAGGGGCACCTGGCTGGCTCAGTAGGTAGAGCATGTGACTCTTGGTCTTGGTGTTGTGAGTTCTAGCCCCACAATGGATGTAGAGATTACTTAAATAAATAAAAACTTTAAAAAATAAAATAAACCACAGATAAAAAATACTATTGGTATTTTCTCAATCATATTAATTATAAATTTAGGGAGAATTAAAACTTTAATATTTACATTAGGAGTTTTTTTTTTGAGGAATGGTGTATGCCTTTCCATTTTTCAAATCTTGTGTATCCTGAGAAGGTTATTTTAGGTATTTCATCTTTTTTGTTTCTTTTCCTTTTTAAAAAAATATTTATTTATTATGAGAGAGAGAGAGCGAGTGAGTGTGGGTGGGGCAGGGGAAGGAGAGAGAGAATCCCAAGGAGGCTCCATGCTGTCAGTGCAGAGCCTGACATGGGGCTCTATCCCACAAACCAGGAGATCATGACCTGAGCCAAAGTCAAGAGTTGGATGCTTAACTGAATGAGCCACCCAGGCGCCCATCTGTTGTTTTGTTTTGTTTTTTTTTTATTTTTTTTTCAACGTTTTTTATTTATTTTTGGGACAGAGAGAGACAGAGCATGAACGGGGGAGGGGCACAGAGAGAGGGAGACACAGAATCGGAAACAGGCTCCAGGCTCCGAGCCATCAGCCCAGAGCCTGATGCGGGGCTCGAACTCACGGACTGCGAGATCGTGACCTGGCTGAAGTCGGACGCTTAACCGACTGCGCCACCCAGGCGCCCCTGTTGTTTTGTTTTTGTTATTGTTTTTTTTACAGTAATGTCTTTGCCATTGTGGGACTCAAACTCATGACCCTGAGATCAGGAGTCACGTGCTCTACTCACTGAGTCAGCCAGGCCCCCACACCTTTTTTGTTTCTGATGTAAATGATCTTTTCTGCCCTGATATCATCTCTTGTCTATCCTGTTATTGACTATAATTGTGAAAGCTGCTGAGTTGTATAATTAATTTTTTACCCTGCCTCCTTATAGTATTCCCTTATAGTTAGTATAATTTTCTTTTTTTTTAATTTTTTTTTTTTCCAACGTTTTTTATTTATTTTTGGGACAGAGAGAGACAGAGCATGAACGGGGGAGGAGCAGAGAGAGAGGGAGACACAGAATCGGAAACAGGCTCCAGGCTCCGAGCCATCAGCCCAGAGCCCGACGCGGGGCTCGAACTCACGGACCGCGAGATCGTGACCTGGCTGAAGTCGGACGCTTAACCGACTGCACCACCCAGGCGCCCCATAGTTAGTATAATTTTCAGTTGATACCCAAGAGTATCCAAATTTTTTTCGTTGTACACTTTGAATTTTGTGTGTTCAACTGTGTTATAATAATATGTGCATTATAAAACTCTGTTTTCTTTCCTCTAATACCACTTCTGACATCAAGTGTGTGGTTTCTCCACATCAAGCAGTTTTCCAGTTCTCTGATGCCAACTTGGGTATCAGTCAATTCAATTCTGTTCTGATCCTAACTCCCTGGAATTAACCCAGACCCCACAGTTTAAGGGCTGAATTGCACAAGACTGCTTCCACTTCATATGGCAGCCCCAAATGGGGTACCCAAGCTACCCACACTTCTGCCTAACCAGTTGCAAATTCTGGTGTTCCCATGCATTCTCCTCCCACTCCTCCTTGGGCTCAAGTTCAATAATTTGCTAGAACAATTCACAGAACTCAGGTAACCATGCTTTACTTAGGTTTACCAGTTTATTATAGGGGATCCAACTGAGGAATGACCAGACGGATGCCATGCATAGAGCAAGGTATGGGGAGAGGGTCTGGAGCTTCCATGCCCCCTCTGGGCTTGTCGTCCTCCTAGCACATGGATGAGCTCACCAATGGGATGTTCTCCAAATCTCTTTAAGAGTCTATAACTCAGTCTCCTGCTCCACCCTCCACAGGCCAGGCACTCACACCTGGTGGTGAGGGGGTGGGGCTGGAAGTTCCCACTCTTTAATCATGATCTTCCTGGTGACTGCCCCATTCTAAGGCTATCTAGAGACCCTACCCTGAGTCACCACCATAGCATAGATTCAGGTATGGACAGAAGGTAATAATTAATGAATAACAAACACTCTTATCACTCAGGAGAATCCAAGGGTTTTAGGAGCTTTGCCAGAAACCAGGGACAAAGACCAAATATATATTTTTATTACACCACAGAAACATTCAGTAAATATAGCAATTAAGAATGAGAGAGGGGCGCCTGGGTGGCGCAGTCGGTTGAGCGTCCGACTTCAGCCAGGTCACGATCTCGCGGTCCGTGAGTTCGAGCCCCGCGTCAGGCTCTGGGCTGATGGCTCGGAGCCTGGAGCCTGTTTCCGATTCTGTGTCTCCCTCTCTCTGCCCCTCCCCCGTTCATGCTCTGTCTCTCTCTGTCCCAAAAATAAATAAAAAACGTTGAAAAAAAAAAAATTTAAAAAAAAAAAAAAAAGAATGAGAGAGAAGGGGCTCCTAGGTGGCTCAGTTGGTTAAGCGTCCGACTCTTGATTTTGGTTCAGATCATGATCTCCCCATTTGTGGGATGGAGCGCTGTGTTGGGCTCTGTGCTGGGAGCCTGCTTAGGATTCTCTTTCCCTCTCTCTCTGCCCCTCCCCCTCCACACGTCCCCCCCCCCCCCTCTCAAAATAAGCATTAAAAAGGATGAGAGAAGAAAAATAGTTTAACTTTTTAATTTGTTGTACAGAAAAAACTTTTTGCCCAAAAATCCTGTTAATATTTTTATAATATGTTTCATGATTGTATCTATGGAGAGGATCATATATGAATTACATTAATCTATTTCCTAATAACTGAATCCGTGCATTCCAGGAATAAATCCCACTTGGTCATACTGGATTCTACTTGGCAACATTTTGTACAGTCTTTGAATTGATGTCATGTGAGATTAGTCTGTATTTTCTCCCAGCTTCATTTCTTTCCATAGACCACCCCCAAATCTCTCCCCAAGCTTTTCCTGTAGCCCTGTTTTTTCCTTTAAGACTGTGTAGACAACAGTGTAGTTGTCATCTTATTGATTCATTCAGCAGTATGATTGAACACCTGTTGTGTATCATGCATTGAACAAAAATTGGAAATAAGAGAATGAGCAAACACGTACAGAGCACCCCTTAGTCTTTTGGCACTTACAATGTTAAGTCTTGTTTCCTTTGGGAATTCAGTCCAAGTTAAGTTGATTTCCTAGTCTCTCCTATGTTTCAGTTCTCAAAGTGTGACCCTTGGACCCCTGGGGTTCCCCAGACCCTTTCAGAGGATCTGTGATGACTAAAACTACTTTTGCAATAATACTGAGATACTTGCTCTTTCACTGTGTTGGTATTTGTGCTGATGGTGCAAAAGCATTGGTAGGTACACCTGCTGTCCCCTTAGCACAAATTGAGGCAACACCAAACTGTACTGGTAATCACTTTATTCCTTAACCACTATGTACCTAAGGTTAAAAGAAAAAATCATTTTCACTTAGAGATGTCCTTGATGAATCAGTAAGGACTGTCAGTTTAATTAAATCTTGACCAGTGAGTACATGCCTTTTTCATGTTCTGTGAAACAAAATGGGAAATGTGCATACAGTGTTTCTGTTGCTTGTCAAGGTATTGATGATTACCTTGAGGAAAAGAACTTGTGTAATTGAGTTGTGAGCTGGTTTTTGTTTTGGTTTTGTTTTTCATGGAAGACCCCCCCCCCCCCTTTGTTTTCCTCCAAAGAATGACTGAAAGATGTAGTGGTGTTATTCAGTTAGGGGTATTTGGCAGATAATTTCTTTAAAACACTTCAAGGAAAAGAACACAATATTTGTTGGCAATGATAAAATTCAAGTATTTGAGTGAAATTCGAATTTTGGAAAACTTGTGTCTGTCATCATGAGCTTGACAGTTTCCTAGTACTAAAAGATCTTTCTGATGAGATTGGTGGTGATATTAACAAATATACGTATATATGTAATTTCACTTCGTATAATTAAGTGTGTCGACATTACCTGTATAAATCAATGAACTAATATTTTTTCAAAAGACCAGTGCTTTGGTGTTATACCATCAGGCACAGATAAGATCCGTTCTAGGCACAAGATAGAGTTAATGGATTTTAATGTTACAGAGTATGAAAATTCATTATAACAGCTTCAAATTCCATGTTGCATGTTTCTAGTTTCGGTATAGCATCATGGAAGATTATATATAGTTTTGTGAAAAGCTATTAAGATACTCCTCCCTTTTTCTCCTACATATATGTGAGGTTGATTTTATGTACATATTTCAACTAAATCAATATGTTGCAACACATTGAAAGACATTCAAAATACTTACCTAAATGGTGCCACTCTTCTCACTAAAGTTTTGGGGAAATATGGTTATTTTTTATAAAGGTATGCAATTTATGTTTAGTGAAATGGCTTTGTTTTTTATTAATTATTACTATTTTCTAAAGATTTTATTTTTAAGTACTCTCTATACCCAATGTTGGGCTAGAACTCAATCCTGAGATCAAGGGTCACATGTTCTGACTGAGCCAGCCATGTGCCCCAATTTTGTTATTTTTAAATGAATTAACAAGTATTTAAACGTTTTTTCGTTAAAATTTCTAGTATGGTTAACATGGACAGATACAACACATATAAATCAAACCTTTTTGGGATCTTCAATAATATTTGAGTAAAGGGTTCCTAAGACCAAAAATTTGAGAACTACTGGCCTATAGTAATCTGTCATTGTTCTTTCAAATTGTTTTTTAAAATGGAGATATAATTTACATATGGTGGAAGTGCTCAGATCTTAAGTGTAGAGTCTGATAAGTTTTGATAAACATATACATCCATTTATCATTGGAGTGTATTATACGTTGGATAGTAGAAGATTTCCATCACCCTAGAAAGTTCCCTTTTGCTTTTTTTCCTATAAGCCTCCACCCCCCCCCCCCCGCCCCCCGCCATGTCCTTACTTTGAGGCAGTTTGGATTTCTATTACCAGAGCATAATTTTGCCTATTTTAAAGTTTCACACAATATAGATTCTTTTATGCCTGGCTTCTTCACTTAGTATCAAAGATAAACACAGCCTGGGGCGCCTGGGTGGCGCAGTCGGTTAAGCGTCCGACTTCAGCCAGGTCACGATCTCGCGGTCCGTGAGTTCGAGCCCCGCATCAGGCTCTGGGCTGATGGCTCGGAGCCTGGAGCCTGTTTCCGATTCTGTGTCTCCCTCTCTCTCTGCCCCTCCCCCGTTCATGCTCTGTCTCTCTCTGTCCCAAAAATAAAATTAAAAAAAAAAAAAAAAAAAAAACGTTGAAAAAAAGAAAAAAAAAAAAAGATAAACACAGCCGGACATTAAAGTGGTGAGTGACTTTTTTTCAGTAATTATAGTAAAAGAAAGAACTGAACTCCATTCCAAATTTTGCAGAGGTGATGGGGCCTTTTAAAGGGAGAATGGAGAAGAGGGGAGAGCAGGGGCCTCATAGATTCAGAGAAGTGAAAAATTACAAACAGTTAGTCTGCATAAATTCGATTAAGCCTGCAGGATTTGGTAGCAGGCAGTTACGGAAGTTAGGATTCGATCCTCCCACTGAGACCAGGAGTCTTTTATGCTGATTACATTTCAAAGGAGTGGCTCTGGAGTCCTTGAGAAGGACCCTGCTGAGTTGTAAGAGATAAATATTCACAGTTGTAAGCCCTTTATAGTAAATGCTTTAAGAAAGGGAGGTTAAGGGCCTATTGTTAGGTTTTGGTTGGAATGAACAATAAATTCTCCTGTCTGTGTAGCGCTTTCCCCGGCAGGTAATCTAATGCTTTGGGGCCGGGGTGATCCTCGGAACTAGGCTTATGCTGCTAGAAGTCCAGGTGTGCTAAAGTTTGATCACTCTTGTCACAGAGGAGTTTGGATAGAGGTGTTACATGCTGAGAGTTCTGCAGTTTTCACTTAATGTTTTTGAGATTCATGTTAATGCATGAGTCAGTAGATCACACCATTTAAAAAAAATGTTCATTTATTAATTTTTGAGAGAGAGAGAGAGAGTGCAAGCGGAGGGGGGAGGGAGGACAGAGAGAGAGGAAGGGAGAGAATCCTAAAAAGGCTTCTTGCCGTGAGCGCAGGGCCTGTCTTGGAGCTCAGACCCATGAACCATGAGATCATGGCCTGACCCAAAACCAAGAGTTGGATTCTTAAGGAACTGAGCCATCCAGGTGCCCCAGTAAGTCACACCATTTTATCGCTGAGTAGTATTGCATCGCATCTTTATCTGTTCTCTTATCGGTGAACTTTCAGTTTTTCATTTTGGGGAATCCACTGCTGTGAGCATTCTGGACACATGCTTTCATTACTCTAAGGTTAATACCTGTCATTTTCTTTTAACTTCTTTATCATCTCTGCTGGTCATCTCTGGTGCCTAAAACATATTAAGTCCACAGGAATATTTTTGAGTGACTTGGAGAAGAATTTGAGCCTTGAGTGTCACCAGAAAACTATGTGTTATGGTACAAAATCTACTACACTGGCACTCAGGACGTCTCAATTCTAGGCCCAACTTTGACTCTAAACAACAGTAGTCTTTAACAAGTCCTACGATCTCTTTGGATTTCAGGTTTCTTCTTCTTTTTAAAAAATTTTTTAAAGTAATCTCTACACCCAACATGGTCTCAAACTCACAACCCAAGGTCAAGAAGTCATGCGCTCTACAGATTGAGCCAGCCAGGTGCCCCAGTTTTCTTCCTGTCCGTGAGGGAATTATATTAAATGAGCTGCAAGGCTTCCTTCTAGCCTGAATATTCAATGATCTAAGTAGGAAGAACTGACAGAAGTCATGCTACCAGTGAAGAGTAGACTGAAATGTTGGGATAAACAAATCCAGTGGGAGTTTGCTGTAGTAGCAGGTGTTGCTTTCAGGTGTTTCTGTGGGGATAATCAGGAAGAAGCTCATAAACATCGTGTTGAGTTTACTTTTTTTAAATTTTTTAATGTTTGTTTACTCTTGAGAGAGAGAGAGAAAGCACGAATGTAGGGGCACAGAGAGGGAGACAGAGGATCTGAAGCAGGCTCTATGCTGACAGCAGAGAGTCCGACACGGGGCTCCCAACTCAGTGAACCATGAGATCATGATCTGAGCTGAAGTCGGACACTTAACCGACTGAGCCACCCGGGCGCCCCTACTGTTTTGTTTTGTTTTTTTTCAATAATTTATTTATTTTTGAAAGAGAGAGCAAGAAGAGGAGGGGCAGAGAGAGAGGGAGACAGGATCTGAAGCGTGCCTGTGCTGACAGCAGTGAGCCTGAGGGGGGCTCGAACTCTTGAACCCCGTGAGATCATGACCTGAAACAGAGTTGGATGCTCAACTGACTGAGCCATCCAGGCACCACAGAAGGATAATATTCTTAATAATGAACTAGAGTTTCTTGTGACTTGCAAGTCAAGTTCAATGACATATGTGTTTTCCCCTCTCTCCCTCAGATTTGGATCATACGGCAGATGTCCAGTGAGTATACCTGCAATTTATGTCTTTGAAATCATGTTCTTAAATAGGAAGTCCGATGTTTTAATCTCGATGTCCCTAATTTTATTATTTATCTATTTATTTTTTAAAGTGTATTTATTTTGTGAGGGAGGGAGAGAGAATGTGCACACAGATGCACACACAACCCAGGGAGGGACAGACAGCGAGGGAGAGGTAGAATCCTCTCTGTCAGCACAGAGCCTGACGTGGGGCTCAGACCCACAAACTGTGAGATCATGACCTGAGCTGAGAGCAAGAGTTGGACACATAACCAACTGAACCACCTAGATGCTCCTTGATGTCCCTAATTTTAATTTTCTCTTCCTATTTTCGTTCCTTTACACCATGAAAATGATGGTTTAAAAGAACCCAATTCCTGTGCCATTAAATTGATTGCTGCCTTTGGTTTTGTATTTACCATGCTAATTTTATTTTGACTTTGGTGTCAAGTTTTCTCTCTTGCTGTCTTGAATTTTATTACACAGGGCATAAATGTATTTCTTTAGGTTACATGCGTGGGGAGATACTCTGGAGGAAGCATTTGAGCAATGTGCAATGGCCATGTTTGGTTACATGACAGATACTGGGACTGTGGAGCCCCTCCAAACACTAGAAGTAGAAACCCAAGGTAACCAATTTGTTTTCAGGGAAGAAATTGTTATGCAAATGTGCAGTGTTGTACACGATTTCAGTATATTTTCACAGTAAGAACAACTAAATTAATTATGAGCTTGTTCTTCCTCTTTTCGGCTAGCCTAAGAAATTCATTACACTTTTAAATTCAAACAAGTTTTTAGAGAGGAGAATCATTAAACATCATACTGTCACGGTTCTTCTTGATCCTGTGTAGGAGATGACTTAGAGTCTCTTCTGTTTCACTTTTTGGATGAGTGGCTTTATAAGTTCAGTGCTGACGAATTCTTCATACCCCGGGTAAGCAATGGTTTTTCTTTTTTACTGAGCAAACGGGTTCTAGTTCAGATTTTAAGAGAACAAATGATTGAGAATAGAATGTGTGATGCAAAACCAAGCCATACAGATCCTAAGATGATACTGATTTGTAGAAAACAGGGACTCCTTGGTTAATCTGCCTTTGCCTATGTATATGCATCTTGTAATATTTAGATCTCTTACCATATACTCGTCACTAATCAGGATTGTGTGATAAGAATGCACCTGCTGTCTTCACCCACACTTTTTATGTCTCCCTAGTTTGAGCTATATTTATGTCCATCCATATGTTCCTTTGTCCCTTGTGAAATTTAGCAACTCTGCCATGTTGGCCTAAATTTAAAAATTGCTGTCAGTTTTCCTTAACATGAAAAAGGAAAATCAAATGGAGATTGCCTGTTGCCATCAGCCTCTAGAAGGGAATCTATCTCAACATCACTGTTACCTAACACACAGCGCCTTGCTTCCTTGCTTCCATAATCACTCCATTCTCTCCCTTCCCAGCTATGCTACATACACTCTTCTAACTGGTCCCTTGTCCTGCAGAGTTCAAGAGCCTACAGTGTTAGTTAAAAATGGGCCAAGAATGATTGAAATCCTGTATCATTCTATTCTATTTTACAGAGAAAGTTCTTGACTCCTGTTTTTAGAGTGTACATTTTTCAAGAATGTTTCTCTTCACTATATAAGAAAAAAACCTTATTTCCTTGAAATATATTTAGTTTGTTGTTCTACTTTAGTTAACATTTTAATTTTCTTTGCGTCAGGGAAGTTGTACATTGTTATTTTCTAGGAAAGGGGACAACCTAGACATTTTTGTTAATTAAAGTATAACTGACATACAATATTATGTCAGTTTCAGGTATACAACATAGTGTTTTGACAGTTATTAGACATGTTTTAGTAGATGGTCTATTATGAACATTTTTTTAAATTAAATTTTCTTTTCCTCTTTAGGAAGTGAAGGTACTTCATATCGATCAAAGAAATTTCAAATTACGGTCAATTGGGTATGTTTTGAAGATCTTTTTAAGTAACAAGCCATGAAAGATGTTAAAATTATATTCTTCACTGAACGTACTGGGCAGGAAGACAGAAATGTTAAAGTCAGAGGTCCCATTGCAGCCCAGTGGGCCTCTGCAGATTAAGCTTTGTGAACCCTAGGAGCAAGGGCTTTGATCCTCAGCTTTGGAAGACCAGAAATGTGTCAGAACAGAGTTAATTTTGGTTCTTAAACCTGATTCCCAATTTATTGATTTTTTTTTATGTTTATTTATTATTGAGAGAGAGAGAGAGTGCAAGCCCAGGAGGGACAGAAAGAGAGGGAGACACAGAATCTGAAGCAGACTCCAGGCTCTGAGCTGTCAGTACAGCAGAGCCCAGTGCAGGACTCGAACCCACGAACTGTGATCATGACCTAAGCCGAAGTCAGACGCTTAACCAAATGAGCCACCCAGGCACCCCTGGTTTGTTTTGTTTTGTTTTGTTTTGTTTTTATTTAAAAAAAAATTTTTTTTTCAACGTTTTTTGTTTATTTTTGGGACAGAGAGAGACAGAGCATGAACGGGGGAGGGGCAGAGAGAGAGGGAGTCACAGAATCGGAAACAGGCTCCAGGCTCCGAGCCATCAGCCCAGAGCCTGACGCGGGGCTCGAACTCACAGACCGCGAGATAGTGACCTGGCTGAAGTCAGACGCTTAACCGACTGCGCCACCCAGGCGCCCCTGTTTTGTTTTGTTTTTAAGATTTATTTCAGAGAGAGTGTGAGTAGGGTAGAGGGGCAGAGAGAGAGAATCGTAAGCAGGCTCCATGCTCAGTGTGAACCCCATGTAGGGCTCAGTCCCACAGTCGTGTGATCATGAACTGAGCTGAAATTAAGAGCCGTATACTCAACCAGCTGAGCCACCCAGGCTCCCCTCTTTTAGGTTATTTCTACGTAAAGCCTATTTTTTCCACTTCATGTTGAATTTGATTCATTTCTTTTTTTCTTTTTGTAAAGTGACGTCTTTTATCCTTCTCCCTCCTTTTTTTTTTTTTAATGGGTATGGAATCAGCCTTATCCAAGGGTATTTAGCTAATAAATGGTTGAACAGAAATTTAAAACTTTGTTCTTTTTACTACCAATACTGCTTCTCCAACTGTGATCTCTAGCCACATTCATCTTGAAGGGAGAGAAGATACTTATCCCGGGTTCTAGGAAAGTACCCTTCTAGGGCCTTCTATGCACAGACCATGGACATTTTCTCAAAAGTTATAAAATAAGAGCATATTACAGAATGTAGTATTTTGCCTCTGTGATACTCAGGCCTACTTTCTCCAGTGGGAGATAGTATTTAAATCATTGTATAGCCTTGGGTACAGTGAAAATTTTGAACATGCGGCTGTATTTATTTATTAAAAACTTTTTTTTAATGTTTATTTATTTTTGAGAAAGAGACAAAGCATGAGCAGGGGAGGGGCAGAGAGAGAGGGAGACACAAAAGCTGAAGCAGGCTCCAGGCTCTGAGCTGTCAGCACAGAGCCTGATGCGGGGCTTGAACTCACTGACCGTGAGATCATGACCTGAGCCGAAGTTGGCTGCTCAACTGACTGAGCCACCCAGGTGCCCCTATTAAAAACATTTTTTAATGCTTATTTTTGAGAGAGAGTGCAGGTGCATGAGTGGGGGAGGGGCAGAGAGAGGGAGACACAGGGGCAGAGAGGGAGACGCAGAACTACAAACAGTCTCTAGGCTTCATGCTCCGTGCTGTCAGCACAGAGCCAAACGCGCGGCTCTAACTCACGAACCACAAGATCATGACCCGAGTCGAAGTTGGACGCTTAACTGACTGAGCCACCCAGGTGCCCCTCAAACTGAAATTTAAAGCCCCTTATCCCTCCCATCTCTTTTGGCCTTCTCATATCTTAACCACATTTATAAGATTTATTTTAAAATATGTAAAGGGAGAACAGGTATTAAATCCTGGAAGTCTAAATCAGTTTTAATTTTCCTTCTCAAGGTGGGGAGAAGAATTTTCATTGTCCAAGCACCCTCAGGTATGTTTAAATCCAGCCATTAAGAACATTTTCTACTTTCTTACCATAAAGTTAGTATATGCCAATAAACTTTAGTGAGTTCTAATAAATTGGTGTGAAGTAAGTGGTAAGTTTTCCTCAGGCTTCCCTGACCATGTTATGTTTTTTTAAAATTTTTTTTTTTTTCAACGTTTTTTATTTATTTTTGGGACACAGAGAGACAGAGCGTGAACGGGGGAGGGGCAGAGAGAGAGGGAGACACAGAATCGGAAACAGGCTCCAGGCTCCGAGCCGTCAGCCCAGAGCCTGACGCGGGGCTCGAACTCACAGACCGCGAGATCGTGACCTGGCTGAAGTCGGACGCTTAACCGACTGCGCCACCCAGGCGCCCCCTGACCATGTTATGTTTAAGCGCTGATTCCACACATCTGATTTGGTGGATTAGGAGTCAGCACTTGGGCTCCAGGGTCGGGTTTGTTATAGATTTTTATGGGATTTAAAAGTCCCTTTGCCTTTTCAAGCTTCTGTATCTCTTCCTGTGATGAAGGTTTTAGACTGAATGTTCTCTAAAGTACCTTCTACTTTCTGTGCTTCTCCGGATTCTGTATTTGCCAACCTGTATGACTCCACTCTATACCAGTCAAATCTGTATATAGGAATATGGGGAGGCAAATTTTTTCTGTAAAGGGGCTAGATAATGTTTAAAGCTTTGTGGAACAAGAGTGATAGAAGAACAATATTTAGCTCCTTTATTGTATCACTATAGCCACCATAGACAATACATAAACGAATGAATGTGGTTGTATCCCAATAAAACTTCATGGACATTGAAATTTCAATTTCATATCGTTTTCAAATGTCATGAGGTATTCTTTTGTGGTTTTTCCCCCCCAACCATTTAGACATGTAAAAACCATTCTTAGGTGGTAGGACTATACAAAACCAGGTGGCAGCCTGGGTTTGCCCTGTGATTTGCAGGTTGCTGACCCTTGTGTTTAGGCCAAAGAGACCTAAATTAGTTGAGGGTGACTGGGAAGTCCTGGTTGCTTCTAGTAGCTGCAGTATCATTTCTTCAAGCACAACATAATGAAATGAAGCCTGATGAGGGAACTTCGGGAGAGAAGCTTAAAAAGAGAGAAACCGCTAGAAGGGAGCATGTGAATTACAATACAAATGACACGTGGAATTTTCTTTTGAACATCTTATGTGTGAGGTATATATTAGACATCTAAATGGAAATGTCTCATAATAGGCATTTGCCTATAGGATGTCTTGTTCAGGAGATAGCTATCTCCGCAAACATAAATCTGGGAGCCACCACTGAGCAGAGGATATCTATAGCCATAGGATTAGATGAGATTATGTCGGAGGGAGTATAGATAAGAGAGAGTATAGAGGGGACTGAGCCCTGGGGTACTAAGTTTGGAAGAGACAAAGCCAAAAAGTAAAAGACAAGGAAAACCTCATGAAAGGGAGCAAAAGAAGAGGGGGTGCCCTAAAGCCAGATATCTAATGATCTTGAGACCGCTCAGAGGTTGCGTAAGATGAGGATTGAGAATTATCCATGGGTTTACTAATCAGTGGAAAGATACATGGGTCAAAGAGAGAATGAAAGATAGGAAAGTGGAGGCAATGTATTGAGACAGTTCTTTTGAAGAGTTTGAAAAGGGGAACAAATAGAACAGTACTAGCCAGAGGGGAATGCGGTTGGAAAGGGAGGAGTTTGTGTGTGTGTGTGTGTGTGTGTGTGTGTGTGTGTGTGTGTGTGTGTGTCTTGTTTTAGCTACAAGGTTTGTAGCACCAGCGTAGGCTGTGTGGAAGTGATCTAGGAACTTGGGGCAAATTGATCATGCTGGAGAGGAAGAGAATAATTTCAGAACAAAGACCTTACGTTTTGGTAAAGGGGGGTGTGGGGTGGTGTGTTCAGGTACAGGAGCTGATCTTCTGATAGGAGCAGGGACGGGCTGTTCATTGTAATAGGAGGAAAGGCTAATGTGAGTACGGATGGAGAAGATAAGTCACTTCTTGCTGATTGCTCCGGTTTTCTCTAGGAGGCCTGGTGTGAGGGTGAGAATGAGGGAGAAATCCTAGAGGTGAAGATGGAAAGTAATTGTTTCAGAGACTGAGCAAGGGAATTTAGTGGCAAATGTAGGATGACTAGTCAGTGCTGAGTGCCCTTTTGAGATTGTGGATGTGATTTAAAGTGACACCACTTAGTATGGTGTGTGCTGCCGTAGGCAGAAAGTTGAATTTGATTTAGGTTGTGGTTTCACCGGGTGATTGTGGCAGAGGGAAAAAAGCAAAGGTGGGTGCCATTCAGATCCATCTGGGAAACGTTCAGATTTCTTTTGTGCCATAGAGCTAGCAAATGCCAGTTGCCTATTGCTGGCTATGTTTTGTGCTGCAAAGAATTATTGTAGATTCTTTTCTAGAATGGGAAGGAACCAAGAGAACATCTAATCCTGTGGTTTTAAACCAGGGCAGGCGACGGGGGGTTGTCATGTATCAGAAACATGTGGAGAGAGAACCCAGGAAGTAAAGTGAGTTGGCAGCTGAGGAGGAGAGGAGTCTGTGTTCCTAGGCCCCAGGTTAGACTATAAGGAGGAGGTCCCGAGAAGGAGCTCTGAGCCAGACCGTAGGAAAGCTTTGGGCTCCTTGACTCAGTCCACTTGGTAAATGAAAAAGGGGATACTGGAGAGGTCAGCCAGCCTCCTTATCCAGGTGGAAGCAAAGCCAGGATTAGAGCTTCATCTCTTACCTCCCAGTCAGCGCTCTTTCCCTATGCACATGTGGCTTCTCATTTTTACCAGATGACTGTACAATGCTGTACAAATAACTGCTTGTATCATGTGAGTTTTTAGTTTTTCAGAATAATAGTAAAATTTGGCCTTTCTGCCTATTGTTGTAGAGTTACTGATCCTGAGTTTGATTTTCATTTTTTCCTATTTGTTTTTCCCCTAACCCCAACTTTAGGGCACTGAAGTCAAGGCAATAACGTACTCAGCAATGCAGGTCTATAATGAAGAGAAGCCAGAAGTTTTTGTGATCATTGACATTTAAGATGCCAAAAAAACAAGAAAAACCCCCTCCTATGAAGAACTGTTTTTTCTCTTCTTTTTAAGAAGATACCATGATACCATGATATAAATTCTACAGTATCTGTTGATATATGGAGATTTGCAGAACAGAACTTTTTTTTTTTTAATGTTTATTTTTGAACTAGAGAGAGTGTGAGTGGAGAAGGGACAGAGAGAGACAGACAGAAGATCCGAAGTGGGCTCTGCACTGACAGCACAGAGCCCGACGTAGGGCTCAAATTCATGAACCGCAAGATCATGACCTGAGCCAAAGTCACTTAACCAACTCAGGCACCCAGGCGCCCACAGAACAGAACTTTTTAACTTAAAGTGTGACTTTCAGAAATGGAACATCAAGGTGCAGGTTTGGTCCGTGTTACGCAAATACTCAAACTTTAAAGAATTCTTCAGGTGGCAAGTATGGCTTCTCATCTCTTAGTCTCCTGCTGTAGTAGCACCCTTCTAGTGAAATGTCCTGCCTGGTCCCCAGAGGGACCAACGGTGTCAGCAGCAGCCCAGGATACTCTGAACCTTCTGTAGTCTTATCGAATTTAGTTTGAAAAAAAAATAACAATAACTTGAGAAATCCTACAACCAGGACTTTGCTTTTTTCTGAATTGGTTAACACATATATTTTCTATATATACATTAAGAGAGGTTTTGTTTTAGATTTCCTGTGGGACAGAGCCATCCTGTATGCCACTCGGTTTTCTTAGAAGAAATAATTATAGTTGGAACAGTTGGAAGACTTCTCTAGAAAGAGTCCTGAGTTTCTCTCTTTCTCACTATTTTAAAGCACTAATGTATGGACACTTTTCCTATTTTCTCGTAAGAACAAGTCAGTGCCCTTACAAACGAGCCCCTTCCAGGAGTGCCTGGGTGGCTCGGTCAGTTAAGTGTCAGACTTCAGCTCAGATCATGATTCTCGCTGCAGTTCATGGGTTCGAACCTTGTATCGGGCTCTGTGCTGACAGCTTGGAGCCTGGGGCCTGCTTCAGATTGTGTCTCCCTCTGTCTCTGCTCCACCCCTAGTCTCGCTCTCTCTCTTTCTCTCTCTCAAAAAATGAATAAACATTAAAAAAAAATTTAAATAAAAAAATGGGCCCTTCTAACGTGATTTTATATTAAAGCCCATATATTTATACAGTTGGAGAAGAAAACTGTTTTACATTTCTTTGTGTTTTTCTGAGTTCTTCATTGTGGAAAAAAAACACGTTAAAAATGATCTAAACTTTTCAAAGTAGGTAATGTAATGAAACTGCTTCTGTTTGATTTGCAACATTATTCTATTCTCTGTTCATTGATTGAGGTATTTGTTGCCACCACAAGAATTTGCAAAGTTGCTATTTATTCGCACATACAGGAGAAAAGATTGCCACTGGGTGGTGCCAGATACCATTACGGCATGCTAAACTTGACCTAAAACGAAATGGTGAGCTTCCGAAGTGTTCTCAGCACTGTATCTTTTGCTAGCTCTCTAGAAAATAGAGCTAATGGAGACTAGGCCAAGAGCCTACCATTTGAATAGTAGTTCTTGCAATGAATACATAACAGGATCACTGGGGTGGTGTTTCTCCCCCTTCTTTATTTTGAGGTACATTTTGTTCATTTGAATTGTGGCCCTCTAAGCAAAAACTGTCTAGAAGAACCTCTCTGCCTTTTGTCAGGATGAATTTCCAGGCTAACCTAGGTCCCTTTTTTTCATGGACCCCTTTGTATATCATGTGCTATTTGGGACATTGATTGTGAAAATGAGCAGCGGGATATTGTGAGTCCAGTGGAAGAGCTGAATCCAGAATAAGAGCTCTTGGGATGTATTAAGCCAAGTAGGGTATAGTCTTGACTGGGAAAAAAAATGGGTAACCGCACCTCTTACCACCAGTGCTGTGTAATGGGGTTCAGTAAAAGCAAGTCAGTTTTAATTACACAATATGAATTCTATTTCCTTTTATTTATAATAAATTTATAATTTATTAACTATTTTATGTGAATTTTAAAATGCGGTTTGTGGGGTGCCTGGGTGGCTCAGTTGGGTAAGCGTCCCACTTCGGCTCAGGTCATGGTCTCGCGGTCCATGAGTTCGAGCCCTGCGTCGGGCTCTGTACTGACAGCTCAGAGCCTGGAGCCTGTTTCAGATTCTGTGTCTCCCTCTCTCTCTGGCCCTCCCCCGTTCATGCTCTGTCTCTCTCTGTCTCAAAAATAAAATAAACGTTAAAAAAATAAAAATAAAATAAAAGTAAAATAAAATAAAATGCAGTTTGTGTTAGGGGTGCCTGGGGGGCTCAGTCAGTTGAGCATCTGACATCGGCTCAGGTTATGATCTCACAGTTTGTGAGTTTGAGCCCCATGTCGGACTCTGTGCTGACAGCTCAGGGCCTGGAGCCTGCTTCGGATTCTGTCTACCTCTCTCTCTGCTCCTTCCCTGCTCATACTGTCTCTCTCTCAAAAATAAATACTAAAAAAACTTTTTCTTTTAAATGCAGTTTGTGTTCATTTTTAAATATGCCAAAATGAAGATACTCAGTGGAAGGAAAATGAGTATGTTACCTTTGTGTGTGGAGTTGGTATTCTTGACCCAGCAGCAGCACACAATTTATTCATTTTTGTTTTTTTATTGAGACGGTCGTACAGTCTCCCCCCCCGCCCCTGACTCTTTAGTTTCAGCTATGTCTTGGCCTCGGGAGCATATTTTTCTCCTACCGTATAGCATTCCCACTCATTGTCACTTTTGTGTCTTATTCTCCTATCTGGGCTGTCTTGCCCCTTTCCAAAAACATGAACAGCACATCCAGTGCCCAAGGAGTCACAGAAGTAATGAGAGTGAACTGTGGGTGTTTGGCTGAAGATTCATGCAGTAGCTACGGGGGCAGCTGCCTCACAGCTCTTGCCCTTATTGCTACTGTGAATACAGGCCTAGCGCTGCACTTTTCGTGACACCCCACAATTGGGATTTTTATGTGAAAGTCCCAAGTTTGGGGAAAGAAGAAAAAAAAAAACACTACAGATCATCACAATGGGAAAACAAATTGCGGGCTGAATCTCGTCCACAGGTTGCTGGTCGGAAAGTCCTGCTTTAAAGCACAGCTCAAGGGGTGCCTGGGTGGCTTAGTTGGTTAAGCGTCCCAACTGTTGATTTCAGCTCAGGTCATGATCTCACAGTTTGTGAGTTCGAACCCTGCCTCAGGCTCTGCTAAGGAGCCTGCTTGGGATTCTGTCTCCTGATTTCTCTGCCCCGCCCCCGCTCGCACGCGATCTCTCTCAAAATAAAAACATAAACTTCAAAAGAAATATTTAAAAAAAAAAAAAAAAAAAGCTCAAGTCCCATTTTCTTAAGGCCTTCCTAATATTCTAGCCTTCTGTGGTCTTTATGTCTCCCTAGTTAGCTTTAAAGATTTGCAGCCTTAATGTTTTAATTGTTCAGTGTTTGCTAGCCTCATCCCTCTAAACAGAAGGAGTGCTTCCCGATGGCACATAACGGATGGTCCATCACTGCCTGGTGGTCTCTGGGTTAAGCATCTCAGAACTGCATCAAACTCAAGCAGAGCTTGAGCTCTGAGAGATCATCTCCTTGAGCAGATCTACAAAAGCGTAGGATTGCAAGTCACAGGCCTCAATTTCTAGCCCTCACTCTGCTGTCTAACCTTGGACCTGCTTCCCCATCTGCATATTATAAGTGTTAGTGGGGGCACCTGGGTGGCCCAGTTGGTTGAGCTTCTGACTTTGGCTTAGGTCATGATCTCGTAGTTCGTGAGTTTGAGGCCCACATCGGGCTTGTTGATGTCAGTGCACACACTGCTTCGGGTCCTCTGTCAACCTCTGTCTCCCTCCTGCATGGACTCTGTCAAAAATAAACATTTAAAATAAGTAAAACAAATGAAACGGGAGTGTTAGTGATTCCTGAACTTTCCAGTTTTAAGTTTCTGTGATCCTGTATACTGTATTTTAAACAAGTGAGCTGAGAACGAGGTTTCTGCAGTTTCTGTTTGTTTAGGTCCAAAACACACCCATCAGCATCTTCTCATTCACTCTTCTCAGACAGCCTTTGTTGTGAGTACGGCTGGATGTGCTCTGATGGCAGCAATTTGCCGTAGTGGACATTCCATAGTGGCATGGTGACCTTTTCTCACTGGTGTCTCTCCCTCCCAAGTGGGCTAAGTGGTTATCTGTCTCTGTGACCACTTTGCCAATTCTCTTTCCACTTTGTTATTTTGCCACTTGGGCTTTGGAAGAAAATGTTCAAGAAGGGTGGAAAAAGAACAATTTATACCCTCCTCAAGGTGGGGCATTTGCACTGAGTGAACTAGAATTCTGGCCCGTCCCCACCTCTGAAGTCTGAGCTTCAATCAGAAGGCTTTGAGGATTCCAGATTGAGACCGAGGATTCTGTTTCTTCATCTAAGAAACCAGGGAATTGGAAAGGATGTCCTCCAAAAGCTTTCAGAGCAAATATCCACAGAACTTAGTGACTATAGTACTTTATCAATGTTGTTGCCCATTTAATGTACTATAAATAATTTTTATTTTGTTACCTATCAAATGAACGATGTCTAATTCTGGACATGCAAGAAAGTACTCTTAGGAAAAGGGCCAACATATTTATTTTGTCATAAACGCATATCCAGGACTGGTCTGTGTGAAGTATTTTCCCAAGTGCTTTCAATATGTTTCCCATTTGTCCTTACAGTATTTTTTTCTTTTCTTCCTTTTTTTAGAGAGCGTGCACATGAGTCGGGGAGGGGCAGAAGGAGAGAGAGAATCTTAAGCCGGCTCTATGCCCAGCGCATGGGCTTATGACCTGAGCCAAAATCAAGAGTCAGATGCTTAACCGACTGAGCCACATAGGTGTTCCATGTTCTTCCAGTATTTCTATATGTGGTATCTGCATTTTACAAACATGGAAATTAGTAACACCTAGAACCACCTGGCTGTATGACTCTCTTCATTGTCTTCATACCATATCCTTTAATATATAACAAATCACATTTATGTAATGATCCTCTGAGTTAGTATAGCAGCCATCACTCACATTTTATATATAAGGAAACACTTCATGTTTGGGTGATATTTCTAAGGTACAACCCAAAAAGAGATCACTGACAAAGATTGTGCCACTTTCTCTGACATTTATTCCGAAAGTTCAAAAGTTAATGTTATTTAGCAGAGACATTTGAACTATAGAAACGTCTGGTTTCCTAGGACAAGACAGTAAAGAATGGTGGATTTCTACTGTTTCTTCCTACTGTCAAATAAATATACAACTGTGTGTGTGTGTTTTAATTTGTATCTATATATTAAATTTTTAAAACATTTATTCATTTTTCAGAGACAGAGTATGAGTGGGGGAAGAGCAGAGAGAGAGGGAGACACAGAATCCGAAGCAGGCTCCAGGACTGCTATCAGCAGAGCCTGACGTGGGGCTTGAATTCACAGACCGCAAGATCATGACTTTAGCTGAAGTCAGATGTTTAACGGACTGAGCTCCCTAGGCGCCCCTATATCTATGTATTTTTAAATAGACTCCACACCCAATGTGGGGCTCGAACTCATGACCCCAAGATCAAGAGCCGTATGCTTCACTGACTAGGCCAGCCAGGCCCCCGTGTGTGTGTTTTAAACTGCTTCCAAGTATAGCTGTTAAGGTCATTAGAGTCATGGATTCTGATGCTGACTCTGTCATTCATGAACTGTATGACTTCAGGAAATTTCCTTAACCTATCTGAGGCTTAGTCTCCTCAACTCTGAAATGGGGAGGATGACTACTGACAGACCAGGTTGCTGTGCAATACCCCAGCATCGCTGGGGTCATTAAGAATCTTATTTTGTAAATGAAAAAAAAAAGGGGGAGTAATTTTGGAATTACACTTGGAGCTGTGGACTATGCTAGTGTTACTTTGAGGGGTTGGACTGTTGTAAACAGCACAAACCAGAGCCAGATCACTGGGGTCCCTGAACAGTCCTGGTAAGCCACTTACTAACTGTCCACTTTGGACATGTTGCTTTACCTCTCTGCCTTCATTTCTTTATTTGAAGTGATGATAGTACTTGTAGGATTGTTAAGAAGATTAAGAAATATAAAGGACGGCACATGACACATAGTAAATGCTCTGTGAGGGCTAGTATTCTTACTTTGACGAGAATAATAAATGCCAACAGCTCCTTACTTTCCTCCTTATTAAAACAGTCCACAGTGTTTGGTTAGGGGGTGTCATCAGCCTAGAGACAACCCTGGTAGCTGGTGCCATTCTGCGAAGGTCTGTGTTTATGAAGAAGGGCAAAAAAGCCGTTTCTTTCTGCTTCTCCCCTCTCCTGTTTTCTCTTTCGACTTCATTTTCCTTCCTGCTTCTCTACGCCAAGTTTTTCCTGTTTTTCTTTCTTCCATATGTCAGTTGAGCATCCATTTTCAAAAGCTGTGCCCATCTCTTTATGCCAAACCAGTTGCCCTTCTGAGGCGCTCCCTTCCGCTCGTCCCTTCTGGGTTTCCTTGTAGCTCACAGCATTAAACATTCAAGGGTGTATCACAAGGAGAAGGAAGATGAGCCAGTTATTGGGTGACTTTGTTTCTGCCTTTATCATTGTTCCCCTAGGCCCTCCAGAGCCCCTCTCAGGACCAGTGCAACTCACCATCACCAACCAGCTAAGTTTACATAACTCTCCAGTTCTGCCCTTTGATTTTTTACCGATTGTTTTTATAACTACTTTATTGAGATATAACTCTGCCATACAGTTCACCCACTGAAAATGTACAACTCAGTTGTCTTTAGTATATTTGCACAGTTGTGCAACTGTTGCCACAATCAATTTTAGAACATTTTCACCCTCCAAAAAACCCACTACTTTTTTAAGTACACTCCCCACTCTCCTGCCTCCCAGCCCTGGGCAACCACTAATCTACTTCCTGTTCTTAAGCTCTGTGTATTCTGTTGCCCAGATTCTTACCTGCCAATCCTGTCCTTTTTTGAAATAACTGGAAACTCACCTTTTATTTTTTATTTATTTTTTTTTTAAATTTTTTTTTTCAACGTTTTTTATTTATTTTTGGGACAGAGAGAGACAGAGCATGAACGGGGGAGGGGCAGAGAGAGGGAGACACAGAATCGGAAACAGGCTCCAGGCTCCGAGCCATCAGCCCAGAGCCCGACGCGGGGCTCGAACTCACGGACCGCGAGATCGTGACCTGGCTGAAGTCGGCTGCCTAACCAACTGCGCCACCCAGGCGCCCCTGGAAACTCACCTTTTAGAAGCTATTTGGACTCATCCCACCTGCTTGATCCCAACTTTCCTGGGTTCTCTGATTTCCAAAGAAATACTTAGACTGTGTTGTAAATATTTGGATATATTGCTGCATAAAGTCCCTTAAGTAAATATATGTAGTCACAATTCTGCTTTATATACTTTTTTTAAGTTTATTTATTTTGAGAGAGTGGAGGAGGGGAAGGGAGAGAGAGAATCCCAAGCAGACTCCGTGCTGTCAGCACAGAGCCTGACACAGGCCTTGATCCCATGAACAATGAGATCATGACCTGAGCTGAAATCAAGAGCCCACGCTAAACCGACTGGGCCACCCAGGTGCCCATACCTTTTTTAAACCTTCTTTTTTTTTAATGCTTAAAAAAAATTTTTTTAACGTTAATTCATTTTTTTTAATTTTTTTTAAATTTTTTTTTCAACGTTTTTTATTTATTTTTGGGACAGAGAGAGACATAGCATGAACGGGGGAGGGGCAGAGAGAGAGGGAGACACAGAATCAGAAACAGGCTCCAGGCTCTGAGCCATCAGCCCAGAGCCTGACGCGGGGCTCGAACCCACGGACCGCGAGATCGTGACCTGGCTGAAGTCGGACGCTTAACCGACTGCGCCACCCAGGCGCCCCACGTTAATTCATTTTTGAGAGACGGAGACAGAGTGTGAGTGGGGAGGGGCAGAGAGAAGGGGAGACACAGAATCTGAAGGAGGCTCTAGGCTCTGAGCTATCAGCACAGAGCCCGATGCCAGACTCCAACCCATGAACCATGAGATCGTGACTTGAGCCGAAGTCAGATGCTTAGCCAAGTCAGATGCACAGCCACCCAGGTGCCCCTGAACCTTCTATCTTTAGTGGTCTGTTTCAGTGACACTTAATCCAGGTTTTCCTGGATTCCAAAGCTCCTGGCGCCACGCTCCTTAGGAAGAGATCCTTAATGTCATGTTTTCATATCCAAATTCCATATTTCTTATTTCTATCTATAGCACCCTTAGCCTCCCACTCCCCAGACTGCAGCTGTCTTGGATTCCTCTTAGACTTCTATTCCCTGCACTCATTCCGTGGTTATATTGACGTCCTTTCCATTCGAGGCATAGCTCAAAGCCAGCTTTCCTTTTCTTTTTAAATCAGCACGTTATTTGTCTGTTGGGATGAATGGCCATTTTTGTTATCTATATTCGTTTTTGTGTAAAAACAAACGTAATACTCTCCCCACCCAAATAATTTGTCTCAACTCCACCTAGGGATCCGTGTGTTTGGAGGAGGCTGCAAATGGTAGATGTTGAGGTATCTGTTGAACGGACAAATTGATACGATTCTGGCAGTTGGTACTTTTCTACCTCACATCATTATTGGCCGTATGTACGCCTCCCCACCTGGAATGTAGTGTTCCTCCACCCTTTTCATTTCATTCCTCTGCCTTGCACGTGACAGGGTTCCCTGAGTCATTATAAATGCCTAATCTCCCAATATATACTTAGAAGCAGGAGCCAGAGCCCCTGCTTCCAGTTCCGTCTGGAAACTTCCCGACTGTGGTCTTCCCTAAGCCTGTTTCTTCATCTACCATAATAGCACCTACCTCACAGGGCTGGATCGTTAAAACATTTGTTGCTCAATGCTTCTCTTAAAGAGTTATGACCCTCTAAAAATTAAGGGAACGAGGGACGAGGGGCGAAGAAATAGAAAGGGCAGGTACGCCGGATAAACTGGAGAACAGCAGCGAGGTCCTGGCTGAGGCGGACCAGCAGGGCGTTCTGGAGTGGCAGGCGTTTCGGCCAACAGCGGGTCCGGCTCCGCCCCACGTGCCTTTGCCTGGCTGCGATTGGCTTAGCTGCGGAAGCCTAAGACTCTCATTGGTCGCCAAGGCCTGTCTGTCCAAGCCACCTGACCGGCGTGCGCAGCGGCCTCGGTAGACTGTTCCTGTGTGAGGGTCCCGAACTGGCAAGCGGGGAAGCGGCTGGTCGCGGACCTCGCAATAATGTAACCGGAAGTCGGGATCAAATGGACTAGCTGCCCCTGGCGTGGCCACGACTTTCGGCATGCACATGTGGGTGTGCCACCGCGTGGGCTCAAATCCCTGCTGGGACATCAGTCAGCGTGGCTTCGGAGTCAGTCATTCACCTACTCAAGCCTCAATTTCCTCCTGAGACAGGGGTAACTGAAGGACTTCATAAAAACTGCGTTTCGTTCCTTTTCCTGCTCCTATTCTTGCTAGGACCCGCACCCCCACTTTACACATGTCTCATCGTGCAAATAGCATATGTCCTTGTAAGGGACAGGGAGTTCATGATTTCTTTAGAATAAATAACATCTAAGGAAGGACCAGGTGAGAATAACCAGCGGAAGCTATCGTATGCGTATTCCAGACCACTGGCCTCGACAGTTCCAGGTCAACACCCCCTGGCTCCAAAGAATAACTCTTGGGCCCTCCTCTTTGTTCTAGCTGGTTTCTGGATGCCTGCGAGGAGTATACACCAGATCACAATCCTCAATAAAAACCCCAGACCCCCAGCAAAGACGAAGCTCTCTCCTTTCTGAGTCTCCCACTCTACCTGCACTCTTTCCATACCTTCAATAAACTCTTTCACCTCCTGCTGGCTCCTGTTTGATTTCTACCCTTGCGTGCATCCAGGGACCCTCTTGACTGGTTCCCTGGGACCCCCTCTGGGTCCTCACCAGGGCTGCCAGCATCACTTTTCAGTCATAAACAGGGATGGTGCCAATGCCTACCTCAGAGGACTGGGATCCAGTAGACACTCGGGAAATGGGGGCTCTTTAATCTGGTGCCCACTTTGCAGACCTTTACGTTTTCCCCCTAGAATGTAGTCTTGGGGTGTCTGGTAGGTCGCGGGCCTCTCCTGGGGTCTAGCTGCGGGACTCTGTGATAACTTTCCAGGAAAAGCGTTTGTGGGAAAAAAACAGGACTGAAAAGGAAAAGGAAGGTTCGTACTACTCACTGCTGTACTCCTCCCTGAAAAGAAGATATAAAACCAAGCCGTTTACCCACCTGACTGCGAACAAATGTCGCTGATAGTTAGCAAGAAAAAACAGGCTTTCAGTTTTTAACATGGCCCCCAAATGCTGGAGCCTTCTAGTGCTAATGCTTACAGGTGCCGCTTTTCAGGGTTGTGTTCCTCATGGATTTTTTTTCCCCCAGGGAAAAAAAAAAGTTTTAAGTCAATTCAAAAACGCAGCAAAAGGCACAGTTTATCTATTTCTATTTTGTGTTCCAGCATTTAACCTTTTGAACTAAGCAAAAAAGTGCCACTTAGTTATTGGATAACATTCTTTTTTGTAGGGGACCAAGCAAGGGAGTGTGTGTATACTATACTGGTGAAGGGATATACCCATAGTGTTTGAATCGCAAACACAACCTTAAAGGTGGGAATAAGAATGGCATCTACTCAAGTCTTCTCATTAAAGAAAAAAAAAATTTTTTTAATGGTAATACTTGAAGAATAAGGAAGAAAATTACTTTTGTTTCCTAATTTGTCCTCAGCCTTCTTTAAATAACACATCTTAGTATTGAATCCTACCTTTCCAGTATGACATTTAACTTGAATAAAAAAATGATTTAATTCAATTCATTGATGGAATTCTAATGTGTAGCAATTAAGTTCCATAGTGCTTAGAGAGTGTTCTGGTTCCTTCTTCAAAAACAAGACATAATTTCAATATCGTATTTCAGTCACATATTCCTAATGTAGTTTTTATTAATCTGTAAGTACTGGGTGAATTCCCAGAACGCAATACCCATAATCAAATAAAACCCAAATATATCCCAAAGTAAAAATGGACTAGTTTAAGACTACCCAATAATTTAGAGTGTTATTATTTGTCCTAATGAAAACTTTAAGGAAACATATACAGTATCTTGACATTTCACAAAAATTAATATCTTCCTTTCAGATAAGGTTGAGAACCAGTAAGCTGGAAGGTCAAATGGTTCAAATGCCCATTGAGGCAAATATAAGGACAGAGGGAAACCTTGAATAGGGGTCCTATTTTGCACAAAAGACACTGGGAAGATTTTTTAAAAATACCTCATCGAGGTCCCATCTGCCAAAGATTGTGATTTGCTTAGGCATCTGTGTTTTTAAAAGCTTCAGAAGTGGAGCGCCTGGGTGGTGCAGTTGGATAAGCATCCGACTTCAGCTCAGGTCATGATCTCACTGCTCGTGAGTTCAAGCCCCATGTTGGGCTCTGTGCTGACAGCCCGGAGCCTGCTTCAGATTTTGCATCCCCCACTCTCTCTCTGCCCCTCCCGGCTCATACTCTCTCTCTCAAAAATAAATAAACTTAAAAAAATAAATAAATAAAAGCTCCACAAGTGATTCTAATATGCAGCCAAGGCTGAGAACCATGGTCTAGGCAGAAATGTTCCCCTTTCTCCCCTTAAGGGTTGAATAAATATAAATGTAAATGTAAATATAAAGTTACTCTTTAATGAAGAAATTTAAGTGGTTGTAAATAATATCAACAAGGGATTAAAAGATTTTCCCAATGGGAAAATCAAGCAACTATATAATGGATTTGTATATCTAGAAATCTGAAAGAGCAAAGCAGAGTATAATAAATTCCTAGATATACTTTATAAGCTGTATTCCATTTAACAATGTTTGTAAATGATCTATCTAATCAAGTCTAAAGGTAAAGAGATGACTGGCATTACCCTGGTCACTGGTTTCCAATCTCAAGGTGGTAAGTATCCAATGGCTTTTGAAACGGATGTGAAAAAAAATAAAGAGATGGAGAAAAATGTTTATCCTATTTCAGTATTGAAAAGCCTCGAAAAGTTAAGAGGCCCTTGGCTTCTCTTGTGTGTGGTTTATCACTTATTAACATATTTGACTTTTTGTTGGCATCAATACAAATTCCGTAGGGAAAAGACTAACATGTTAGAAGACGAAGTGTATAGATCCTCTGTGGATTTCACTTTTCTGGTCTATTCATGGCTCCATTAGCATGAATAGTTAAGAAACTCCTATATCAAAATAAAATATTAATTATACTTCACAATATATAAAGCCACTGGCTAAACAGTGCTGTTTCTGTGATAACCTGAATTTTATCATTAAAACTCTTATAACTAAAGTCACATCCTTTACATAATATTTATTCTGTATAGGATTTATCCACATACAATGACGTCAACTTTAAGACAATTGACTATTATTTGTAAAAGGCATCTTATAAAATCGAGTAATACACAACACACCTCAGTGAATTAAGCTGATATTCTAGGATTCAGAAAATCTGATCATTCTAGTTCCTATTTTTGCCATTGTTTCACTGGGTTGTCTTAGGGAGGTTGCTTTACTGTTCTGTGCCTCAATTTCTTTACCTTTCATGTGAGAGAACTGTTCATAGATATGTAGAGAATAACATAAAAATTATTAAATACTTTGTAAATATAAAATGCTATATAAATGATAAATAGTAATACTGATCCACTCTAATATAAAATAACATAGAACTTTCCATGTATAATCTAAAGTTTGGTCCTCCAGTACCTATTATTATCAGCCTTCCCAGTTAAATAATCTTACACTATGTCACTTTTAGTGATTTTCCACAGTATTAAATTTCCATAGTATTAATTAATTTAGGATATATATGTATATATAGGATATATATGTATATATAGGATATATATATATATATCCAATATGAGTGGAAGTTTCGATATATCTTAGCATGACTTAGCAAAATAACTTTAATGAATTCAGTCTGAGCTCTTAAGTAACTGACACACCAAACTTTCTTCATCCATTAAGCAATGACTTGGTGGCATAAAAGCAGTAACGGTGCTTGTTTTGATTTCATTAGTCAAAAATACAGTGTAGAAAAATTTGTTCTTCAAAAGACATGCTAACTATAGAAGGAATATTGTACAGATGAAGGCTGTGAGCTGCTGCTCTAGGAGACCCTCTGATTACCAGTTTATCAGCACGGTGAGTAACAGAGGTAATGAAGTAAGACCGCAATGCTCAAAGGGAATTCAAAGAGTTCCCTGGTTCCAAGGTTTTCAGTACCGCACTGCTGAGCTCTGCAGAGGTGTCTGGTGAATGGCTCACAGAGGGCTTTAGCAAGAGCAGCTCTGATTTTAGGGTTTCGCCCACCTTAAATGGTGGGCTTCTCTCTGCAACAATTCATTTGAAGAAAGGGTTTCTTGGGTTAAAAAAAAAATCTTTTAAACCACCGATCTAGTCCATGTTGCCTCCTCCAGCCACTAGGCACGACTGCAGTATTGCTTTATTTTGCAACACTTCTTCCCATCGCCACACACTCTTGAGGACCACACAGTTAGAAAGGCATTCACCAGCTGATAAACAGCATTACTGTAAGAGCAAACTTTGTTCTAACCAACTCCCGCTATTTTGCTAATATGAGAAAAAAAAAAAAAAACCCTTGGCATAAATTAAGCTTACATTAAGAGATTACACCCCTATGTAACATTTCCCCACATTTAAAAGCCAAAGACTTTTGTTTTCTCAGAAACCATTACTGGACAGTCTCACTCTGGGAAAGAACTGGTCTTTAAAGTCTTCGATACATATGATATGATAACTGGAGTTATTATTTACAACTTACAAACATGTCACAAATGTTTTTCTTTTAGGATACTAAAATGGTAGGACAGATGAGCTGTCTAGTTTGATGAGCCTGATGGCTGTTTTGTGGGGATAGCTTGTTGCTTGTTATAAACAATGAGAAAGCATTATTTCAGATAAGGTGCTGGTGGCACCGTGTCCAGTGGACTTTGCTGACATTTATGCTGATGTTCGCATGCAGAAGAGAACAGCATAAAAGAACATTTAGATCACAGACTAAAGTGCATTAGAGCATACACATGCAAGCACTAATCATCCTCATGAATAAAGCTCCCATCACTCATTTTTCCTCTTGGCTCCAAGGACTAAAAAATCAGATAATAATTTTAAAAGATGCTACCATCTGGTGAGACTAGAGGATGACAAGTGTTCCCTCCCTCATTTGGATACAACTTCATTGTTAAGACTCCTGATTCAGGAACAGTCATGTTGGGAGCACAGTGAACTCAGTGCATACCATCCAGTCTTGAAGCGAATGGAAATTTACCGTCAGGGGAATCTTGAAAAAAGTCTCAGCATTAAGTACCATAAAACAAAAACAAATGGTTAGTCATCTATTTATAAAAAATGTTTTAGAAATTAACCATTTTAGCCCTCAACTTGTATCAAAGGACAATCACTAATGAAAGAATGAGAGAAAGAATAAAATGAAAAGGATCATATTGACATATGTTATGACATTTAGAAATACAGTATAATTTGATAGAGAGCCTCTCTCTATCAAAATTAAATCAGATCAAGCTTAATTGTAATAACTTGCAGTGACCTTTAGTAAGGTCAGGTTTTTTTGGCATTTAGATTTTATCTTCAGAACTAAAATAATGCTTCTCCAATTTAACTGTATGTTTAGAATGTTCCCTAATTCATACAGGGGAGGAGTTTAAACTCACCTTTGTTTCCTTGGGGAAAAGTTTGTTTTGAAAAATTACATAAACAAGATAAGTAAAAATGCTTAAAGCATTTAAGAGAAGAATTGGTTCAAATAGTGTTATATATAAAATTTACATATAAATAACCTGACATTAAAAACATGTCAAAAGACACTGTAGGGACATTACTGAGCACTCTTGGATAACTCTAGTCCAAGTTATTATATGTTGTTAGAGATTATTAAATTCTTTCATGCTTTCTGATAGGCTTCTTTTTCTAATTACTGCAGATTGGTGAGGTTTGACTTTAATTCTTTGCCATTTTCCAGAGACAATACAGGGAGAGACAGTTGGAAGAGGGCTGTGTAAAATCAAAACCTGTCTGTCACAAGTCCCAAAGCTTAAACTTTCTGACCTTAATTTCGTCATTTGCAAATCAGAGGCAATTAATATTTACCTTGGTGATTAAGTGAGAAAATGTGTGAGACAGCACTTTAAAAACAATAGAGCAGAAAAATAAATGTTAGAAATCATTCTTAAGAACTGGTAACCTCCAATTTTCTTGTGTATCGTTTTTGGTTGTTTTTTTCTCCTGTAGAGAGGAAGAGGATTACATTGTCAGATCTTCACAAACTGCCTTGACTTTTAGGCAGTATTAGTTCCTGCTTTAGAAAATGAGGTCTGTATGTAATCTCTGGTCTGCCTCTACTTGAGGTTTTTGTTTTTTTAAAACAACACGGACTACGTAAGAGTAATTTTTAACTTCATGACAAAACATTCAAATATGAATCGTTTCAAACATTTTTGATTTGTCTTCTGCCATGATCCTAAAACAATATGTAGCATATTGGGATAATGATAGGTTGCTTTAGATCTGAAATTAATAGAAAGACTTATCAGTTCAGTCAGATTGGGTGCCAGACCCTTAAATGTGCTCTTACCTGGTTCCCTGTGAAAATTCAGTATTCATAGGTTGTGTTTTTGCAACACCTTGAAATTCTCTTACATAAGGTTTGGTTGTGGTAAATTTATTTAAAATATTTTCTTTGAGAAAAGTTTGCTAAGTAGATCTTCCAGTATTAAAAGGGGGAAAAAAAAAAAAGAGGATTAATTGTTCATCCATCATGCCAACTCAAGCTAGGTCTTCCTTTCCGGTGCAGCAACATATTTTAGGGCAACAAAGTTCAGAATGGATACAATGACCTGTTTGGAAAGCATGCAAGTTATATTAGGTCATTACTTTTAAGTCAGTCTGATAAATTTGTTAACCAGACTCTGACCATGGAAAGAGAGAGATACAGGAAGTCAATGTAAGTTGCATACACGCCACAGCTCTGTGGGGTCACACGTCAGCTACCTAATGTTGGGTTTTATTTCCTTTTCTTCTTCTTCTTCACTATCATCAACCTGTTGTATGACCAGATCAGCAGACCCATCCTCTACAATCTCCACGTATGATCTATTCTCATCTTCACTCAAGTGCCATCTGGAATCCTTATCTCCATCTGATGGGGACATAAGATGCTGTTCAGCTTCCAAATCAATGGGGAGGCTGTCTATGCCAACTTCAGCAAGGCACTCGTTACAGAGTCTGTAGCGCCTGGTTCCTTCCTGGACCACTTGCCCTGTTAGATCAGTCACGTGGCGTTTGCATTTTCTGCAGATTAGTTTGCATGCCTGGTGAATCTGTGTAGAGATTTAAATAGCGATAAAAAAAAGATTTTTCAAAAGCGGCATAGTTCGAGATCTCGGTACCAGTGCATAAACTTAAGATGTCCAAAACCAAGCACTAATATTAAAATTAACGTCTAATTATTAGAAAAAGATCACAGGTTTTGATGATAAACTGACGTCACAAATAAATACCAACTTTCTCTAAATGATGGCTATAACATTTTTATGATTAATATCACATGCTTAATAATTTCACATATCCCTTAATCCAACAATATTTTGATATTTAAGGTAACAAGGGACACCTTCCAGAATAATAATAATTGCAAACACTAAATATATCACATGTACTATTCTAAGGACTTTATATACCTTAATTTTGGTGAGGGAGAAACCTCTTGTTTTGTGTGTTAATTTATTATTATCAGCTAGAGAAAGAAAAATACATTGTCCCAAATTTAAGTTTATCGAAACATTTTTTTAAAAAAGATTTTATCTTTGGGGCACCTGGGTGGCTCATTTGCTTGAGCATCTAACTCTTGATTTTGGCTCAGGTCATGACCCCAGGGTTGTGGGATTAAGCCCCACATCAGGCTCCACACTGAGCATGGAGCCTGCTTAAGATTCTTTTTTTCTCTTTCTCTCTCTCTCTCTCTCTCTCTCTCTCTCTCTCATTCTCTTTAAAATAGAATAAAAAATATACAGGGTGCCTGGTGGCTTAGTCGGTTAAGTGTCTGACTCTTGATTTTGGCCTAGGTGATGATCTCACAGTTTGGGAGAGATCAAGCCCCAAGTTGGGCTCTGCACTGACAGCATGGAGCCTGCTTGGGATTCTCTCTCCCTTCCTCTCTCTCTGCCCCTCCCCTGCTCGCTCATGCTCTGTCAAAATAAATAAATAAACTTAAAACAATAAAAAAAATAAAATAAAACTGGAGCACCTGGGTGACTGAGTCAGTTAAGTGTCCGATTTCAGCTCAGGTCACAATCTCAACGTTTGTGAATTCAAGCCCTGCATCAGACTCTCTGCTATCAGTGCAGAGCCCGCTTTGGAGCCTCTGTCTCTCTCTCTTTCTCTGCCCATCCCCCACACTCTCTCAAAAATAAAAAATGAGACATTAAAAAAAATATATATATATATACATATACATACATATATGTGTGTATGTGTGTGTGTGTGTGTGTGTGTATAAATTTTATCTTTAAGTAATCTCTACACCCAACGTGGGGCCCAAATCCACAACCTTGAGACCAAGAGTTGCATCCTCCACTGACTGAGCCAGCCAGGATACATATTTTTAGATAGAAGGATCTCTTGTCACTTCTATTAATGAAAGATCCTGTAGACAGAGGACTAGACCAGGAACTGGAAGGCTTGGGTTCTAGCCCTGCTTTTGTCATTTATTAACCATGTATCTTGAAGCAAGTAACTGAAAACAATATAAACCTGCTTCCAGGGTGATAGTCAAAATATCTAACAACTAGCAAGGTAGAAGTACCACCCAAACAGAACAGAAGCCTGACAATCACAATGGACATTGGTCCAAACGACAACATATGTCAAAACAACACAGGCTGCTCTGTGTCAGCCTATTATTATCCCTGCTTCCTTCCTTAACAACTAGTGGGAATACAACTCGGGTTGTGAGAACCAAATGAGTTAATACGTGTGAAGTGCTTTAGAAAAAAGTTGTAAGATGAGTAATTATATGATTATACTTATTAATAAACAGATTTCTTTCTTTCTTTCTTTTTTCTTTCTTTTTTTCTTTCTTTCTTTCGTTTTTATTAATTTTTGAGAGAGAGAGGGTGCAAGTGAGTGGCAGAGAGAGATGGTGAGAGAATCCCACAAGAGGCAGAGAGGGAGAGAGAGAGAGAGAGAGGGAGAGAGAGAGAAGTGGGGCTCACCTGAAGCAGGACCTGAACTCACGAACCGTGAGATCATGACTTAAGACGAAGTCAGATGCTTAACTGACTAAGCCACCCACATGCCCTAAATAACTTTCTTTAATAGCTGTCAGAGCAGAGATTATGGGTTCTACTCTAAAAATCACTATAATTAATTTCATAATGTTGAGTTAATATTTATGGCATATTCATTTAGATAAAATCAGAACACTATGGAAGTACACCACCAAACACAAATGGCCAAAAACCCCAAGAAAACTAATGCAGTGTGGTAAAATATCTAAGAAAATGTATAGGACTACAACTCAGTATAGTTATTATTTTCTACTTAACTCCTGACATATTAATCAGTAAACATTGAAAGTACACAATTTGAGTGTACCTTTATTTCTCCTGAAATAGTAATGTTATGGGTATCATATGTGGTACTGTTTTTGTTAGAAAGTTCTGGCACAGATTCATGTTCATCCCCCATCCCTTCAATTCCAATATGATTATGAAGTCAAAGAAATTAAATAAAACATTATGTTAAAATTGAATATATCATCATGAATTAATTTTTTTTAACTTTTTTTTTTTAATGTTTTTATTTATTTTTGAGACAGAGAGAGAGACAGAGCACCAGCTGGGAAGGGGCAGAGAGAGAGAGGGAGACACAGAAGACACAGAACCCGAAGCAGGCTCCAGGCTCCGAGCTGTGAGCACAGAGCCCTACGCGGGGCTCAAATCCACGAACTGTGAGATCATGACCTGAGCCGAAGTCGGACACTTAACCGACTGAGCCACCCAGGTGCCCCATGGATTCATTATTTTAAAAACATATATCTTCCAGCTCTGTCCACTGAAATAATCTTTTTTCTAAATGTTTATTTATTTTTGAGAGAGAGAACGAGCAGAGGAGGGGCAGAGGGAGAGGGGGACAGAGGATCTGAAGTGGGCTCTGCGCTGACAGCAGTGAGACCAACATAGGGCTCGAACTCACGTACTGTGAGATCATGACCCAAGCTGAAGTCAGACGCTCAGCCCACTGAGCCACCACAGTGCCCCTGTCCACTGAAATAATCTAAGGGGAATGACACCATAGTAACAATGAGCACCCCAGGTGTCCAAAGTTTCGTTTCTAATTTCATTCCCCATTAAAAGGAACCACAGGTCTTTTGAGAATTGGCTGATTCCAGTTTTATGACAGGGAAAATACAAGGTGAGCCTAGGGAAATTTGGGGGCCAGAGAATAAGGCCACCTTGAATATTTAATGGACTTATGACAAAGGGACACAAGAACCAGTTTCAAGTCGTCCAACTGGACAAAACTGAAAATTTAAGTATCAAAAAGAATAATAATTGTTGTGGTCCCAAACACAATGAACCAATGAAAATTCATGAGACTGTATGTTATTTAGAAAAAAAATAAAGCCAGAAAAAACTCATATTACCATTTGAAACTGCTATTTAATCAACTCTTTATTTTGAAAATTGATAATTAAAGGGAAAGAATTAAATATTTATCCCGTTTCTCCTGTAGTAACTGTATGTCAAAGTAACCAAGTAGTTCCAGGTGATGAGGGAAGGTTTTACTTTATAGAATTCTGGCTAATAATGTAGAAGAAATGATAAAATCAGTAAATCATACCACAAGTAAAATTAATAATTTGGGCAGAGTTTATCAACTGCTGTTAATCTCATTAAATGAATGCTTGATGAAGAAATGGATATAGCATAATGCCAAAATAGTTCCACATAGAGTCCTTTCTAATCACGTGGTGGCATCTTTAACTGCACAACGGTGGGATCATGGTATCATTACCTAGCTTAATGACCAATCTTTTTTTTTTTTTTTTTTTTTAACGTTTATTTATTTTTGAGACAGAGAGAGACAGAGCATGAATGGGGGAGGGGCAGAGAGAGAGGGAGAAACAGAATCGGAAACAGGCTCCAGGCTCCGAGCCATCAGCCCAGAGCCTGACGCGGGGCTCGAACTCACGGACCGGGAGATCGTGACCTGAGCCGAAGTCGGACGCTTAACCAACTGAGCCACCCAGGCGTCCCTCTTTTTTTTTTTTCTAAATTTTTTTTAACGTTTATTTATTTTTGAGACAGAGAGAGACACAGCATGAATGGGGGAGGGGCAGAGAGAGAGGGAGACACAGAATGCGAAGCAGGCTCTAGGCTCCAAGCTGTCAGTACAGAGCCGGACGCGGGGCTCGAACTCACGGACCGCGAGATCATGACCTGAGCTGAAGTCTGACACTCAACCAACTGAGCCACCCAGGTGCCCCGGAAAGTATTTTTCTTGAATCCATTAAGACTTTAGATAAAAATTCTAGTTTATAGAAAATGCAGGGGGGAGAGAGGAACAAACTAAATGACACCATGTGGAAGCAAGCGGAGAAATCAAGAGGTAGGTTATTTTATAAAACAATTATCTTGATATCTCAAGTAAGTCAGTGTTATGGAAATAAAAAGGGTGGCTGAGAGTACTATGCTCTCTTAAAAACATATTTAAGGGACTTAACAGTGAGATCCCTGGGTCCTGAATTGGATACTGGCTTGGAAAAACCAGCTATAAAAGGTATTGGGAGACTACAGGGAAATGCGAAATTGAACTGTCAGATAAAAGTTTACCGAGATGGAAAGGTAGATTATTCACGAAAGAGAGCAGGCTACAAAATATCACAAGTAGTATGATCTAATTTAGTTAGAAACAACCCATATATATGCATGTGATAAAGTGTTAAGAAAGGTATATTTCGGTGGTGAAAATAAAGTATTTTATTTTTCTTATTTTTACTTTGTTTAATACTTTTTCATTGCTTTAAATAATAAAAGGTTGTTTTTAATTTTAAAAAACCAGCTTCATAAGGTTAATGAAGGTAGAGATTTTGTCTGTTTTGTTCACTCACTGCTGGATACCTAGCACTGAGAAAAGGGGCTGGCGCATAGGTGCTCAGTATGTATTTGCTGACTAACTATAAAGCAATGCATGAAGAAATTGCCTTAAGTGACCCACTGTCCTTTATTTATTATTTTTTTTTATTTATTTATTTATTTATTTATTTATTTATTTATTTTAACGTTTATTTAGTTTTGAGACAGAGAGAGCATGAATGGGGGAGGGTCAGAGAGAGAGAGAGGGAGACACAGAATCTGAAGCAGGCTCCAGGTTCTGAGCTGTCAGCACAGAGCCCGACGCGGGGCTTGAACTCACGAACCGCGAGATCATGACCTGAGCCAAAGTCGGTATTTATTATTTTTTAAAGTTTATTTATTTATTTTGAGCGAGGGAGAGAGAGAGTGAGCACAGGGGAGAGGCAGAAAGAGAGGGAGAGAATCCCAAGCAGGGTCTGTGCTGTCAGCCCAGAGCCCAATTTGGGGCTCAATCTCACAAACTGTGAGATCATGACCTGAGCCAAAATCCAGTTGGATACTTAACCAACTGAGGCACTCAGATGCCCCAATCCACTGTCCTTTATTTTTTCCAACGTTTTTTATTTATTTTTGGGACAGAGAGAGACAGAGCATGAACGGGGGAGGGGCAGAGAGAGAGGGAGAAACAGAATCGGAAACAGGCTCCAGGCTCCGAACCATCAGCCCAGAGCCTGACGCGGGGCTCGAACTCACAGACCGCGAGATCGTGACCTGGCTGAAGTCGGACGCTTAACCGACTGCGCCACCCAGGCGCCCCTGTCCTTTAAAGCTAAAAGGAGATCATATAAATGGAATAAAAGTATAAGTAATACAACAGACTTTGGAAAACATTCTTGCCTCAAGATGAACAGCAGAGTAATTTTCCAATGTCCTTACCTTATTAACCCACCAGAGCACTGAACAGCAAATTCCCTGAGATTTCTGACTGCTGACAATCCTGTCCCTGGCTGGAAGTGGCTCAATCTCCCACCTTGCTCCCTTCCTTGAGGAGACTACAGATAAACTAGAGAGAGACTAAAAAGGGAGTATAGTGGACAGAGGTTGAACAGTAGAAACTAGACTGAGATCCTTTCAGAAAAGGATTCGAGAACCACTAGCAGAGGCTGAGTACCTGAAGTAGTGACTCTGACCTAGACATTCAAATATCTTTGGTTTACACTGTCTTCGGCTCTTGAAAAGACCAGTATACAAAAATATATTAGATTTTAAATGAATTATAATATATATTCCAAAAAATAAATAAAAAGCAAAAAAGTAAAATGGATACTCAAAAGAATATCTCTTACTTCAAGGTCTCAAAGGAGAATAAAAAAATGTATATATATTATATATTAAATTATGCATCACGTGTAAAGGAAAACCATTAAGTTGGAAACATTTCCAATATGGTAGAGTTGTATGAAAAGATTTCCCACAGTAAATGAGATTTAGTAAATCCTAAAGCAGATAAATGCACACATTTCTTAAGAAGTAAGATGATGAAAAATTATATACATACTGTTCGGAAATGGCTACTTAGATGGTCCAGCCTGCTAAATCTTTTCCCACAAGCTTGACACGGATAGGGCCTTTCTCCCGTATGGCAGCGAAGGTGGCGCTTGAGGTCTGCTTTCCGCTTCACCACGTGTGTGCAGTACGGGCACTTGAACCGCATCCTGGGCAGATCATCTGTCAGGAGACAGTTTGATTAAATTACTGGAAAGTTCATCATAACAATTGTATAACACGAAGAATCCCTAAGGAGTTGGTGAGTCCCGTCTTCGAAAGGCAGGAGAAAAGGAGAAGGAAGAAATTGCATTTATGTCTTTTATTTATTTTTCCTTTTTTTAATGTTAATTTTTTTATTTTGAGAGAGAGAGAGAGTGCAAGCAAGCAGGGGAGAGGCAGAGGGAGAGGGAGAGAGAGAAACTCAAGCAGGCTCCACACTCAGCAGGGAGCTGGACTCGGGGCTCTATCCCACGACCCTGGGATCGTGACCTGAACGGAAATCAGGAGTCAGTGGGCCGCTTCACTGAACCATCCAGGCGCCCCAAGAAAGAAATTTTATTAAAACTAGATCATTAATGTGATCCTGAGTCCAGAACTGTAACTTCAGTATTTGATATATTTACAAAGTCAGGGTTAACTGACTCTCACCCTTATCTTTCTACTCAGTGTTGTAGAGTCATTAGATTTGAAATGTCAAAAGGTAGTGCTGGATTTTAAAACTGGAGATACAATCCGAAGTAAAGGTATTTAATATTATAGCTTTTAAGTGACTTTTTTATTTACCTATTTTTTTTTAATTTTTTTTTTTAACGTTTATTTATTTTTAAGACAGAGAGAGACAGAGCATGAACGGGGGAGGGGCAGAGAGA